>NW_022196897.1:157436615-157551011 GCF_008632895.1 Mastomys coucha | reverse complement strand
GGTGTGTCTATGACCCTCATCTGAATCCTCAGCATCTCCATGGGCTTTGGGTGTGGCGGGTGTGTCTAGGACCCTCATGCTGGATGATTGAACACAGGTAGGCGCAGGGGCCTCAGGGCCAGTCAGTCTATCCAAATCAGCAAGCATCAGGTTCTGTGGCTCTGTCTCAAAAACGCAGGTGGAGATGATCAAGCAAAGACTCACGTCAGTGTCTGACAGGAGGAGGAAGAGTGTGTATGTTGGCTGGGGTGTTATGTAATAATTCTCACTGAACTGAAATATTTTGTTACAAAAGGAAGCTCATTCAGTCTCAGAAGTTTCTGAAAGGGGAGGGCTCTTTAAGGCTCAGGACTTAATAAACTCTCAAATCAGGAAGCCCCTGAAACTGACCTGACTCACAAGTCCCATCCTTCCCCACTAAGGACTGCTAAAAAGAAAAACCTCCCTAACCTGTTCAGGTGCCTGCAGGTCATGGAGGACACCCCGAGCTTCCAACTGCCTGCAGGTCATAGAGGATAACCCAAGCTTCCTGCTTTAAGAGCCATTGCCTATGCTGGGCCTTCTGTGATGCAGGTGCCCTTGAGTCATCCTGGTTCTATGAGTAGCTCTTTGCCCATACTCCTGTATGTGACCCTGATGAATTCATACATTCATCAAGCTGGACTTTGGTGCTGTCATTACTCTGTTTAGTTGTTGGTTCCCTGTCTGGGATGAAAAGGCATTTGTTCACATCTCCTCAAAAACAGTCATAGAAAATGAGCACACCTACAAGTGAACATGCATGCATACATGTTTATATACATGTGCACACATGTTCACATGCATGCATACATATACACACACATGCACACATATGCATGCACACACATGCATGCACACACTCAAATACACAATGCACACATGCAATGTACACACACATGCACATACACAATCCATACACATGATGCACAGGCACATGCACACACACATGCACATACACACATACATACACAGGCACCCCCACAGGCGTGCACATGAAAGCACCACACACATGCAATGCACACGCACATACATACACAGACATATACACACACACATGCATACACACATTCACACACACGTGCACACACACGCAAGAATTCTGTGCCATCAGCTGTTATAGACATCTTACAGGAAAGGTTGGAAAAACACTGTGGACACTCACACTTTTGCCTCTTCTCAAGCAAGTGTCCCAGAATCCCTTTGAAAATCATTCACAAGGTAAGAAAAAATCAGAGACAAGATTATTAAAAAGTCTGAAGTGGCAACTGAAAGACATTAAACCAGGTGTGTGCCTTTTAGCATACCCTAGGTACATCAGTGGCCTGGACTACAAGACCATGCCTGGGCACAAGCAGAAAACGTAGGAGCCTTTCATTCCTCTAGTGCAGCTGAGGCCAGCACACATCGTTTATGGAGTCCTGTGTGAGGATTCACTGCTGCTGAGTAAAATTCCTGCTCTTCCTTCCAGTGAGGAGGAGAGAGACTATCTATTTAGCACTTTGGGGACCACTTGTGTGTTAGAGTGCTGTTTTCCATGGCCCTTATTTTCTTTTCTTTCTTTTAATTTTATTCTTCTCTCATGCATTATACTTCATTTTCCCCTCCCTACTCTCCTTCCAGACAGACCCCCATTTCCCCTCTTCCAATGATTCCATTTCTGTTTGAAAAAAACAAAAAACAAAAAAGAGCAGAGCAGGCTTCCCAGGGATGCCCACTGAACATAGCCCTTATTAGATACAATAAGACTGGGCAAAGCCCTCATATCGACACTGGACAAGGCAACCCAATAGGAGAAAAAGGGTCCCAAGAGCAGGCAAAAGAGTCAGAGACACCCCATTCCCACTGCGAGGAGTCCCACAAGAACACCAAGCTACACAACCTTAAACTATATGCAGAAGACCGAGTTCAGACTCACTCAGGGTCCATGTTTGTCGCTTCAGTCCCTGTGAGCCACTGTGAGCCTGATCAGTTGAGTCTGTGGGCCATGTTCCTGTGGTGTTCTTGACCCTTCTGACTCCTACAATTCTTCCTCCCCGTCCTCAGCAGGATAATCCAAGCTCTGATGAATGTTTGCATGTGGGTATCTCCCATCAGTTGCTGGATGTCTCTCTGATGACCATTGGGCTAGACACCAATCGAACGATGAGTATAGCAGAATATCATTAGGAATCGTTTCATTGACTTTTTTCCCCCTCAGTGGTGTGTGGTTCTACTCTGGGTCTCACTTCTATTTAACATTACTTTTTTCCCCCTCAGTGGTGTGTGGTTCCACTCTGGGTCTCACTTCTATTTAACATTACTTTGGATGCTCTTTGCTTGATTGTCCCTCTGCCTCCGTAAACTGGAAGTGGAGTGTTTATTTCTTGAGATAAAGATTTTTTTTTCTGTCTTATTAAGGACTGCAATTCTTGCTGAGAGAGGGGCACCCAGCAGGAATAGTTGTTCCAATCATTTGAATAAATGCATGCTAGCAACCAGCACTTTGATTCAACCTCCTTGTTCTAGGAGGGCTTGAGAAGAAAGGATTGCTTCTTTTGAGTCAATTTACAGAAAAAAAAATATAAGGATTTGGAGAATTTAATCCAAAGTCCACCATTAAAAGGGTCTCTTGAGACACTTCAAGTTAAAACTAAAGGAGAGAATTTGAGAAGTAATGTGATGCCAGGTCAATGGAATTACAAAGGCCAGTTTGAATTTCTGTGATTTGCAAAGGGCATGTACAGCCACCCCTGAGCTAATCAGAATGAGTTTCCTAACGTATTATGTCACTCTCTTTAACTTTCTCAGGTAAGATTTTCCAGAGAAGAGAAATCCTCATAAGAGCTATCTGCTTACCAGGTCTCCTGGTTCTAACTTGCAATGCAGACATAGGCTGACTGTGTTGGTAGAAAATGTCCAAATTATTTACTTTCTCCCACACTCACTAATGAGAATAAATTGATATGCTAATTAAATATGCAATTGCCAGTTGGGCTGGAGCCAGTTGGTGAAAACACAGCCATCAGTCGGCAATAGATAATTATCCTTGATGAGAAGCCATGAATGTTTTCAAACTTTTGCTTTGATGGCTAAAACATAAAAATATTCTCAACAACCTGCACTCTCCCCCGTGCCTATGAATACCTCCAAACACAGGACAGTTCACCAGTTAAATAATAAGCTAATATTCACATCATGTTTTCTTTAATAATTTATAATTTGGTATAAAATATTTATTGCCAAATTTAGTGTTAAGGTCTCTCATTTTTAACAGATTTTTCTCCTTTGTATTAGAACAAGAACACATGATTGTATAAATATCACAAAATAGGAATCAGTAATGGGAAGATAATGTTGATTTAAATTATCACAATAAAAGATAATTACTATAGAAAATTGTATATATCCTTTCTTCTTTGTGTAATTTTCAAATATTGTATTATACTTCCCATTTTGTGACCTATTTTTCAAACTAAAATATAGTATAAATAATCCTTTTTTCATAATATATTATTATATAGCTTTTAATGCTTACATATTAAGCATGCCCTAAATATCCTCAATGTGTTAAAAATCTATTTGTTATGGTTACTTAAATAGCATATTCTCATACTCTTCTATTAAAGATAAGTGCTGGCAATAAATATAGGCTAATATCTTCACGTGTTAACGTTATTGTCAACACGACAGCATGTAGAGTCACCTAGAGACACAGGTCTGGGAATGACCACATGGAATTATCTACACTAGCTTGCTCTCCCAGACTTGTCTATAAGATGTTCTCTATACTAGGTTGAATGACTCGGGAATACCCATACTGAATGTCAGCTATATGTCTCTGTGCTTTAGGCCCTAAACTGCGTAGAAGAAACAAAGCCAAGTGGACAACTGGTTCACTGCCCTCTGCCTGCTTCTTAACTGGGGCTTCCTCAAGCTCGTCTTCTCAAGGTTTGCCTTCCGTGACAACTGTGTCCTAGACTTACAAGCCGAAGGAAGCTCTTCTTTGTTTAACTTAGTTCCTCCTTGGATATTTTGTCCCTACAACAAGATGAATAATTAATACACCTCATAACCTTAGCATAAACAGGGATACTTTAAGACAGAAATTAAAAATATGGACCATAACAAAGAGATGATTTATGAAAAATAGCATTTCTAGAAAAATATTTAAACTTTAAAGTAGAAGAATTTATTATTTATCTAGAAAAAAAATGAACTTTTGTTCCAAATATATAAAGATTTATATTATATCAAGAAAAGCAAAAAGACATCAACAAGGTATTTATACGGGGCTTTCTAGGAGAGGGGTTGCAGTGCTCACCGTGCGTGTGGAGACACACACTCACCACCAGTGCAGTGCTCGCCGTGCGTGTGGAGACACGCACTCACCACCAGGACACCCGATAGCATCTCTAACAAGAGGCAGAAGATACAAGCTCTTAGCAAGGAGGTGAGAGTGCCAGTCAGTCAGGACACACCATAAGAGCTTTGGCATCCTCTCTATGCAATCATGACACTGCAGCATGATCAAGTCACCTACAGAGTTCCTACCCAAGAACCACAGGCAGGAAAATCAGACATATAAAAAAACCACAAGAAAAATCTCATAGATGTTTCACCACTATATTCTGTTTCCCCTCCCTTGGAAGATCCCCTCCTCTGTCCATGGCCCTTGCTAAGTACTTAGCCTCTAATCTCGTTGGTTCTTTGGGCTGGAATACCAATACCTGAGGCCTAAAAGCTAACATTCCCATATAAGAGGATACATGTTAAGCTTCTCTTCTAGGTCTGGGTGGTTGTTTCCAGCTCCATCAATTTGCCTGAGAATCTCATGATATTTTAGTAGGAGCTGAGTAATAGTCCGTCATGTAATTGTATAATTTTCTACATCCATTCATTCTGTGACAGGCATATAGGTTGTTTTCCATTTCTGGCTATCTTGAAGAGAGCAGCAATGAGTATGAATGAGCAAATGTCTCTGTTGTATGAGGGAGAGTCCTTTGCATGTATACCCAAGAGATGTATAGTTGGATCTTGAAGATCTATCCAGTCTTCTTGAGGAGCTTCCGCACTGATTTCCTGCATGTGATGCTATACCAGGTTACACTTCCAATAGTAATAAACTAGCTATTGGTCCCATTCCCTGGATCCTTGCCAGCATCTGCTGTTTGTATGTTTGCTTTCTTTTAATTGATCTTGGCCACTGTGGCTGGGGTAAGATGAAATCTTAAAGTAGTTTTTAATTTGATTTTTTTTCTCATAGCTAATGGTATTGAATATCTTTTAAATCATTCTCAGACACGTGAGTATCATCTTTTTAAATTGGGTTGCGTGTTTTCTTGATGTTAAGTTTTTTGACTTCTTTATATATTTCTGATACTCTCTGTCAGACATTTAATTGGTAACGATTCTCCCCGTTTTTTAGGTTTCCTCTTCACGCAAATAATTGTATCCTTTGCTGTATAGACACTTTTTAGCATCACGAGATCCAATGTAATACTTGTTGGTCATAATGCTTGTGCCTCCAGGGTCCTGTTCAGAATTCAGAATTGCCATTTCCTATGCCAAGGAGTTAGTGTGTATTCTCTAGTTTTCCCTCTTATCAGATATTTTAAGTTTGTGATTTTGTGATGGTCCTTATTCAGAGCAATCCCCAGTCACATGTTCACAGGATACAGATAGGGCATACTAGAGCCAGATATGTACCTACCCACAAAGCAGCACAAAAGCTCTTGAGCTTCTTAAAGCCCCCCCCCCCGGGTCTGTTTCTTTGTCTGTCTCTGTCTCTGTCTCTGTCTCTGTCTCTGACTCTCTCTCTCTCTCTCTCTCTCTCTCTCTCTCTCTCTCTCTCTCTCTCTCTCGTGTGTGTGTGTGTGTGTGTGTGTGTGTTAGACTGCGGACACACACAAAAACAGCAAAGCAACCTCTGAAAATATACACAGACCTCACAACAACAGAAACAAGCTGCGGTATGTTCCCACAAGGGAAACCTACACACTGATGTGAAGGAGTGTGTCCTCTAACTAAGTCTTGCAGAGTTTTATAGTAAGTGAAACTTGGAGGCCTTGGACTTCACTAATTAAGATTTCTATCCGTTTTATATAAATTCAAAGCCAAGTAAAACTGATGAATAGAGAATGAAGCCAGAGCAGTGGTTGTTTCTGGGGTAGGAGTGATGGTCTCAGGACAGGAAGTCTAGAATGTTGCTGAGGTATTTGGTGGCGTGATTTGGATGAAATCAAATCTGTTTACAGAACTTAGCATTTATGACTTGTGTGCTTTTCTGTGTGTGTTCTCCTTCAGTGAATTTTACTTAAGAAACACTATCACAATGTATGTTAGCTATGTGATTATGTATCTCCACAACTCTTTGTAGGGGATAACTTCCTAAGAAATGGTTTGTAACCTGATACTGTTTTTAGCAATTCTTTTTTTGTACAGGTTGTTTGTTCATTTTATGTTAGAGAAACTCTAACTGATGTTTCTATGTTTCTGATTCTTCTGTAAGACTCAGTCTTGTGGTTTCATTTTGGTGGGAACTCTAGGTTTATATTCCACTTTTACAAAACAGATGCTAAAATGCCCCTGTCTTTTCCCACCCACCTTGGCAAAAAACTAGGTGTATTTTCTTAAGATAAAACAAACATGTATCTATCTATTTAAAACTCAGTCTCTCCTGGGAGTGAATAAATAATTACCATAATGCCTTACCTACAAAATTTTTCTTTATCTTACAGCACTATGGGAAGAGCCTTTGCCATCCTTTCTGCTTTATAAAGAGAAAACTGAGCCACATGAGTTAAACTTGGAATGTCGGGCAGAGCCAGAACTAAATCTGAGGTCCAGGAGCCACAGTCCATCTCTGTATCTAACAGCAGCTTCCCATGATAAACTCCTTCTCTGACTCACTGATAATGCAAACTGGCCAGCCTTTTACCACTTTCTGAGCAGGAGGGTGAAAGGTCAAGGAGCCCTCCATTCCTTGTGTTTTAGATTTGGTTTAATGCTTGTATTATGGGTTCCCCGAATTGCAGGAGAATTCCTCATGTGAGACGCTGAGGGTCCCTGTCCCCAGCTGGTTCTAACTAGTAAACAGAGTTGCTAGTGGCCAATGGCTGGGAATTTGTAGGCAAGGAGACAAGGAAGAAGCAGAAACACCATGCCAGGGAAGGAATAAGATCAGGACCTGAGAGCAGCAGGAAGAGAGGCATTCTACTCATATAAGAGCCCAGGAAGAGTGGCCCCAGCCTCCCTCCCCCAACCCCTCCCTGTTGGGTCTGGGGTAGAAAAGTTGGAATATAGATTTTAGTAAGTAATAACTCAGGAGTATTGGGGTGGGGGAGCCTTAGCAACATTGAAGTTTGGGAGTGGCCCAGCCACTAAGCTGTTCAAGGCATATTAAAATAGAAGGCTATGCGTGTGTGTGTGTGTGTGTGTGTGTGTGTGTGTGTGTGTGTGTGTGTGTGTGTATTTGTGTGTATGTGTCTTTCGAGAATCCAGAGCATTGGGGCAGGTAGCAAGGAACTCACTCTGCCACAACTGTGGAGAGTAGAGCATATTAACCAACCCTAGAAGCATGGAGAGTTGAGAGTATTAACCAACCATGGAAGCATGGAGAGTAGAGCGTATTAACCAACCATGGAAGCACCCTTAGATTTGCCATCAGAAAAGACCAAGTGGAGATTCACTGAGATGAAAGCTAGTCAGCACACACTGGTAGCCTAATCTTATTGACTTAGCATATTTTGTTTTGATTTTTATTTTTGTTTAATAAGCATATGAAGCCATGAACTTCATATCTCATCATGGCATTTCTTTCAAGGGTCCCCATGCTTCACCAGGAGCTTAACTCAGTGCCAAAGCCCCATCCCCAGCCCATTGCCCTTTTGTATCTTTGAGCTTGAAGTCATTCTTTGACCCTGGCTACAATAGTTGTTACTTAGAGCTGGAGATTCCTTTATAGTGTGCAAGTATAACATTGTGTGCATTGAAGACTAGTTAGGGATACACCTCCACCCATTCAGTAAAGTAATATTATAATTCCCTCTCTTCCCACCTGGTGTCAGCCAAAACTATTTCCAGATTAGTCTATGTCCTTAGTGGTACGGAATTTTCCTTCACTTAAGTAAGTACCCCTGCTTGCAGGAGTCTCTTGAGGCTCTGTTGAAGTCTCTTTTCATAAATTCCACACATTTGTTTTTAAAAAATCTTTTTCCTTCCCATCCCTGTTCTCAGAATGATGAATCTGAGACTAATTATTTATTATTTAATTCCTAGACCATAGCTTTGGCTCATCCCCTGACTAGGTCATAACTTATTTAACCCACTCAAACTAGGCCATAACTTATTTAACCCATTCAAACTTCTCTATGTCTTCCACATGGTTAGTTACCTCTCCTTAGTCCCAGCCTGCTTCTTCCTTCTTGTCTCCTTAGTGTCTCTCTCAGAGTCTCTCTCAAATCTCTCTCTATTCTATCCTAAGTTCAACTACCTCTGATATACTCCTTGGGGTTTCTGGGTGAATCTCCCTTTTATTTGCTCTCCATTTTCCAGAATCCTCTTTTTCCTCCAGTGTCCCACCTCCTATTTCCTGCCTCAGCTCATTGGCTGTGAGCTTTTGTATTGACAGGTGATTCTCTATATATATATTCCCTGAGATATGCATAGTCAGTGAATTTGCTTATAATTTTCTTGTCCCACCCAATCTTGCCTTTACAGCTCCCATCACAAAAATCTTAAATGAAGCAGCATTTGTTTTCTTTAAATATTTATTTATTTATTTTATGTGTATGAGTACACTGTAGCTGTACAGATGGCCATGAGCCATCATGTGGCTGCTGGGAATTGAACTCAGGACAGCCCCACTCACTCTGGCATAGCACACTGTAGCTGTCTTTAGACAGAAGAGGGCGTCAGATCTCATTAACAGGTGGTTGTGAGCCACCATGTGGTTGCTGGGATCTGAACTCAGGACCTTCAGAAGAGCAGTCAGTGCTCTTACCCGCTGAGCCATCTGAGCCATCTGAGCCCTCTTGCCAGCCCCACAACATTTGTTATTAACCTATATAATGACATTTTCCTTTGAGCAATCTGTTTAATCATTCATTTGTTCATTATTGATTTGTGAGTTAATTCCTTTGTCTGTAATTTTACTGATGCTGATATTCCGATAGGATTCTGTAACAAGGAGAATCATCATTGAAGACATGCCAAGGAGGCAATGGAGAAGTCTAAGTAGCACATTCCCTCATTTAGAAGAGATCATTCTGCTCCTTCACCAAATGAACGAGGCTAGAGGTGCTTATCTTCAAAGGCTCTCCTGTAGGTAACGGATCTCCACTGCCTGATCTATAACAGATAATTATCTTCCTAAAACTACGGGATCTAAGAATATGGACAAGGAATAGACCACAATAATCTACAGAATGTGTCACAGAAATGAAAAGCAGTCCAGAGCAGAGACCTTTGTCATGTGAGTGCTTGCCATCCCAAGGCCATTATCTGGTGAAGGAGAACCACTGTGACAATCCTGCTCAGCACCAGAGGGAAGTAACCTTGGGTACACCTGGGAGAGACCAACCAAGATGGAGGACGGCAGGAGCAAGTGCTTCTGACTTTCTTCAGTTTCATTACTAGTCCAACAGTGAACACCCTACCCAGGAAGAACAGCGCTCATCCCAGACTCCCATATACCATGCACACATCTCATCAGGATAAAGCCCTTTCACACTTTTATGGCTGTTAAAGGTGACCCAATAGACCCCAAGCACACACAGGCATGTTCTGACTGGTCCTTACATCCCTTCTTTGAGAATAATGCTTTTTTCTCAATACTCATTATTTTTAATTGCTCCTTTCAAAATTCTGAAATCCTTTCCTTGGACTTCTCATTATTCATCCAAAAAGCACAATCAGATGTTGAAGGTTTTTATTGAAAGGAGCCTGGGCTTTAGAATTTGAAAGACTCCATCCTCTACCAGAGGCTGCTATGTTTAGGAAGCCCAGCAGGCCATCTCCAGAAACTCAGGTGGGAGTCTGACCAGGTTACCAGAAAGGCAGAAAGACCACCTGCCAACCAGTCCACTCTGAAACAAGTCAGACGCTCTCTCTACAGGGAATGAAGGCTAGTGTGGATTTAAGCATTAAGCCAGACATTCTTTAGGGGTCAGATTTTGAGGCCTTTGTCTTGTTCCACTAACCTACTGACATTCAAGGTGAGAGATGCAGGGACAAGACTGGGTGAAGAATATGAGAGAACTGTAAGGAAATTAGAGTTGTGTAGCTTGGGGAATGTATGGAGCTTATGTGAGATGACCACAGTAGAGGGACTAGAGATTCACACAGACCAGGGCTCCTTACCTAGACGGGAGGGTGTTCCCTGGTGACACTGGAACTCTGGCAGTATTCTGGGTGCCACTGTGGTAAGAAAGACAGGCACAGTACTCCAGTCACTTAACAAGTAGATGTCTGTGTGCCAGGAACCATTTTCCAACGCACAGAATCCTCTACACACTATTAAGAATCAAACATTCCCCAAATTTTAACAGCATCAATACTGAAATGCTCTGGCTCAGACTGAGAAGACAACAGATCCCCTGACCCTGCCTGCCTTCTAAGGTTCGCATCACAAATCACCCAGGATGTGGAGTGAAGATAGGATCCAACTTAATAGTTTCAGTCATAGAGGGTGTTTATCAAGTAATTAACTGTCACACAGTTTGTGTCCATTGGCTTCTTTCCTCCAAGAGAGCATAGGATAGGTACTCTTGAACGATAATTAGATGTTAATATTTAGAGAAATTGTGGTTCCTTCAAAGTCACAGAGTGATTTTATGAGAAGGAGGATGACTGTTCCCATTGCCTCCCATAGTCACTAGAATCCTATCCCAAAGCTGATTTCCCCCTTTGTTCTGATTGCAATAAAGGTCAGGGAATGATGAGGGGAAGGGCAGAGGTCTTATAAGCATTTCTCTCCCCCCCCCCTTACACACACACACACACACACACACACACACACACACACACACACCTCACATACTTATGCACACACATGCACACAAATACACCTCACATACTTATGCACACACATGCACACACACACACATACACACACACACACACATGCTTGACAAGGCTACATATGGAACTTATTTTTGAAGTTCTATACAAAGGGTTGGAGAAATGTTTCAGATGTTAACAGTGCTTGGTGCCCTACCAGAGAAATGAGTTCTCATCTGAGCACCCATGTCAAGTGGCTCAAAACATCCTCCAGCTCTGGGGAATCCCATTCTCTCCTCTAGTCTCCTCAGGCACCTATGCACACATAACATACACTCACATACATAATAAAACTCCTATAGAACAGCATTTGGCAAATATAAGTTCTTAAAGGTACCATGTAAAATAGCAAGCAAAATTATGAATATCAGAGAGCATTTCTAACAAACATGGCAAATTTTTAGGTAAAACCTTATAAAACAATAAAATAAAATATGAAAAGAATTAGGTACATAGGCTGAATAAATAGAAGGATGCTCCATGTCCAAAGATAGGGAGCATTGTTATCATAAAGATATTAGCTGTCTCATTAATCAAAACTGAATTAAATTCCAATAAGGCTCTCAGGAGATCCTTTCTGTTTGTTTGTTTCAATTTCAGAAGCTAAAGCTGATACTTGTATCAAAGGACCATTATCCAAATAAGCAAATAACCTAGAGTAACAAGAAGACAAAATTATCCCTTCCCTGTTCAGCTATGAGAACCAGGAAAATGCAGCACTGCCCTGGGATAGAGAAAGGATGGGTGAATTAGGAGCTGCCCACTGAAAGACAGGTGAGGGTCTCAATGCTCAGTATTTGACAGTGTACTACACTTGCTATGAATATCCTTAGACCATTAGTTCCTGTAATAGTCAGCTAATGTATAAGGATGCCATACTTAACAGAAGAGATTCACTTGATCCATGGTTTCAGAGATTCTGTGTCCATCATAGCTGAGACAGCCTGGAAGTTCATATCATGGATCTCAGGAAGTGGAGTTGAACAGTAGCAGGCAGGGAAGGGACCTGGGGAACAGAGTCCTGACTTCCCACCTCCACCCTGAGCAGTGACCTTCTGTTTCCCACTAGGCTTTGCATTTCTTAGACCCACCATTTCCCAATAGTCTGTTCAAATTTGGAACTCATCAGTGGAAGAAGCTATATGTTAAGTCAGAGAGCTCATCCTAATCTCTGGAAATGAGCTCACGCACATACATATCTTGAGGTGAGCATGACTAATTTTTTAAGTTTTATGGCAATAAAACCCTATATCCAATCAAACTGCATGAAAGATTGATGGTGACAATTAACATTTAGAAAATAACATGAAATTGAGCAGACACACAGAACTGACACAGTATGCACTACAGGGAAGTGTGATTTGCACACAGAAAAACTTTGAAGGTAAATGCAATAAAATTGTATTGTGTTAACCTTATACAAAAATAAAAGTATAGTGTTAATTAAAAGACATTTTAGCTGAGAACAAGTAATATACTTCACCGTAGCCAAAAAGCCCAGATAAAGTAGCATGCCTACTGCCCCCATGAATTCTTAGTCAGATAGACTCCTAATGCTTTGTCACCCCATCCAGTCATCTAGAATTCTTGAATTGTGACCTGGGGCACTCAGGAAGACTAGCTGACATTGTCTTAGTTAGGGTTTTATTGCCATCAAGAGACATCCATACCACAGCAACCCTTATAAAGAAAAACATCTAACTGGGGCTGGCTTACAGTTTCAGAGGTTCAGCTCCTTATCATCATACAGGAATCAAGGCAGCATCCAGACAGACATTGTGCTGCAGAGGGAGCTGGGAGTTCTGCATCTTCATCTTCATGCATAAGAAAGAGACTGAGTGTCACACTGGGCATAGCTTGACCATATATGACCCCAAAGCCCACCTCTACAGTGATGCACTTCCTCCAACAAGGCCAATGTCTATTCTAACAAGGCCACACCTCCTGATAGTACTACTCTGAGGTGGTTTGAATATGCTTGGTCCATCATAAGTAGCACTATTAGGAGGTGCGGCCTTGTTGGAGGAAATGTGTCACCATGGAGGCAGGCTTTGGGGGCTCTAAGGGCTCAAGCTCTACTCAGTGTGGAAGAGATCCTCCTTTTGGCTGCCTTCAGAAAATCCTTGCTGCCTTCAAATTGAAGTGTAGAACTCTTGGCTTCTCCAGCACCATGCCTGCCTGGATGCTGCCATGCTTCCTACTATGTTGATAATGGACTGAACCTCTGAAACTGTAAGCCAGCTCCAATTAAATGTTTGCCTTTGTAAGAGTTGCTTGGGTCATGCTGTCTCTTCATCGTAATCAAAACCTCAAGAAGACACACTTCCTATGGGCAAACATTCACACACATGAGTCTATGGGAGGCATTCCTATTCAAACCGCCACACAGGGTTTTACCTGCACAAGACCTAAACAAAATTGAGCCAACCCAAATTCCCACAAAGATGACGTAGGGGATTCCAAGACTCACCCCATACTGAACAGCTATTGGCAAGTAATAGTTCCTGAGAAAATGAAACTCTTGTTCCTTTGACTGTAGCCACTAGTAGGGGTTCCATGCTCCAGTGGATAATACCACACTCATGTAAATATGGGTAGCACTAACTGGAGTTAATGGATAATCATGTGTGTGTGTGTGTGTGTGTGTGTGTGTGTGTGTGTGAAAGAGAGAGAGAAAGAGAGAGAGAGAGAGAGAGAGGCAGAAGAGAGAAAGATGGTATTAGGAAGGGAGGTAGTTGGAGTCAGATTAGTTGTGTATATGATGATATTTTAATCCATGCAAATATGAAATTCCCAAAGAATAAAAATTAGAAAAAGAAATAAGTAAAGCATAAATTGGATTAGATGAAAAAAATCAAGTAAAGGCATTACAATTTTAAATATAGACTAGAGTCTATAAAAATATATTAGTGTGTCCTCCAAAAAGATTAGAAAAATAAAATAAGATAAAAGATAATGGCTGAGAGTTTCATGCAAGAAATTTAGATGTGAAAATATAAATGGATATTAGATTTTAAACAATGTTTTAGGGACATCTGGTGGCACCAGCTTTCAGTCCAGCTCTTTGGGAGTTCAAAGTTGGAGAGTCACTAATTCAAGGCCTTTTGGGGCTAAAGAGTACGGTCAAGAGCAGCCTGGAGAACTTGTCTCCAGGTCACAATTAATTAAGAGGGCTGAAGGGAGATTTATCTCGGGGTAAATCACGTGCTTGGCATGACTATCACCCTATCTTCAAACCCTCGTACTGGAAAAGAGTATCTTAAACTCATTGTAATTGCAGGAGTGGATGCTAAATTAGAAAACTAGTTACTATATTATATCCTACACAAGGCAAAACTCTAGAGAAGTCAGAAGTCCATGTGCAAATGGGAATACTACACAGGATCCCTGTATTGGCTACTAAGCATCAGTCTACAACTAATTTGGAGGTTCATTTAGCAGCATTAATAAAGTCATTGCTGCAAATTTACACCACTTTGAAATTGACTTAAGTATCTTTTATCCTGGATAAGAAAATATGTCCAAAAATGTAGCACCATAAGCTTCCTGGGAAGTATAGAATTTAAGATCCCATCAATGGGGGTTGCAAAAGTAAGATGGCATCACCAGGCAATGGAATAGTATGCCAAAGTTTACAATCAGTGAACCTGCAAGAGAACACTGCTCACAAGGTCAAGAGAGTTAGGGAGGCAGGCTGGAGAAGGATATGTACAGATGCGGCCATAAATAGAGTTTAAAAGATGCAAAGACATTTTGTATGTTACTGAGGAAGGTCATTCATCCCTAACCCAAGAGCAGTTGTAAATAAACATCTAAGACAACAGAGATGTTTTGGTAGGTCAGAGAAAAGCAGATTGGCTAGCACAAAGAACTCAAAGTAATTGTGTGTATGCTGTATGCTGTGCTGATGCATGAGCATTATATAACTTTAATAAGAGCATCCGAAATTGTGAGTAATTAGAATTTGTAAAAGCTAACCAACCAGTCTTTCTCTCTATGAGCCAGACACTGAGTGCATGGCCGTTAATGTCTGCCATACAGTGATGCTCATCTCCCTTTTCCCTTGCTTTCCAAAAGTTGTCAGTTGCAGGCACCATCTTAGGGGAAGGAGAGCTTTATTTCATCTTACAGCTTGTAGTCTCATGAAAAAAAAGCCAGGGCAGGAACTCAAGGCAGGAACCTGAAGGCAGGAACTGAAGCAGAGGCCATGGAGGGGCGCTGCTTACTAGCTTGACCAGTCTGCATTCTTATACATTTCTCAGGAGTGGCTCCACCCACACTAAGCTGGGCCTTCCCACAGCCATCATCAATGAAGAAAACACTCCATAGACTTGCCTACAGGCCAAGCTGCTAATGCCATCTACTCAATGACTCTACTTTGTGTCAAGGTAACAGAATACCAACTGACACAGCTTATTCTGTGAATGAAGCTAAATGTCAGAGGCCTTCTGATGCTTTGACAGCCCCACCTATGTCCTGTCCTTACCTGGATTCTGATACAAGACTCTCAGAAAGACTAGCTGACTTTGGCTTCTTATAATAAAGTGTCTACGGGATGTTTACTCTAGGAATAAGCGTTAGATCTTAGGGAAACACACACTTTGCTACTTTAGAGCAAAGGGAAAAAATTAATGGAAGCATTGCATGCTGGGTATTCTTGATTGTCAACTTGATGAGATCTAGAATCAACTAAGATTCTGGAAGAATCTGGGGATATTTCCAGGAGAGGTGAACAAAGAGGTTATACCCTTCCACAAGTAGATGATGCCTTCCGGTGAGTTTCTTGCCTGCCTTTGTATCTGCTGTTGTCTATCTATATTGCTGCTGCCATCCCTCACCAATATCCAACTAGTTTTATTAGCTCCAACATGAACTGGAGACCAGTGGCTCTCCAGGATCTTCTAGGTTTCTAGCATCAAATTAGGCACGTTGAGGCACCCATGTGTAGGAATGGGATTGCTGCACACCGTTCCTAGCCTCCCCAGAGCACAAACAGTCATTTTTGGACTACACAATTGCTATTGAGTGTAAGCCATTCTTTACGTCCCCTTTCATAACACACACACCTTCAGTCAGTCGGTGTCTCTAGGGAACCCTGACTCATTCAGCCTCACAGTGCACAGAAGGAGGGAGGGCACAATAGCAGAGGTCCCTCTTTGGCCCACTTTGTCCTCACACCACTGTTAATCCACAAGAGCCCACCCAGAGGAGGATGTGCTGCCCATGCAGGCCCAGGGAACTATTTCTGGTTACTCTAAAGATGCGTTAAGATTGCGCAAGAATCCCGGGTACTTAAGCAGCAACATGTTTATTTAAATTTTGTATAGGTGGTTAATTGTGAAATTTTTGCATTATAATTTGGGATTTTGAAAATGTCTGCATTACACATTATTCCTCTGCAATGCCCAGTCCTTGGTGCCCTTCAGTGTGCTCTAGTGTCAATGTCTTTTCTGCCTCCCATGCGTCTGGGTGCGATTCATGGCTTCACAGTTTCTTCTATTCAGGGGAGTCTCCAGCAACAACTGAAAAATTCAATGCATTGTACTTTGTTCTGACCTAAAATACTTCCTGTCTGAATTATGTCCCCATGTCTGGCATTCCATCTATGAATATTGAAGTCTGAGTCCAGTGGCTAAGGTCACCTTTATTGTTTGTGATTCATGCTACATTTTCAAAGGGCACATCAAGGCACATGATTGGATAGATATAAAATTCAAACAATTAAATTCAATTAAAGCAGCATTTATAGACTGTCTCTTCTGCATAGGACACAGGGGTGATATATTTGAGAACAGATAGGAGCACGCAAGGTTATATTGGGTCACAGCAGGCACTGCCACAGGCTCTCTCAACACACTGTCATGAAGAAAATGCCTACTGCAAACCCTGTATTTTTATAGTTTATTGCTTTGTGACTTTCATCAAGGCTGGCACCTGCTTGGAAACCTATTTACTTAAAGGATCATATACAACTTGCTTGAATTAAAAATAAAGCCAAGCAAAACAAAAGTTACACAGTAAATATTTGTATATCCCCCAGTACCTCCTCTGAGTATTTTGCAATGTTTGAGGCAGTGGAGATGAAGACCATGTAGCTGTTGTTCAAATGAAGGATGCTGAGAAGATACGATACAATACAAACAGGAGCTGAGCGGTGCTCTGATGAGAGAGGAGACAGGTGCAAGTTCCATGTCTAGGTTGGCGTCTCATTCAGACTGTGTGAGGTGCCAAGGAGTACTCCCAGAAGCTGCCTGGAGCCATGTGGAATAACATGAGGGTGCAGGTGACATCACTGGAGTGCCTGATGGTCAGGACTGGTCCTACAAAAGGGGAGGTTAGCATGTAGAAAACTCCAGTAAAGCAACCCTGTATATCCCCTCTCTTATCAAGAGCATCGAGCATGAGATAAGACAGTGAGCCAAATTAGACATGGTTATGAACTAAGTACCAACTGTGACACATTGTGCTGTGTTAGGATCAAGGTGGACTCCACCCTGAAAAATCAAGAAGCCCCTGAGAGGCTATTAGGCATGGCAGAGTGGAGACTTAGGATGCCTTTTACCTGCTTCTTAGAAAAATTATTCTGCTCATGTCTTGGGTGGCTTAGTTTTTTGGGACCAACATGAGAGTTGGGAGTGCTAGCTGCTGCCAGTCTTCTCATAAGACTGTGATGTCTGGGACTAGAAGGTGTGAGTGGGGATGCGATGCATGATATTGATCCAATCACGATCAGAGGACAAGACATTGATGTCATAAGTGAAGCTCAGGGTTAAACTCCAGGATGACACCAAGGTTTATGGTTGGTAGGAGGACAGGATGCTTGTTCTCCAAACCTGAAGACCTGGTTTCAGTCCATGGAACCCACTGATCCTGGAACTTGTCTTCTAACCACCACACATGTGGCATGATATTTACACATCTATAATATACACATGCATATGTGTGCATGCACACACACATATAAATATTATAAAACTTTTTCAAAAAAGATTTCTGGTGCAAATGGCAGGTAATGTTCACTGACTGGTGTTTTGAACGAGACTCTTGCCCATAGGCTCTGGTATTTAAATATTGGTCATCATCTGGTGGCAATATTAGGGAGGCATAGAAGGTGTAGCTTTGTGGGAGGAAATATGTCAACTGGAAGTGGACTTTGTACGCCGAAAGACTAGCATCATCTCAGTTTCCTGCTTGTAGTTCAAGATGTCATGTCTCAGCTGCTGTTGGCCACCATCTGGTTCCTCTGCTCCACCATTGCCGCAGACCTGGTTCATTGCAGGGACCCCAATTTCCACGGGATGAGAATTCTGGTCAGGTGGGCAATAAGTCGGCGGATGACAGACAAACTCGAGACACAAGGGTGTGGTGAATCTGAATGTATTTGTACAAGGTGAAATTCAGGCTTAAATACCATACAGCAAGCAGGGCAGATGACAAGAGTCACGGAGGCGGGCGGAGGTTACATCAAGAGGTGCAGGACTGAGGTCACGTAGGCAAGTGACTGCACATCAAGGTCAGTGGAGTCTGGTAGCCAGGTGTGAAGCAGGAGGAAGAGGAGTGGAGCCCTCCCTGTTGAGGTATTTTGATATTCCTATGCTAATTCTCTGGTTATGCTGGAGGCAAGGAGTGGGAGGTTCTGACCTGACCTAACACTTCTAGCTAATGTCCTTGAGTGGAAGCCCTTCGATTACTCTCTAGTACGTAAAACAGTTCTAAATATTGTAAATTATCTATTGCCTTAAAGAATGTGTTAGATCTCTGTTGCTAGCTCTGGCAAGGCAGGTTCCTAGAGAGAAATTCCAAGCTATGGACAGCTTGGTATTAAAACTAGGATAGATTGGAAACATTGTGTTGGCTAGGGGACAATGCCCAATCTTAGCCATTTACGAATCATTTCTTGGGGTACATTTATGCCTAATTATGAGGGCATGTTGACTATTAGCAAGACTGATCTGGAACATGTCTGAGTTAGGAGATACCAGTGACTGTCTGAATATCCAGGAGGCACAGAACTCCTTTTGGATCCTTATTGCCTTTTATCCTTAATCAGGATTTTATCCCCAATATTTTGGATGTGACTAGAGTAGACAAGTGTGCATGGCACACCATCATGGACTCTTAACCCTAGATAACAGTAGGTCAAAATAAAACCTTTCTCCTGAAAGTGCCTTGGTTATAAATAGTACCTATGATTTTGACATAATGGTCAGAAAATATGAATGATGAGTTTCATTTAGAGCACATTGAATTGTAGGTACTTAAGAAGGCAAGTATTAACAATCTGGTCCACATGCTGATAGGCAGTTGATACATACGAGTTTAGAGACATTAGTGACTTAAGAGCTAACAGCATAGAAATGACACTTAGACAAAAGGAAGGGATTTGTCAAGGATGCTACAATATTATTCAGAAATGCTAAAGGACATCCAAGAACATGAGGTGTCCTCACAGCTCAACGATGATGCTGTTTCTAACACAAGAGTGCTGTCTGCACTGTGAGCAGTTGACTCATCAAGAATGGGTTTTCTTACTATGTGCATTCAAAACTAGACTGGTCTTAAAAAGTCTCATAGTCCATGGCAATGGTGGAATATATGGGGAGCATCTGATCTGTGTGTCAGAGCCTTTCGACCATGCTGCTTCTGGCAGTTTGACTTATGTTGGAGATACGGAGGAACTGGAGGTGGATTGAGGACAGTAAACTTCTTTTCCTGATAATTTTGAAAGGCTCCTGTTGCTTCCCAGGAGAGAGATCCTGGTCTTGACATAGGTGGCCACCAAGGCACAAAATGCCTTGTGGTCTGGGAAAACTCTGAATTCTTTTTTATATCCTCTTCCCCCTGTGCCATCAACATAGACTTTAATTCCCTTAAAGCCAGAAACCTGTTGGAACCTGGCCCCCAAAATTGGTTTGCCAGTCTATTGGGTGATGTGGACTTTGCAGTAGTTTCATTGAGTTTTCCCAGAAGAGCGCTGGTTCCTTTTATAAAAATGGTGGATCTTCAGATTGATAATTCTGCCATGTTCATTTCCTGAAAGTTGGGGTCGGCTTGTGAAAAACTGTTAAACAACATCCTCAATGTGAAATGTCAACCCTCACTCTAAGCTACTTCCCATTTCTCAAAGCATTGAATGAAGACTTTGTTGGGTTTTATAGTGGCTTTCTGATTTTGGTAGTCTATACAAGAAGGGAATTTGGAAGTCCTCGTATACTGTTGATTGTCTGCCCATGTCCTCTCTGAAATATCATGATTGTTTATGAAAAGCATCTTTAATAAAGCTGGTTACAGTTTAAAAAAAAAACAAAAACAGAAAGGCTCAAAGTTAGGGAAGTGGGTCAGAGGGTTGTGGCCACCTCATGTAAGCACATTGCAGTTTGTCTTAGAAAGAGAAGGAAATGATTTAAAGGATTGTAGGGAGGCTTTGTAATTTGAAAATGATCTCTTTTCTTTTCTGTCTTAAATGATATTTTATTTGTGTGCCTACATCAGTGTATGCATGCCACTGAGGTGTTAGAGTCCAGCAGCGTATGCATGCCACTGAGGTGTTAGAGTCCAGCAGCGTATGCATGCCACTGAGGTGTTAGAGTCCAGCAGTGTATGCATGCCACGGAGGTGTTAGAGTCCAGCAGTGTATGCATGCCACTGAGGTGTTAGAGTCCAGCAGTGTATGCATGCCACGGAGGTGTTAGAGTCCAGCAGTGTATGCATGCCACGGAGGTGTTAGAGTCCAGCAGTGTATGCATGCCACGGAGGTGTTAGAGTCCAGCAGTGTATGTATGCCACGGAGGTGTTAGAGTCCAGCAGTGTATGCATGCCACGGAGGTGTTAGAGTCCAGCAGTGTATGTATGCCATGGAGGTCTTAGAGTCCAGCAGCGTATGTATGCCATGGAGGTGTTAGAGTCCAGCAGTGTACGTATGCCATGGAGGTGTTAGAGTCCAACCCTTGGGAATTGGTTCTCTCCTTCCACCATGCAGGTCAGAGACTTAAATCTGGGTCTTCAGCCTTGATGGCAGGTGCTTTTCCATGCTCAGCCATCTCCCCAGCTCTTTTCTGTCTTCCTGTTTCTTTCTATTTCCTTATAAGAGACTTGACTATGATTCTAAACCAAAGGCAAAGAAGTAATGGAAAAAAGAGAGGATGTGGAGGAATGCCAAGGGCAGGTGGCAGTACTGAAGGAAATGGCAGGTTGCTGGGGACAGTTCCCTGTCTCTGCTTCTGAGAATGAGACAGGAAATGTATTGGACCTCGCCTCTGCCATTGCTGTGGGTCTCCTCGTCTCTGTAGTCAATACAGTAGGCTTCCTTCTGATGCTAGGAGGAAAGTGCATCCTCTGTGGTTCCCATTACATCTGATCTTCATCTGCATCATTTTTACTTCACCCAATAAAGAATTTTCCCTTCACCCTCTGTTCCCTGTTTCATATAATTAATATATTGTGTGTGATGTGTATGGGTTTTCACCTCCAGTGAAGACCTCTGGGTTGGCCACTTTGCCTTCACTCTGAGAAGGTAAGTAGGTTGCCATCCTTGCCACTGGCATTTTAGAATGATATAGAATTTGAGTGTTTATATTGGTCTTCTCTGTAGAATACAATCTCCATTTGATGAGTTATGGAGCTCTTGGTGCTCATACAGTAAGGTTGGGTATATTGAGAAGGTATTCAATCTCTTCGTCTAAGGACACATGGATGCTAAAGGAAAGTCCAAAGTTATTCTCTGGGTTTTTGGGTTCCTGGGTTAATTTAACAACACTGCCTCTCATGTTGGAAAACCCCTGCTTTTTCTAAGAAGCGTCATTGCTTGGGCTGCGTCCGCCATTTTAGGTCAGTTACTTAAGTATGGTAAATAGGTTCTAAGCAGGAAGCTCCATAAGGCAAATCCACACTCACCATAACTCAGAAACATGCAAGCTCAGGTTAGAGGGCACACACTGACATCAGCTCGTCCATGATGAGGTTCACAATGCAATGATTACAATCATGATGATGGAGGTAAGATCCCATAGGTGGATGTCATTCTCGGTACGTTTTCAAATGCATTCTCATGTATGCCATGGTGTCACTACTCCACAGTAAGGCTCCATTTCTGGAGAAGGAGTCACTCTACTGAACAAAACTACAATCTCTACCCTGAGAGGATGCTTCATTTCTGAAGCCACCTTGGGCAAGGGTTAAATTTTAGTCTGTAGATCAATGACCACTGAGCAAACCCTCTCACTGCATATGCGACTTCCTGACACAAGATGCTAACTGGACCCCAGGGCTACCCATCCATTGTAACTGTGTGCTTTAACACTTGGACATTGCCATACGTTCGTGATGTGTTCTTTGCTTGTTCTTCCTTATGCTCAATGCCACCCTGCAGCAGCCTATTACATTTTGTGTGGTACTCTTCTTCCAGTTCTGAGAATTGAACCTAGGACCTTGTACATGAGAATAAATGCTCTACCACTGAGCAGCATCCTCAGTCTGTTTATTCCCCTTCAACTTTGGAGTAAGACCTCAGTACATTTCCCAGGTTGATCATGAATTTAGGTCCCCTTGCCTCAGTTTCTCTCAAGCAGCAAGGGTTAAAGGCAAAGCATGACAGCCAGAAGCTAGAGCTGCAGCACAATGGAATCAGTCTGACTCACTTAGCCTAGGCACGCCCAGCCTTTGCAACGACCCTCACACGGACACACAGACACACACGGACACACACAGACATACACACATACACACACAGAGACATAGACACACACACCGAGACACACGGAGACACACAGACACACAGAGACACAGACACACACAAAGACACACACAAACACACACAGACACAGACACACACAGATACAGACCACACACACAGACACACACAGACACAGACACACACAGACACACACAGACATACACACACACACAGAGACACACACATACACACACAGAGACATAGACACACACACAGAGACACACGGAGACACACAGACACACGGAGATACAGACACACACAAAGACACACACAAACACACACAGACACACACAGACATACACACACACACACAGACACACAGACACACACAGAGACACATACAGACACACAGAGACACAGACACACACAGACACACACACAGACACACAGAGACACACACACACAGACACACGGAGACACACACAGACACAAACACAGACAAACAGACAAACAGACACACAGACACACAGACACAGACACACACAGAGACACACAGAGACACACAGAGACACACACAGACACAGAGACACACACATACACAGACACACAGACACACACAGACACAGAGACACGCACATACACAGACACACAGACACACACATACAGAGACACAAATACACAGAGACACAGACAAACACACAGACACACACACACATAGACACACAGACACACACACAGACACACAGAGACACAGACAGACACACATATACACACACACAGAGACACACAGACAGACACACACACAGACACACACACAGAGACACACAGACAGACACACACACAGACACACACACAGACACACAGACAGATCCACACAGACATACACATACACAGAGACACATGAAGACACATACACACGTACACACACAGACACACTTACACACACAGACACACACAGAAACACACAGACGCATACACACACAGACACACATACAGACACACACACAGACACACACACATATACACACAGACACACACACACAGAGACAGAGGGGGAGAGGGAGAGAGGGAGAAAGGGCAAGCTTCTCTTTCATATCAACTTTTCTGATTCTTCTGCTGTCTCCAAGACTGCAGGTACCGTTCTCATCTACACCTTTTCTCCCTAGCAGCCATAGTCTTTCTGGCTTGACACGATGTTGGAGGAAAGCATCGTTTAAGAGCCAGCCAGTAGAGCCCTGGGATGCTGAGTCTACAGTATCTGCAGGGAAGACTTGGCTCTCCGTGTAGCCCACAAGCAAGCCACTGAGAACCCTGCACCAATGTGGGCCGTGCTCCAGCCAAACTTTGCCCATAGCAAAATATAAGCTGCATATAATTTTCCTCACTGCCCTTGTTTTTTCCAAGTCCTCTACAAGTGGCACAAAAACATTCATTTGAAGTGTTCACAGCTCTTCAAAAATCAGAAGCAGGACAACTTGATTTGTGGGCTGTAGTTTTCCATCTCCCTTGGGAACCACAGGGCTGATTTGTTTCTCACTCACAGAAAATTCAGTGAACTAGAAAATGTACGGGGATTAGGATTGAAAGCAAAACTCCAGACATCTGCTTACATGGGTTTGCAGATGAAAGCTCTGGTTCCACAATGATCGTCTGATGGGATGCCTTTTCCTTTAACCCTGTGTTTTCAATAAGCAAACAGTGCATTTTTGGACTCAGCTTCTTCTTTTATAGTGCTGTTACATAGAAAGACTAGAGGTTGGGTGGATGGCGTAGTGGGTAAAGGTTTGTCGTACAAGCATGATGACATGTCTCAGTCCCCAGTACCCATATGAAAGGATGACCATGATCATACACACCTGTAATCCTGGCACTAAGAGGGTGGGGCAGAGGCAGGAAGATTCCTGGCACTTGCTGGCTCATCTAATTGAACTGAAGTTTCAGTGATACATACTCTCTTAAAAGAATATGATGGGTTAATGAAGAAACTTGACATTAACATCCAGCCTTTACATGAACACTCACATACGTGCATGTATACCTATACACATGTACATGTATACATGAACTCACACATACATACAAAAAAAAAGGAGATGTGAAATTTTCACTGTACCCCATTGTCTCATGAAAAGCTAAACTGACATCTTAAAATCTATTACAGTGCAAATTGTTACATACAATAATTTTACATACTGGAAACAAGCTTGCAATTTTGGGTTTTAACTACGCATGTGTTGTGTTGATAAAAAAGATGAAGTAAATCAAGGTTAGTTACCTGAGAAAAAAAAACTGTGGTGAACATCAGTGAGTGATAATTAATTCCACTGGTTGTGACTGAACAGTGGGCTTAAAATAAATTCTCCTCACCATCTCAGCTGAGAGGACTCTAGCTACCTACGACATTACTCATAATTACCAAAGGAGCCCCAGAAGGAAGCACGCCATGTCTCCTCCACATGGTAGGGAGCTGAAACTGCTCCTGATAATTGGCAAGGTTGACGGTCTTCATTTTCAATATGCTTCGACATAATGAGTTAATTTGGAGACTCTGAAGCTCATAATTAGTATTTTTCATTATCATCAGAGCAACCCTTACAGCATAATTGAATCCCACTGATCATTGTACAGCTACTACTAGCCTTAACTGTATGACAGGGGTTACGACGATGAGTTAGAGAAAGCCTATTTAATATGGAACTGGTTAGGCCAGCTGCTTAGACACATATTCTCTGTTCCGTTTCACTTCTATTCTGTTTTGGTTTTCTGGGCATAGATATTTTGAAGGAGAGCCATGGGCGGATACATAATTCTCAGATATGCCTCTATAATTTTCTTTCCAAGTAGTGTGTGTGTGTGTGTGTGTGTGTGTGTGTGTGTGTGTGTCTGTGTGTGTGTCTGTGTCTGTGTGTATGTGCCTGTGTCTGTGTCTATGTGTGTGTGCATCTTCTAGCCCCAGACCCCCCATTCAACAGCAAGTGAAGTGAGGTGTATTGCTCACATTTCTCATTGGTCTGGCAGGCATCATCTGTCCCTCTGAAGTTGCTTTTTAAATTCTATTTCTGTCACAGTTTGTTTTCTGTTGCTGTGACAATACACTGGTCTAAACCAATTTCAGGGAAGAAAGTTAATTTTATGTTATACTCTCTAATGACAGTTCATCAAACACCACACCGGGGAAAATCAAGGCAGGAACTGGAAGCAGGAACTGAGACAGAGACCATGGGGACACTGCTTAGCGGCTTTCACTCCATGCCTTGCTCAACCACACTTCTTATGCAATTTAAGACCACCTATCCTGATGGCAATGCCCACGGTGGGGTAGGGTTGACGCTCCCACATGGGTCATCAGTCATAAATATACCCCCAAGATATACCCACAGTCCAAGCCAAGAAGGAAAATCCCCAAACTGAGGTTCTCTCTTCCCAGGTTCCTCAGTTTGTGTCAAGTTGATAAGAACTAATCAACATACCTCATTTCACACACAGCAAACTGTGTTATGCACATTGCCAGCCAGCAGCCATGATGAAACCAAGACAGTTGTATTATCCACACTTCCACTGAATTGCTCCCACCTTGCCTTCTTTGAAAGCAATTCTAAACATCACACGATCTGACCATAAGTACTTCAGTCCACATCTCTGAAAGGGAAGGAGCCTTACTGGATATAGAAGTGTAATATGACCATCATACCCAGAGACTAATAATTGATTGATCGTATAAAATGCCCAGTTAATACTTGCCGTCAGTCAGACCATCAGCAAATACCTGGTAAATTCCCCTCATTTTGTGTGTTGTTCTTTGTTTTTCTATGATGTCATGGAGTATCTCTCTGCTCAGCGATCTCATCAGCAAATGAAATTTAAATTTTTATGCATGATATTGTATAGTTTCATCAGAAGGCACTTAAAAGTAAGATCTTTATCTCATGCAATTTTGGCCACTGGTAACCATTACCTTAATGTGATTTTTATGGATTTTTGAAAACACAGTGTTCTACTTCCTTAGCTCATTTTCTACCATTACAGCTGCATGTATCTACAGAGAGAATTTCTCATTTTATTAGCCACACCTTCTTCTGATGTGGTCTAAACATAGGAAAGGACGGTAGAGGCATCCCTCAGTTTACTTTGTAATCACCAGTTGACATCCTAAGATTCTCTAAAGCAAAATAACAAATTATCATGATAGATTTTTGACATATTTAATCCCACTTCATTCATTAGCAATATTGATACCCATTATCCTACTCCGTATATCAAAAAAATAGCTTTTTATTTGTATTTATGTAGTTGTGGGTTCTTTTAAATTTTGTCAAAGCAGTTCTATTGCAATCTAACTCATGTACCCAGCATTTTGTGCACATAAAGCATGTAATTCAATTGGCTTTAGTCTTTCAATAGAATTTTTGTATCATCTTCACAATCTACCTTTGAAGTATGGCTGCTACCTCCCAAAGGCACTCTGACAATTATCAGCCCATCTCTACCCTGTCTCTCCTCACAGCCTCAGGCCACTATCAGTCTACTTTCTTACTCTAAAAGATTGCTTAGTCTAGGCATCCCAAATAAAGGACACACATTCAATATGGAACCATTGGCATCTGGCTTCTTTCACTTAGCATGGCGTTTTCAAGGTCCATCGGTGGCTCCCATACATTAGCCCTTCATGGCCTGTTACAGTCAAAAGATATTCTATTCAGCATGTAGATCATGCTCATCATCTAATGAGAATTTTGAGACAGTCTGCCATTTTCTGTTGTGAATAATTCTGCTGTTAACATTTAGGAGCATGCTTTATTTCTACCAGGGAGAAGCCTAGGCACGGAATGACAACACACAGCCAGACTGGTTTCCGAAGTTAGTATACCAACCGTACTCCTTCTAGCTATGGATGAGGCTTCAGATCTCTCAGCAACACCCGTTACTGGCTTGTCTTCTTGATTCTTCCCGTCCTCGTCAGCATTGACTGCCAACTTGACATAGCCTAGAGTCAGGTGAAAAGGGACTCTCTTTTGAAGAATTGCCTCCATCAGATTGGCATGTAGCCATGTCTATGAGGATTATCTTTATTTGTTGTGATTGGCGAGTAAGGACTCCCGCCCAGTGTGGGCAGAGCCATCCCTGGGTAGGGTGGCCTGGCCTGAATAAATTCAGCGGGAGTATGAGCCTGTGAGAGCAAGCAAGCAGCACTCCTTTGTGGTCTCTGCTTCCAGTTCCTGTCCTGACTCGCCTAGTGAGGGACGATGACCTCCATGCTGAAGTTAAGCCCTCTGAGCCACCAAGTGGCTTTTGATCAGAGTGTTTTCATCACAGCAGCAGCATTAAGACTGGAATGTGGTTGGAGCGTGTGGTGTACGTTTTCATGGCTTTGTAGATCATGGCTTCTCTGTTGTAACATGTCGCTAATGGTGCTTACTGACAAGGTTTCGGATACCTAATCCTGCCCTATGATCTCATGTGCTTTGCAAGCTTAACTTAGGAGAATTATATTACTTAATCAAACTTTTTTGTATTTTTATTTGTAGTGGAGGGAATGTAGAATTATCCATAATTTAACTGCAATTTTGATTACTTTGCAAACTTGGAAATTTTTCATAGTTTTGTAGTTGTGTGTGTATGTGTGTGCGTGTGTGGTTACTTAGCAAGGCATTAACTGGAAAAGTTCCTATAATTTAAAAGACACATATATCAGGTAGGTAGTAAAGACATTATATTAAAAAGTTCAATTAGGTCTGAGGTTTTATAGACCATGAATTAATAGTATCAGGAGCCCCACAAAGCTAATTAATTTGCTTAAGATAGTTAAACAAGAATATGGTCAAGTCAGGATTACCTTTTAAATGATTAAAGATGTCTCTATCACAAAGCAGTATAAGCAAAGTGATAACCAAGTACATAACCAAAGTGCCCAGAATGCAATTGTATGGTGAGGTCATGGCAGTGGGAGTGGCTTGATCCATAGATAAGGGAGCTTGCAGCATAGCTCATTCACACCGTAGTGGGTGAAGAAGCAGATTGAGAATGGAACCAGATTCAGGGCTTGGCTGTAACAGAAACAGGGCTGACTTATAACATTCCAAGACTCGCTCGCCCTCAGTTCTACTAGTCAAGTTCCACAGACTCGCCTCAAACAGCACCATCAGCTAAGGATCAAGTGTTCAAACAAAGAGCCTGAATGGGGAGAACCTATTTCAATTCAACCAATAATCACGTCCTTTCTTAGCTTGGACCAATGTTGATGACTTCCCCATATCTAACACAGCATCTAGTACCCTCCCTCCACCTTCCACAAAGCACAGGTTTATGACATGCTTGTTATAATGTGAGTGCATTTATTCACACACTAAGCGTAATACCAAATGACTAGAACCTCTTCCCAATTTGTCTTTTCAATCCTGTTCTGATTTAAAGGTTTAATTCCCAGCCCTGTCATCATCTACTTTATAAAGGCTTCATGCTTAAACTGGCATGAAGTCAGGAAATGCTTCTAAAAAATGAATAGGTACCACAGATAATAAAGTTAGACATCAGTGCATTAAGCCTTTTTCTCCCCATGGCCAGTCATCACTGAATGACATACCATCTGTCATAATAAAGGGCAATGCCTTATAGATGAGCTGATGAGGCATAAAGGGATGAAGATGATTCACAGCTGACATCCAATGAGATAGGCAAGTTCTTTCTTTAATGACACCCACGTGTTGTTTGTGGAGAGATGATAGTATCAGAGGTGCCACCTGGAAGAAAAGC
This sequence comes from Mastomys coucha, assembly GCF_008632895.1. Taxonomy (NCBI): domain Eukaryota; kingdom Metazoa; phylum Chordata; class Mammalia; order Rodentia; family Muridae; genus Mastomys; species Mastomys coucha. Next base: position 157,521,532 of record NW_022196897.1, on the reverse strand, counting down.
CAAATAAAAGTACAGGAACTGTACAAAAGGTTCCTCCAAATGGCTTGTGACTTGGAAAGCATCCACGTTTTATCTGATGGGATTTAAAAGTCACCATCTGATATGTTTATTAAAAATAGATAAACGTCAAAACCTCCTCCAAAATCAAGATATCAAGTGCTTTAAGAGACTTGGGAGAGAACTTGGCAGGTCCTGGAAAGACATAGCCCCAAATTCAAGTTCTTCAGAACCCATGAGAATGAAAAGTCAGGTATGGTCATATAGACTTGTCATCTTAGTGCTGGGGATGCAGAGGCAGATGGATCCCTGGTGCTCATCAGCTGACAAATTTAGATGAATTGTTGAGTTCTAGGACAATGAGACAACCTACGTCAAACAAGAGCGCGGTCACGTGCGCGCGTGTGTGTGTGTGTGTGTGTGTGTGTGTGTGTGTATGTGTGTGTATATGTGTGTGTGTATGTGTGTGTGTGTATGTGTGTGTATGTGTATGTGTGTATGTGTGTGTGTATGTGTGTGTGTGTATGTGTGTATGTGTATGTGTGTATGTGTGTGTGTATGTGTGTGTGTGTATGTGTTTATGTGTGTGTGTGTATGTGTGTGTGTGTATGTGTGTGTATGTGTGTGTGTGTATGTGTGTGTGTGTATATGTGTGTGTATGTGTGTGTGTGTATATGTGTGTGTGTGTATGTGTGTGTGTGTGTGTATGTGTGTGTGTGTGTGCGTGTGATACAAGCGAAAGTAGACAGAATGAAAGGAATGGCAATTGAAGTTGATTTCTAGACTGACGTGCTCATACCTGAACATACATGTATACCGTCACATGTACACTGCACACATGAACACAGACAGTGCATATATACACACATACAATATCAACTACTTCAAACTCTATTTTCTGTTGTGTTCAAGAATATATGAAAGTTTGGTTATGGTGCTAACATTAGTTATACTGAAGCTCAGAGTGGATATTTTAACTGTTTATTGTTGAGTCCCCATAGAGTAGGAAGCTTATAGAAAACCTTCATATCTTTGGCAGAGATCGCTTAGATCACTAGACATTTTAAGTTTGAATTATCCATCTGAATCACAGCTGGGAAAAGCTATATGATCATTCTGGCCCCTGAATTGGGTGTGGGCCACTTTAGTAGCTTAACTATGAAAGTTTTCCTCTGTCTCCTCTAGTAAGGGTAGGTGCCTTCCTGCCATCATCTCAGGCCCATGATTTACTCTGAAGAGCAGAAGCCCTGGGAAATACACTGGTCATTCAGCACAATAACCAACAAATCCTTGTCATCTGAAGTCTCCAAGGTTAGGAAATTAAATTACTACAGAATCATAAAGCAGATTGTCTTGCCTCACACAATAATATCATGTACTAGATTTCCTCAAGCAGCCTTAAGAATACACTGAAATCATTTCCTTGTACCAAGGGGCAAACCAAGGCCCAATCGGTACCGGTCAGAGATCAAGGCTGAAGCAGCTGCTAAGTAGAGATGCCCAGTACTGATCACTAATCCGAAGCAAGATAAACAAAGTGACCTGAGAGTAATATTTTGCCCAACACACTGCAATGGACCACTAAGGCTTTGTGCCACAATGGAGTCACTTGGAACTTCACATTCGTCAACTAGACTACAGCAGCAATCATGCCTGGCTAGGCCAGGTTTGCTGTGATGTGTACAGGAGTCCACCTGTGTCAAATGCTGGAATCTGCAGTTGCCAAATACAGATCACCCATTACTGCTAGAAAGAAATCTGTTTACAAAGAAGACCAATCATGCACACTGGGATCTCAGGCTTCTCAAGTTATAAATCAGGCAACAGATGCCCAAGAAGTTTGCTAATGTGTTCAAGGTTAAAGAAGATGAGCCAACCGTCCTCTCTCCACAGCACAGCCGGTTTCCCATCTCTCTCCTAATTCTGGCTCTGATGAGGTCAACACAGGGGCAGAAGACCAGGATGAAAAATCCTCTCTCACAATCTGATCTGCATATGCTTGACTTCTTGCTTCTTCCACAATGCTGGTGAGTGCCTTGCTCATAAGTTAAGAAACACAGCACCTACGAAACACGGCAGGGGAGTGGAAAGCTGTATTCAGTCAGATAAAATATTCCTAATTCTCAGGCTTGTAGACAGTGCTACTCTAATTGTCTTTATGATGGCATTCCGTACACCAGGACAGCAATGTTGATTTTCATTATGTTGGAGATGCAATGTTGATGGTTCATGGTTATACATATTGTGGACAGAGGGAACAAGAACAACTACAGGGGCATATGTTTGGACTCTTTGGCTCCAGCTTATAGTATATTGTGAAAGGTTGTGTTACCTTTTGGAGGTGGAGCACCCCCCACCCCCACTGAACAAAAGTGGATCACTGGGGCCAGGCCTTGAAGTTTGATGATAGCCTGTCCCTACTTCCTGTTCTCTGACCAGATCCTCTTCCCATGAACCCCACAAGGGGATGTGAATACCCGTAAATTTAGACTAATCCCTTCTCCTGTTCACTTGCTTCTTATAAGGTATGGTCACAGCAGTGGCAAGGTTAACTGGTACACTCAATAAACAACTCCCAGTCTAAGGAAATGAAAGCGTGGGATAGCTGGGTCCTCAGGTAATGCTATGTCCATTTTCTGAGGAGCCGCCAGACTGATTTCCAGAGTGGTTGTACCAGCTTGCAGTCCCATCAGCAATGGAGGAGTGTTTCTATTTCTCCACATCCTCACCAGCATCTGCTGTCACTTGAGTTCTTGATCTTAGCCATTCTGACTGGTATGAGGTGGAATCTCAGGGTCGTTTTGATTTGGATTTCCCTGATGACTAAGAATGTTAAACATTTCTTCAGGTGCTCCTCGACCATTCAAGTTTCTTCAATTGAGAATTCTTTGTTTAGCTCTGTACCCCATTTTTTAATAGGGTTATTTGATTATCTGGAGTCTAATTCTTGTTTTTTTTTTCTTTTTTCTTTTCTTCGAGACAGGGTTTCTCTGTGTAGCCCTGGCTGTCCTGGAACTCACTCTGTAGACCAGGCTGGCCTCGAACTCAGAATTCCACCTGCCTCTGCCTCCCAAGTGCTGGGATTAAAGGTGTGCGCCACCACTGCCCGGCTTGGAGTCTAATTCTTGAGTTCTTTGTATATATTGGGTGTTAGCCCTGTATAGGATGTAGGATTGGTAAAGATCTTTTCCCAATTGGTTGGTTGCCATTTTGTCCTACTGACAGTGTCCTTTGCCTTACAGAAGCTTTGCAATTTTATGAAGTCCCATTTGTCAATACTTGATCTTAGAGCATAAGCCATTGGTGTTCTGTTCAGAAACTTCCCCCCTGTGCCCATGTGCTTGAGTCTCTTTACCACTTTCTCTTCTATTAGCATATACCCCAAAAATGCTCCAGCATATAACAAGGATACATGCTCCACTATGTTCATAGCAATCTTATTTATAATAGCCAGAAGCTGGAAAGAACTCAGATGCACGTCAACAGAGGAGTGGATACAGAAAATGTACATTTACACAATGGAATACTACTCAGCTCAAAATATCCAAAGCTCAGAATATCCAAGTTACAATTCACAGACCACATGAAGCTCTAGAAGACAGAAGACCAAAGTCTGGGTGCTTAGTCCTTCTTACTCCCCATTGACAAATCCTACTTGCAACAACATAGAATTTGTTAACAACACAAATAGCAAGTTATTCTGCTCATTCTTCAAATAATCCCTGCAGTCATCTCTGTGTGATTGTGCTTGTGTGCATGTGGGTGTGTGTGTGAAATCAAGCACAGGTTTACTGACAGCTTCCGCCAGTGTTCTTGGTTACAAACTATGGAATTTGTTCAAGACAGTTGATTACCAGGGGCAAACATAATACATAATATTAAGTAACTTTACAGGATTATTTTTAAAAGAGCATGAAAAGTAGGTTCTTAGGTAAATATGAATAGAAAATAATAACTTTCAACATCACTCTGCATTGTGAGCACTGAGACTCCAAAGCTGTCACTATCCCTGCCACTAAAGCCGCCACAGCCCTGCAGGGATGGCCTTGCCGCCACAGCCCTGCAGGGATGGCAAGGGGACCGCTAGTGTCCTGGCTCTTTCCTCACAGAATTGATGTTCCAAATCAGTTTCCTTCGAGCTGGGTCTGAATGGCAGAGCCTAAGTCATAGAGACATACGTTAGCAACTGGACAGTGTGTATGTATTTCACGTTGGAAGCGCAAGGACCACACTATGAGGAAGTCTTAAAATGGAAAAGGTTTGAAATAATGGGAAAGCCATAAGTGACAGATGCCCACAACTCTTAGCTTCCCCACTGACGTAACAGACAGACGGACAGACAGACCCAGGATTCTGTCACGGGGAGGATCTGGTAAGCTCTCATGGTCTGGTGCTGCCGGCACTTGCTGGTGGCTATTGATTTACTTGATCCTGAGATGAGATGTTGGTTTCCCGTGGTATGCTGTTTCTTTCCTTATTGGTTTTGGTAATGCTAAGTATGCCTCGCTAGCTCCTCTTTCTGTCACCAAGGAGGTTATGCTAAATTCCGCACAGCCCTTTATCTCCTGTATCCTCATGTGTACATTTTTAAACTCATGTCCTGCTGTGGAAGATGTGTTTCTTTGTTTCTAAAGTACTATAAACCCGTTTCTCTTATCTCTCATCTAGGTTTTTCTATTAATCAATCAATCAATATCTCTGTGTGTGTGTGTGTGTGTGTGTGTGTGTGTGTGTGTGTGTGTGGTGTGGTGTGTGTGTGTGTGTGGTGTGTGTGTGCGTGGTATGGGGATGTGTGTGGGGTGTGTGTATGTGGTGTGTGTGGTGTGTGTGGTCTGTGTGTGTGCATGTGTGTGTGTGTGTGTGCATGTGCGCGCGCATGTGCACCTGCCTGTCTGTCTGTCCCTGTGCTTTGCCCTCTTTCCCTAATGTAGACTTTAAGGTTATAATCTTTAAGGATATGAGTATTTAAAATGATAATTACCCAAACCCAACACAGTATTCAGTAGACAATGTCACCAATAAATATTATTTAATGAACTACTTAAGATTTCAATATTGCATCCAAATATAATTTCAAAATATCCTATGGTTCAATTTGTTCATTCTGAAGATGAATAAGCTAGAGCCAGAAGAGGCTCTCACTCATGGTCACACTATGTTTAGACATGAAAAGGTGATCAGAGACCAGGAAGGAAGCCCCAGGACCTACAGACTTTGAGTCCTGTGTTGTTGTTATACTGGGCTACAGATGGCTATTTTCCTGCCTACGGATGTGCCTCAGTCTACGCCTCACAGCTGCCTTCCCCTTTCTTGACCCCACCCACTCCCATTAGTTTCTGCTGTTGTCACAATTTTACTTCTGAGTCCAGGTCATCTGTATAACTATGTTTTATATATATCTGCATGAAGTCTAACAATCACATATGACTCTATTTCCTTAATGTAATAGCTCACAGTCACATTTATTTCCCTGAAAGATAACAACATAACTTTATTATACTTCATGGCTGAAAGATGGCTGCTCTTCCTAGAAGGCACACCTTGTTCAGCTATTCCTTTGTTGAGAGATAACCAGGCTGCCTCTGTGGCTTCACTGTTGTGAAACAGGCCTCAATAAACACTGATATGCAAGAATGCAGTGGTGTGTCCCTGTGAGGGATGCGGTGGTGTGTCCCTGTGGAGGAACACGATGGTGTGTCCCTGTGAGGAACACAGTAGTGTGTCCCTGTGAGGAATGTAGTGGTGTGTCCCTGTGAGGAATGCGGTGGTGTGTCCCTGTGAGGGATGCGGTGGTGTGTCCCTGTGAGGGATGCAATGGTGTGTCCCTGTGAGTCTTCTGGGTAAATGCCCAGGAGTGGTGTCGCTGCTCTGTCAACTGATGTCGGTAGAGGCTAGCCTGGTCTACATTTTCACCTCCTTGATGAAGGTAGGATCCCGAATGACACCTGCCCAGGTATATGGACTCTAGCCTGTGATACTTGTAAAGTGATACAGGACAAATGCTGGTACCATTCAGTGGTCAGGGCTGAGTTAAGTGCTCTCAAGGGGCAGGGAAGAGGCAAATGAGTGCTGCTATATGGCCATGATGTTATCACTTATAGAAATATTGTTACTTATAGCAATTCTAGAATTCTAGAAAATTCTCACTATGTTGGGTACAATCTATAAATAAATTCCATGAATACATATATCTGTACCAAGACATGGGACTTAATATTATCAAAAAAATACTAATAAAAATTAAATTTAGTCACTGTAAGCCTCTGAAGATACGTATTTGGGGCTGGGGAAATGGCTCACTGGATAAAGCACTTGCTGAGTAATCATGAGGAACTTGTTTCAGACTGCACCCCTTAAAAACAGTCATGGCTATGCATGGACCTGTACCCCAAGTGCAGTGAGGATTAGAGACAGGAGTATCCTGAGGCTTGCTGGCCACTAGCATAGCTCTATGTTCAGTGAGAGACCCTGTCTCAAGGGAATACAGAAGAGTGAGGACTGGAGTCCATGGGTATATAGGTATCCACACTGCCCAGAGACACTTACTGAAGAATACTCATGAAGAGAAAAGAGAGTTGGGTTACATGGTCTTTGAAAGGCTGGGGCTTCAGTCAACACTTCACTGGCATCTTCTGGGATACTATGCCATCCCTATAACTGAGGTCGCTCCATGTTCCTTCTCTTTGTTGTTGTGTATTCCAAGGGTGGTGAGTCTCGGAGGCTTGCCTTGGATTTGTTGCTCACTTTGGGGGAAAACTATCTAATGGGTATTCTTGTCAAGAAACAAATAAAATTATGCAAAGCACTGGTCCCAAATAAGGAAGATGGCTGACGAATCTTTTGCCATGGTCTCAGTATCTGTTTCCTCCAGCCCTGTGTGCTGAAACCTAGTGGCCAGTGCAACGATCGGCATTAGAAGATGAAGCATTCTTGGCTGCTCTCTGAGAAGCATCTCGCTGTGCTCTTGGGTGTAACTTTGCTGTCTTCCCAAGCACTGTTACTTTTTTTAACCCTCATGTTTAACATCTATACTAAAATCGCTCTTAATAATTTCACTCCCAAGGGTGGAGCCTTTGGGAGGTAGTTAAGTCATTGAGACTACACCTTCATGAATGAGACCGATGCCCTAACAAAGGGGGCTAAGGATGCTTTTCCATCCTCCTGCTATGGAAGGATGTGGTGAGAAGATGACATCTTTGAAGCAGAAAGCATGGCCATAGCAAATGCTAAGTCTATGCCTCAATCTTGGACTCCCCAGATTCCCAATGCGAGTACCTGCTTCTGTTGTTTATAAGTTATACACTCTGAGGTATTTTGTGCATAGCCCAAGCAGACGCAGAGAGCTATGTTTACTATATCAAAATAAGGCTTGTCCCAAGGGAAGGAACTGAGATGCGCTCTGTTTCATCTGATCAGTGTTTGCACAGGTTTCAAGAGGCAGGAATAGGAGTTAAGTCTACATCTGAGATCAAAACTAATTACTGTGCTCAACCTGTAAATACATATACACTCTCCCAGACTGGCTAAATTTATCATTACTTCATATGCATCTCTGTGTAGATATTGTATTGATGGTACATTGCAAAGATGGTGTTCTGACCAGTAAATTGTGGTAGAAATGGAATAGGTAAGTTCTAAGAGAACATACTGCAGAGATATCTCCCTCTTCTTTCTTTCTTTTCCTCTTTCTTCTTCTTCTGCACTTGCCCTCACAACCCACTAGCAATACTATCAAGAAGCCAATATGCACAGAAAAGCCATACAAGTGTGTTCAGTGTAACACAATGTGGCCTGCTGGAGGCTGAGTGAGCAAGCTCTGAAGTGATGGCTTCCTCTTGGCCTTTGGCACTGTTTCTGGTGCCAAGTAAAGCAGAAATGAGTGATTCTCTCTAAGTCTGAACAAATTGCAGAATCCCCACAATAGGATGTCATTGCTTTAGGGTGTAGAGGTATTGCAACTGGCAAATGGAGTCTACATGGTCATTAAGGGTGTTTTTGTAAACAAGCCCAAACATGGCTTCAGCATGAACAGTAGGAGAAACTGGAAGTGTTCAGAAGAAATACTTGGTGGACACTGGGTAGTGCTCAAGTAGGACTCCTCAGGAGAGGGTGGGGCACTAACATAACAAAATGAAGAGAATGTTATTGGGAACCAAAGAGAAGGGGACCCTTGGTGGTGCCATCTGAGCTAATGGAGGAAATAGAAAATGTTCCCAGAGTGCTGAGTGGTCCAACTGAAGGGTCTCGGGCACCCAAGGCTTCCTGGTTTCTCCCCTTTACCTGCCATTAAAAAATGTGAGAGAACAAAGACGAGCAAAAGAAAACACATACTAAGTTTAAAGAAGCCAAGAAAAGGTGAGCTCACAAACCTGAATACTTTGAAGCCATTTTTGATCATGAATGGTGCTAAAACAGAGACAGGACTTACAGGGAAAGGTCATATATAAACAGCTCCAAGGGAGGAAACTCTAGTGAGGAAGCTAAGTCCATCAGTCTATCATCGTGAAGTCCTTCATGAAAACTTCGGCAGGGTGATGATGGACCATGGGATCTTGGCTTCTAGGCCTTCTCTAGTATACAACAGGGCTTCTAGGGATTGGAAACCTGTTTCCCAGCAATTTTAAATAAAGGTGAAGTTAGGAGAGATGTAATTTGGTGGAGTTTGCAAGGTTGTTGATGCTGTCTCTATAGTGCTGTTTAAAAAAGAAAGAAAGCTTTGCTGTTGTTCTTGTTTGTTTGTTTTTGTTTGTTTTGAAGCTGAAAGGTCTCTGAAGAAGGTTGTAGTTGAAGAGACACTACAGGTTAGGACTACAAAGACAGTGACAGCACAAACTGAGCATCATTCTGAATTCCCCAACAATTGTAGGCAAGTGGCACTCGAAGAAGTCTACAGATCTGCCTACTGATACCCAGTGTCCTTTTGAATGGGAGGACCCACAGCTATTGTTGGTCATGTATGACCAACTGATTTGTGTTGGTCACATAAGGAGATGATGCTGCATGCTCTTTTCAGTTCATAGGTACAGAGAGCTAGAACTGACCTTAGAGATGATGAAGTAGGACTTGAGGGACTTTATCCACACAAATGGCAGTAAATGACAGTTTCTTGGACTTCAAGTTTAAACCTGATACCACCGTGGGAGCATCTTGGAAGTACCATGGGTGCATAGTAAGTGCACTGTGCATGGAAAAGGATATGAACTGTTTGTCTAGATGGTTGAGTGGGAGGATGCTTCCTCAAGAAGGCTGAGTCCTACTCTGCAAGGTCTGCTTGCATCATGAGTAGCAGTTCTCACACCGATAGATGGGATGAGTAGCAGTTCTCACACGGATGGATGGGATGAGTAGCAGTTCTCACGGTGACTGGTGGATGGGATGAGTAGCAGTCTTCACACTGATGGATGGGATGAGTAACAGTCTTCACACTGATGGATGGGATGAGTAGCAGTTCTCACACCGATACATGGGATGAGTAGCAGTTCTCACACTGACGGATGGGATGAGTAGCAGTCTTCACACAGATGGATGGGATGAGTAGCAGTTCTCATACAGACGGATGGGATGAGTAGCAGTTCTCACACCGATACATGGGATGAGTAGCAGTTCTCACGGTGACTGGTGGATGGGATGAGTAGCAGTTCTCACATAGATGGATGAGATGAGTAGCAGTTCTCACATTGACGGATGGGATGAGTAGCAGTTCTCACGGTGACTGGTGGATGGGATGAGTAGCAGTTCTCACACAGACGGATGGGATGAGTAGCAGTCTTCACACTGATGGATGGGATGAGTAGCAGTTCTCACACTGACTGATGGATGGGATGAGTAGCAGTTCTCACACTGATGGATGGGATGATATATCTCTTCCATCTGGAATGGCTCCATTATCTCTATAGTCAATAATATCTGCACCTCTTTATGTCTCTTTATATCTCTATCTCTCTTTCTCCTTGAGCCTCCAACATTTCTTGGTAGTACAGATCAGACATGGAAGCCATGAGGAGCTACCAACAACTCCAGTCAATAGAAAGTCAACTCCAGAGGTGAAGGTGAGGCAGCCTATAACTAATCCCAGATCCTGTTGAAAATAACAGATTACTATCCAATTCTAGGCCACACTGAAATTAAAACTTTATGGACCAACTAAATATCATTTACTATGTAGACAAAATAGCACAGGTGGAACTGGAAAGATGGCTCAGGGGTTAAGGATACGTATTGCTCTTCCAGAAACCCAGTACAATAATGGGTAGCCCACATCCATCTGTAACTCTAGCTCCAGAAACTCTGGTGCCTCTGGCTTCTACTGGCATCAACACACATTTGAACATGCCTATACACTCACATTCACACATGCACACAAGCTAAAAGGATAGCACAGAGATTCCGTTCACATTAGCTTTATTTCTCCTTACCTGAACTTAAGTTATCAGAACACTAAAGGAGTTATGATGTCACTTAATGGCTCTCAAGATGCCGTTAACAATTTGTGACATTAACAATTGATTTCAAGCTCTGCAGTGCCTGTGGTTTGATGTAAACAAAGTGTACCTTTCTCCCTTACAAATATCATATGCTCTTCTTATGACTATTCAATGTCACTGATATTCATTTTTCTTCTGTGTTGATGTATACACAGCTCCCTATTCCTATTCCCATGCACCCTTTGAGGGTAACAAGTTGATTTCTCATCCTATGTAGTCAAAGGTGTTGTCCAAAATAGGATCAAGGCAGAAGAGGCCGAAATGCATAGGAGATAGCGTGCCCCAGAGTTTAGCTCTCTGAACCAGCACTGAGGATCAGACATCTGATTAGAGTATACAAAGGGGTCAGACAGATATGACCCAAATCCAAGTCCCACATCACAGCAGCCGCGGGACCTCCAGGAAATGACTTAAATCCTCTGTGCCCCAGCTGACCCATCTCTTAAGGGAGTTTAACGATAATGTCATTGAAAAAAAAAAAAAACCTCATCTTGATGATGTTCGAGATAGCATTTAAAATATGTGCAAATTATTTGAGCCTATTCCAACAAGAAAAGGTTGTAACCAGTGTATTAGGGTTCTTGGGACACCAATGACTTGAGAGTTCTAAAGAACTGTGGATTTTAATGACAGAATTATTGAGAAAGTCACCTGGTACATGTAAACATGAATAGCACAATGCCTGATGCATCATCAAGATTTCATTAATATTAATTACTAATACCAGTATATTTTGTATATAGCAAATACTGATATTTGCTTATCTACCTTCATCCTTTCCCTATTTCCTAATAACAGAACCCCAGTATTTGTATGTGCAGACAATGTACTAGATAAAAAGAGCATTTGGTAGCCTTGCTTATTCTTGCTGATGGTTGCGATAGTCAGTTCTCCCCAGTGCACAAGCCACTGGGGACCCTTTGGAAAAGTAAGACAATCTCATATTTTATTCAAGAGGGCAATATATCTGGCTGTACAATATGCCATCAGTCTCGCTTGTAGCTAGGGGTAGCCATAAAATACAGTTCTGTCATTTAGAACAAACTACTCTTCTCCTAGGTATTTAAAAAAAAATTGGCTTCTCTGCTTTGGCATCCTTCTTCCTCATAATATTCACTTTAATCCTATTCAAGATATGTCGGCATCTGCTTTACTCGAACAGTAGGTCCTGGGAGAGAAACTTGGGGTGCAATGAGATATTCTGTGTTCTCCTGGCAGCAAAGCTTACGAACCCCAGAGAAAGGAGCTACACTGAGGGCTGAAGAAAGAGAGGTTATTGGTAGCCCTGAGCAAAAGGGTTAGTCAAAGCTGCAAGGACCACCGAAGATGGCATGGCCATCCACACACTGTCTGTGTCAGCAATGTCAGCCTGTTATCAGACGAGGCTCGCATGAGAAATAGGGTGTGACTCTGAGGTAAGGCCATTCCTTTGCTCTCTGGCACTCCATTCCTGAAGGGGGAGCTAAGTGAAGCTTTGTGACATCCATGACAATTGAAATATGAGACTGGGGTTACAGAGACTGAAGTCACAGTAGCCATTTTGAATATCAAGGCAAACAGAAAAGGGCAAAGCTTTTATTTTGAGCTTTGTGAGCAACTGAAAAAGACAAAAGGCACAAAGAATACTGTCGATGCCTCTCACCGGCCAGGAAGACTTTGTCCCTGGTTTCCCACCATGTCATAATCAGGTTTTGCCATGTGACTTAACCCCTGTGTGTATAGACCCGGTGACATCATGTTAGTGCTGTTTGTCAGGAAGATACAGCTGATATCCAAGTGAAATTATTAATCGACTTATCGTCACTATAACTTCATTTCCAAGATAAACTTTTTTGGTTGGAGGCAACAGTTGATGGGGCATTGATGACATTTATGATTACTCAGTACCACTCAGGCAATGCTACATCCATGTCAAAGACAGTCTGCGCAGCCTCTGTGGGCCTTCTCAGTCCTCAGATTCCTGTTCTTTGATTGCTTCGTGTATATCAACAGGCCTTTCTCTAATCCTCCCATTAAGTCATTTGAGAATAATTTGTAGAACACAGATTCCATTTGTAGCCCCTTTGTGTACATAGAACAGAGTGAGGGGTGTGGAAAGGAGTTGATCAATACTTGTAGAAATGAATTAGAGCTCTGAAAACAATTTTAAATATATAGGCCTCTGATAATGTTATAAACTAATATTTGATATTCTGTCACTTAAAGAAACAGAATTAAGGGATATGAAATAAGATTGCTTCATCCCCTTGCAGGGAAGCGTCATTTAATAAAGACAAGATGTCTTTGAGCACATGGCTCTCCCCCATTCAGTGCCCTGCATTCAGCCTGAATATTGTTCTCAGTTTAATGTTTAATGCCCTTTGAGATCAGACAGGAATCAAAAGCAATGACCTGATGTGCTCCATAAATGATAAACACAGTATTTGCCTCGGTGCTGAATAATGAACAGCAAGGCATGGTGGAGGAGCTCTCATCTCCTGCATATGGATGGAGGGCAGCTGCCCCTGGAGGGTCCAAGGACAGAGTGCCACAAAGACCTTCAGACAGCATGTGGCCTGACTCCATCACCTGATCCTTTTAAAGAACATCTTAGAACTCACTAGATGACACCAGGTGCCAAAGTGGTGTCAGCAAGGCAGACCATGAGGGGAAAGGCACACATACCAGCATTGGAGGGATAGCCAGGGCTGAGAAGCCTCAACACACCAGCATTGGAGGGATAGCCAGGGCTGAGAAACCTCAACACACCAGCATTGGAGGGATAGCCAGGGCTGAGAAGCCTCAACACACCAGCATAGGAGGGATAGCCAGGGCTGAGAAGCCTCAACACACCAGCATAGGAGAGATAGCCCAGGGCTGAGAAGCCTCAACACACCAGCATAGGAGGGATAGCCAGGGCTGAGAAGCCTCAACACACCAGCATAGGAGAGATAGCCCAGGGCTGAGAAGCCTCAACACACCAGCATAGGAGGGATAGCCAGGGCTGAGAAGCCTCAACACACCAGCATAGGAGAGATAGCCCAGGGCTGAGAAGCCTCAACACACCAGCATAGGAGGGATAGCCCAGGGCTGAGAAGCCTCAAGCTTTAGAGTATAATGTCTGCTGCTGCTGCTGCTGCTGTTGGTGCTGCTGCTGCTCTTCTTCATCTCAAGCCCTTCTGCCTATCTCATTTATGTTAGCTTGGCTCTACACAAAATACAGGTTAGATGAACAGTTAAAATTTGGTTTTATTCTTCAAAAAAAATATACAATCTAGGCAAGAAGAAAAACAGGCAAAATGGAGGAAAATAAAAACTAAATTGGTAAGAGTATTCTTTTAAAATTTTGATGACTTCTAAGTTTCTGCACGTATGTGTGTGCATGTATACAGGTATGGGTTCTAAGTTTCTGCACATATGTGTGTGCATGTATACAGGTATGGGTTCTAAGTTTCTGCACGTCTGTGTGTGCGTGTATATGGGCATGGGTTCCCATGGAGACCAGAAGAAGATACTTATTTATCCCAAAAGTTATACATGATGGTAAGCTACTGCAGTGGGTTCCGGGAACCAAACTTGGATGCTTTTAAGTGCTGAGTCATCTCGCTAGCCTCAGAGATATTAGTAGAAGCAAAAGATGCAGGATGCAAAAATCAAGCTGAATGGGTCAGATGCAGACGTGAAGAAGCAGCATAGATTGCTTTAAGACAACTTGTGTTTGTTTTAAACTCTTAGAGTCATGATTAGATTATTTAGTAAGAGAAATCTGAGTCCTGGAACAGAAGGACTGAGTTAATGAAGAAGAAACACAGGAGGTCAGGAATCTGCCAGCCTTCTGGGTTTGGCCTTGGATAACTGATTCAAAGCAAAGACGACAGGGTCATCAGTAGCTTGTCAGAGCATCACAGAAAGACATCAGGTTGGTGAGGAGTACTGGACTGCTGTTGATTGATACTGTCCTACTCAGAAGTGTTACACCCACTTATGTAATGGCTCCAACGAGATAAAAAGACAACAGCCACCAGCTTAGAACATCACAACAAAAATATCTCTTCTGAATGCATGCACTCTTTCACTTCCACAGAGTAGGTTTTTCCTAATACAAGCCAGCTCTTTTGGGGAGAGTCAAGAGAAATGACCCAGAAAATGGGGATCAAATCCTACCTCAGAAACAAGAAGAGAAGGTAATTGAAAATGGACATTATGCTTGAGCAGAGACAAGTCACAAAGAGAGTGAATCCCAGCCCAAGCAGGCCACAATGATGGTCTCCTCCAGCTTTACTCATTGAGGGAATAGAACGTTAAGGTCATCATAAGAGGATGCTCCCTCACGGCCTCGAACACAGCTAATATTACAACATGATGATGCAACAACAGGAATTACGGCGTGGATATGGGAATTTGAAATTCGTTTAGATGTAGTGCCTCTTCTTCTTATGTTTTCCTATTCCAAATACTCTATGTATAAGAAAACAACGAGAACTAGGAAGAGAAGCACAGTGGAGATCATTCTAAAGATCTATAGCTAGTCAGATACCCAGAACAACTGACCTGAGTTGCCCCTTCCCAAAGGATACCTCTACATGTCTGTCTGGTTTTGTTCTTACATGCCATCCTCCTTCTGTCTGCTCTAATCTCTCTCCGTCAAAATATCTGCTTTTAAAGAAGTCTTGGTCATTTAGCATTGGGGCTCAATCCACAACCTCCCACCCTCAAACCACCACATCCTAAGGGTCTCAGAAAGTCAAGGCTTCAAGTGGATCCTGTTAGAAGGACAGGGTTCATCCAATAGCAAATGGAGAGAACATGTGAACTGTTAGGATAGAGGTAGTAGGCAGAGTAGCCATTTTCTCTTTCTTTTCTGGGGGGCGCCACACACACACAGAGAAAAGCAGTAGCGCCTTGTGGCTTTTTCTGTGGCATTGCAAACAAACATCTCTCACATGACTTGGAGTTCTAGAACGGGCCAAAGGACAAGCACCTCCCACGTACACAGCCCTAAACCAATGAGTTCATTAGGGTCACTTGCAGGAACACCCGTGACCCGGAGTCCCGTCACCAAAGTGCTCACTCTGGGGGAACTTGCAAAGCTCCATCTCTGAAGTTCCCTGCTGGCATCTGTCCCAGGATTCACCGCTGCATGCAGATCTGTGGGGAGTGGCCTTTGTAAGTCCTCTGAGGTTTTGCTGCCTGAGACTAGTCTGTTTGCTTTACTCCCTGACTCTGCTCATCCTCTCTCTTCCTTCCAGGAGACATGTTTCAATCCCAATCCAGGAGGCTACTATGCCTGAATGTTTATTAGGAACCAAACACTGCCCCACGAACACTTCCAGACACTCCTGCTCCACTCTTTGGCAGAAAGTGGTTTTTTTTTTTCTAATGATAAAAATATGGCATTTCCTGGTTGGCGTTTCTGTAGTAAAGGCCTCAATTTTGTGCTGGAATAATCACTTCTCTGATGAATCCACTTGGGCCATGAAGAATCTCTTTTTATTAATGTGATAACTCATCTTGGCATTAATTTTAAATTTGATTTTTCCACTTAGCTTGGCATTAGCCTCATGTCTTTCAATGGTTACCAAAACACTACGTAGGACAATATTAGTAGGATTTTGATTTTAACCCAGGAGCAGGCCATTGAATTTCTACTTAATTCGTCCCACCCACCCTTGTTTTGATCTAAGTATGTGGTGGCAAAAGGCAAAGTCACATTTGGCAATGTAAACATAAGGCAAACCAGGCTGGAGAGATGGCTCAGCAGTTAAGAGCACAGCCTTCTTCTTCTGAAGGTCCTGAGTTCAAATCCCAGCAACCACATGGTGTCTCACAACCATCTGTAATGGGATCTGATGCCCTCTTCTGGTGTGTCTGAAGACAGCTACAGTGTACTTACATATAATAAATAAATAGATTAAAAAAAAAAAAGCTGGGCAGTGGTGGCGCATGCCTTTAATCCCAGCACGTGGGAAGCAGAGGCAGGTAGATTTCTGAGTTCAAGGCCAGACTGGATTACAGAGTGAGTTCCAGGACAGCCAGAGCTACACAGAGAAACCCTGTCTCAGAAAATCCAAAAAACCAAACCAAACCAAACAAACAAAAAACCCAAAACCAACAACAACAACAAAAACAAACAAAAAAAAAAAACATAAGGCAAACCTACTTTGGGTCTTGCCAAAGCTTTCACTAAGATCTTGATGTGAAGTCACTTCACCCCCTGACTAGGACTGGCTACATTTACTCTGATCAGACAGCTCTGAAACCTGAGCTCTCTGATTATCATTGCAGAGGAAATACTGGGAGCCTGGGGAACAATTGATAATTCATGTCAATAATTAACGTTTCACAGGGAACTCCCTGCTCACAGCACAGCCACTGTCAGATTTACAAGACCCCAGGGCGAAAGGCTAGTTGTACTCCACAAACCCCAGTCAGACACTCCCTTAGTCACCAGGAGCTAATAAGAGAAACTTGGGATAAATTCAGAAACTGCAAGTTAGCAGCCCCAAGACATTGTGTCCTCAGTTTCCCTGATTCAAGGAAATTTTGATCCTTGTTCTCTATAATGAATAGATTCAGCAGTAAGGGTTTAAATATACTTTCTTTTGGACAGTGTTCACAAAACCACAAATGAAGCCAGAAATGTTTGGTTAGAAATACACTTTACATAACAATATATACTAATGAGACATTTTCCATGGGATAAACTCCAGGGGTGACTCTTTTCCCTCTATGAGTCTATGGGAGGCTTCTATTGTTTGGGTGTGCTGCATAATCAACATTACAGTTAGAACTTTCTCAAAGGGTCCCAACTGCAATCCAAGCCTCTGGTCTAAGCAGAAAAGCAGATGTATTCTCGTAGACGCCACATACGTAAATCAACACACCCTCTTGGAGAACAGAGCTGATGATTCAATTTGAAGTAGCAAGCAGTTATAAAAATTTTTCTAGGAGTAGCTGTAACCAGTAATTACCTGATTGCTCTGAAAAAAATCATAAAACTTTACTGATGGACGTAAAAGAAAACTTAAATAAATGGAGAAATGCATCATCACCCTGAATATGTTAGGAAAAATGAATCTTCTCTCTAAATCAGTGTGTGGGTTTGATGTGGTGCAGTTAAAATGTAGTAAAAAATTCTTTTACCTTAGCAAAGTAATTTATGAGTTTATCAGCACCAATGTGCAAATATAGTCCAGGAAAAATTATGCCAATATTGATATTACCATCAAAGAATTCTTTCATAATGACAAGATCTACAAAGGAGTGATGGCACATGTCTGGTGGGAGCAGACATGGGCAGGTGATGGAGCTGAAGCTGGAGTGGACAGGAGCATATGAGAATAGTAAGGGTGGTAGGTGATGGTGGTGATGGTGGTGGTGGTGGTGGTGGTGGTGGTGGTGGTGGTGATGATGGTGGTGATGGAGGTGATATGATGGTGGTGATGGTGATGGTGGTGGTGGTGGTGGTGCTGGTGATGATGATGATGATGATGATATGCTTATTTCAGGTATTTTGAAAAAGTTAAATTCATTTTGTGAGAACGGCTCAAATAGGTCCAGAGGGGTGCTCAGTGGTTAAACACCTGCTGCTCTTACAGAGGACCTGAGTTCAGTTCCTGGCACCACATCATCTATGCCAGGCCGCTTACAACTGCTGCACTCAATACACTCTCTGGTGTAAACACCTCTCTCTTCCCTCTCTCTTCTCTCTCTCCTCTCCTCTTTTTTCTTCTCTCTTCCCTCTCTTCTCTCTCTCTCCTCCCCTCTTTTTTCTTCTCTCTTCTCTCTCCTCTCTCTCTCACTCATAATTAAAAGTAGAAAAGGTCAAAGTTTTATGTTAATTTCTACCCCAAAATAATGATAGATGTGATCAATTGACATATTAAACACCAAAATAAATGTAGCCAATATTTTGGCACCTATAAAGATGTGTTAATCTGATTTTCATAAATGCAAGAAATTCTCTACTAGGGAAAAGTCGGTACAATTTCTTACATCTCATATCTAATCTTTTCTAATTAAAAAAAAAAAATCATGTAAAGTTTGGAGGCAATGTGCAGCTTTCTGACTCCCGGCAGTCTCTGGTACCTTACGCCATCGCGATTCCCCCAACTCCCCCTTTGGAAACCTTAGAAGCCACAGAAGATAAAATGCCCAAACTTGAGACTGACAGCGAATACATTACCAGAATTGAGAAGGGCTTTCTGCTGGTTTATTTAACTTACACAGACACAGGGGTGGCAGCTGACCCTGCAGACAAGCTTGTTCTTTACGAAAGAACAGACTGGGAGCCCGAACAGAGGCAGTGTCTGCTTGGCACCTGCGTGTACCTGTCAATTTACTCAGAAACCTTCAACTGACAACAAGCAGGACCCCAGGACTGCCCGCATCGCCCTCTGTGCTGACACCGGCTTCTGCCTCCCAGAGCACCATGGGAGATTCAAGCTCTATAGTAACGTCACTGAGAGAGTGCTGTGGTTTAGTTGCACGGAGATCTGCACTGGCCTGCAAGAGCGATCCTCAGAAAGAAACATCCTGCAAAAGGTGTCCGTAGATCATAGAAACCTGACTTTCATGGTGCGTCACAGCACACCAATTTGACGGGGACTTTGTCTTTTGAAGTATGACCAACAATCTTGTCCGTAAATAATTATTACTGAAAAGCAGCATAGTGTAGTCTATCATGTTATTTTTAGACAAAAAGCTACTTTGGACTTTAATGTTACTCTCTTGGCATTCATCGCAAAATCTTCTGGGATCATCTTAAAGTTAAGGTTTAAAATTCGAGACAATCATCAGTGTGCATGCACTGAGTGATGCTATGCACCCTGTGTCAGGCTCGGCCTCTGGTCTTGTTAGGAAATGTCTTCAGAAGAGTCTCAACCAGAATTGTGGCTCAATTAAAAATCTTGGGATCTGTTTACACACCCGCAACTGGACTCGCTGTCTTCTGTGCTGAATGTGTGACTCCTGTGAGTCACCGCATGAAGGGACGAGTTCAGCACCTGATCAAGACGGCATTCCTTCTATAGAGAAGCTGCCTGTTAAGATCTGATAACCTTGCCCCCTAAGCCCTGCCTCCTTCCCACAGCATCTCTCTCCTCTCCACACTCTTTAGCTAAGGCCTTGGGCCTCTAAAATCTTCTACTTCTAGTTTTTCCCCTTAATTTTTAATTTTTTTGTTTGGATGTTAAGAAATGGGTATTACTGTGATATTCCATATATACATATAGAATGTATTGTATCACATATTGTATTCATATATTAATTAATATATTTCCATATTCTATTAACACATAATATGTATATATAATGTTATATATAATTATATTAGTATATTATATTTTGTATATTTTGTAATATTATTGTACATCTCTGCTGTTCACTCCCTCCTTGGCCCTCCCCTCCTCCTTTGTCTGGTCCCTCACTTCCCTACAGAGTTCCACATTCACCTTCCTGAAACATCTGTGCATTTCTCTCTCTTATGTTCTTCTTCCTTCAGATTTCTTCCTTCTCTCCCAGTGTGGCCCCTTTCTACTTTCATGTCCAACACACATACATACACACACACACACACACACACACACACACACACATGCACACGCACACACACACACAAACAAGTGTAAGCTTCAAACATGAGGAAAAACTTGGAGTTTGTTTTTCAGTGTTTGGCTTATTTCATTTAATACAGCAATTGCTTGTTCTATTTGTTTTGTTGTGACTCTCATAATTTCATTAATATTCACCACTCAATAAAATTCCACTGTGTATGTGCTCCATTTTCTTTGCATATCCACGTACTGACACAGTTATCTGGTTCCATACCTCACCTAAAGCAGCCAGTGCAGTTATCATCATGGGTGTGCAGGCATCTCTGTGGCGTGCTGACTTAAAGTTCTTAGGGTGCATGCCATGGCGTATCACTGTATGGGAGATGCAGTTTTTGTTTTGGAGGACCCTCCACACTCATTTCCATGGAGACTACCAGATTCCATTCCCAGCATCAGGCTCCTCTGTCCCACCCCCACCCCACTGCTGCCCCACCAGTCTTATTTGTTCTCTTCCTGAAAGCCATTGTTCTGGCTACAGCGCACAGAGCATCCAAGCTGTGCTGATTGGCAGTTCCCTGATGGCAACAATGTATACTTCGTTCTTTGAGAACTGCCTATTCCATTCATTAGTTTACTGATCAATTAGAAGATTTGGGGGTGTGGAATTTAAGGTTTTATATTCTTCATAGCCAGAAGTGATTCTTTACCATTTCACACAGGCAGAACCACACACAGATGTGCACCGCTGGCTTCCTTTTACCACAGTCCCATTCCATGACACAGATTCGCTATTCATTAAACGACTCCTGGGTTTCCAGTTGATGACAAACATGATATCCCATGCCTCACAGTTCACTTATGAGATAAACTTTAGGGGCACACTTTGTTCATGTGGTGACAACCTCCTTAGTTTCATGAGAAACTTTAAAGCAGTGGATAGCTGAGTTTCCCTGAATTCCTGTCTCAACTGCTCTGTGAACACTTGTAGTTGCTTTCTTGTCATGCCAGTCAAATTTTGTGGTTTCCCTTTTGATGTCTTCTGATCTAATTTACTGCATTTCCCAGAATGTTCTTATTTTGTGTCTTTACTAATCTTCTTTTCATTTTTTCCTGATTTTTATTAACTTTGGGAGTCCATCTAATTTTCAAGTTAATTTTCCATACAGTTTGATAATTCCGAATACTACATTTGGGGAGACTCCACATAACAAAGGAGAGAATCAAGAAAAAAAATAGCATGAATTCACAGGACAGAAGAACAAGCATGCATGACTGGGAAACCTAAGAGTAACTCTGTCTTCTAAGAGTTAGACAGGGGCGTGTGCGGGGCGTGTGCTGATTGTAAGCAGGTTGTATGTGCTGTGCACATATGGTCAGGGCTTGTATAGACATCAAGACATGTATTATTGGCATAAACACTTTATAGTCACCTTCCACTGCCTGCCTGGATTCCACCTCCAGATCCCTATGTCCAGCTATCAGATGCAGAAGATGAACACACACCTACACACACCTCCACTCCCCACCCCCACACACTCGGCTTGCTCTCCTGGAGTCTTTATACACAGTTGTTTGTGTGCCCACTTACAACACTGTTGTGTTTTAGTTAATGATTGTAAATAAAGTCCCCGAGTTTCAGTCCTTCCCCCCTACCCCTTTTTTCTCTGTCCTTTGAGAAGTTTCTTTGTGTTCCAAGAATGCTTTAAAAATTCAATTATTTCTAAAACACAGTTTGGGGAGTATGACTGGGTAATTAATAACAACAAGCACACAGGCGAGCGCTGGTCTCTAATTGATTTATTCTGCGACGTGATTTGCATTGTTAGCTGATCTTAATCACATTAGGTGGACTTGGTGGTGAACTTCTTTGCATTCACAACTTTAGACAGAAAACTTTGTCAGGAGGTGTTAAATTTCAATTAATTCTAAAGTAAGATCTTATGCTTGTCTTCCTACGAGCTGAAACACGTTGCTAGACCAAAAGTCAAGAGCAATGGCAACCTTGTTGACACATTTTTTAAAGTCTAAGACAAAGGATTTGAGGTGAGCTGAAATCCGGGCATCTGAGGCTTGCACATCCAATGCCACAGACTGAAATGAAAAGACAAGGAGAGCCCTGAGTCCTTGGACTTTGTGGACTAAAGCTGCACAGAGTATATTTTGTTATATGGAAAATATAAAATCTCTGTTTATTCTGTAAGGTTCTGTTATTATTAACATTTGCCAGGATTGAGCGATCTTGGACATTTTAGATTTTTGACCAGCATCCCTCCCCAGCTTCTAAATACTACACGCCATCCAACGGTATCTTTCATTTATGCCAATCAAAAAATTTTCATACCTTGGCAGCTGTCCCAGATAGGTTAACGCTGGTCCAGATGAGGGCCAGTGCATGAGCCTACAGTCTTCTGAAGAAATCAGTCTCTCATATGTGTTCATCTGAAGAAATCAGTCTCTCATATGTGTTCCTCATTTGTGCTGAGCACAGGGGAGCGAATGGAAGGCTCTGTAAGGACCAAGGAACTTGGGCTTCTGTGGACATGGCTGGATCATCAAAGTCAGAATGTGTGTAAGTACACGTGGCGTTTATCTCAGCTAAGAGGTGAGAGACGGTTTTCTAGGGGGAAATGCAAATTGAGAACTGAAGTGGGGATAATAGATAGCTGGTTGGGAAACTTTCAAGGCCATGTCAAGGAATAAAGAACTTCCTGGCTTAAGGAGAAAACGCACCTAGTGGTAAAAGAAAGAAAAGCTGTTCACTAAAATGCAGCAAGTCTGAAGTCAAGGCTAGACGGCTCTGTTCATCTGGGCTTGACACCAAAATCCATGGCTAATGGATAACAGGCTAAACAATGGAAGAGAAGCCAGCAAGCAACACCTGGCATCTAAGAATTACCTTCCTGAAATTTAATATATCTCATGATATGTTAGACTGGTCACTAATTTAAGGAAATACCTGGAGCAAACTGGGTTTACAAAGAAAGGACGTTTTATTTTGTTCTATTTTGTGTTTGTCTGTTTTAATCCCTCCCTGTGAGCTCATAGTCCTTTACTTTCTGTCCTTTTCTTGTTAAGTTTCCTAGGCAAACCTTGAACTTCAATCCTCCTGCATCAACCTCCTCAGCCCTACAGCTGGGATCACATGCCTCACAGCTGGGATCACATGCCTTACAGCTAGGATCACATGCTTTAGCAGCTGGGATCACATGCCTCACAGCTGGGATCACATGCTTTACAGCTGGGATCACATGCCTTACAGCTGGGATCACATGCCTCACAGCTGGGATCACATGCCTTACAGCTGGGATCACATGCTTTACAGCTGGGATCACATGCCTTACACCTGGGATCACATGCCTTACAGCTGGGATCACATGTCTTACAGCTGGAATCACATGCCTTACAGCTGGGATCACATGTCTTACAGCTGGGACCACATGCCTTACAGCTGGGATCACATGCCTCACAGCTGGGATCACATGTCTTACAGCTGGGATCACATGTCTTACAGCTGGGATCACATGTCTTACAGTTGGGATCACATGCCTTACAGCTGGGATCACATGCTTTAACAGCTGGGATCACATGCCTTACAGCTGGGATCACATGCCTCACAGCTGGGATCACATGCCTTACAGCTGGGATCACATGCTTTAGCAGCTGGGATCACATGTCTTACAGCTGGGATCACATGCTTTAGCAGCTGGGATCACATGCCTCACAGCTGGGATCACATGCTTTAACAGCTGGGATCACATGCCTTACAGCTGGGATCACATGTCTTACAGCTGGGATCACATGCCTTACAGCTGGGATCACATGCCTTACAGCTGGGATCACATGTCTTACAGCTGGGATCACATGCTTTAACAGCTGGGATCACATGCCTCACAGCTGGGATCACATGCCTCACAGCTGGGATCACATGCCTCACAGCTGGGATCACATGCCTTACAGCTGGGATCACATGCCTTACAGCTGGGATCACATGCCTCACAGCTGGGATCACATGCCTCACAGCTGGGATCACATGCTTTAGCAGCTGGGATCACATGCCTCACAGCTGGGATCACATGCTTTAGCAGCTGGGATTACATGCCTCACAGCTGGGATCACATGCTTTAACAGTTGGGATCACATGCCTCACAGCTGGGATCACATGCCTTACACCTGGGATCACATGCCTTACAGCTGGGATCACATGTCTTACAGCTGGGATCACATGCCTCACAGCTGGGATCACATGCCTCACAGCTGGGATCACATGCCTCACAGCTGGGATCACATGTCTTACAGCTGGGATCACATGTCTTACAGCTGGGATCACATGTCTTACAGTTGGGATCACATGCCTTACACCTGGGATCACATGCTTTAACAGCTGGGATCACATGCCTTACAGCTGGGATCACATGCCTTACAGCTGGGATCACATGCCCTACACCTGGGATCACATGCCTTACAGCTGGGATCACATGCCTTACAGCTGGGATCACATGCCTTATAGCTGGGATCACATGCCCTACACCTGGGATCACATGCTTTAACAGCTGGGATCACATGCCTCACAGCTGGGACCACATGCCTTACAGCTGGGATCACATGCTTTAACAGCTGGGATCACATGCCTTACAGCTGGGATCACATGCCTCACAGCTGGGACCACATGCCTGCACACCAATCCCAGCATCCATCCTTCATGTTGTTGCATTTTGCAGTTTGGGTTTGTTGTTGTTGTTGTTGTTGTTGTTGTTACTGCTGCTGCTACTACCAGTTTTTAAGAAGAAGTAAGCCCCCCCCCCAAGTAGACCAGACAGACCTGGAGCTTGTAGCAACCGTCCTGCCTCTACCTTCTCAATTCTGGCATACCAGGCATGTGGAATTGACTCGGCATATACTTGTTTTCAAGGGGAGGTGCTAAAATCATTTTAATTTCATGTGTTACAAGCTAGGTCTTGTTTGACTATGGTTTCCCCTCTCCACGGTGGGTGGCCAGGTACAGAGGATCAGGAAACATTGGTGGGTGTTGACATAGACCTGCAGCCTCTCCCCAGTAACAATCAGGAGAGTGGGCCTTGAAGGTACTCACCCAACTTTGCTGAGTGTAACTGCTCAACATATTTTTAAGACACTACTAAGTCATCTCAGTGATTACATGGTTAACAATTAAACCAACCTATCTGAAGGCAAAACTGAGGAACATTTGAGTTATAGAGTCAGATCCAGAGTGATCTTAAGAACAGTGGGCAGACACTAGGGAAAGATAAGCGATCAGGTTCTAAAAGACAAGGTGCACACGCGGTATCCTGCCAGCCTTCCAAATCTCCTGAAACTCTGCCAAGAAGCTTCATAGCTTAAATCCCACTGCATCAGAATCAGAAACAAATAAAAGTGAACTCTCAACCTTACTTTGAAAGCCGATTATTGGAAAATTGCTGTGTTTTACATAAAACCCTTTATTCTGAATATGACTATTCCACTTTCCTTTCAGTGGCTTGACTTGAATAATAACTATGATGAATGCCTCTTCTTTTATCTCTGATACGTAGAATTTTGCATGGATTACATGGTATGTGAAGGATATTTTTTAAATACAACATAAAATTATGTGGTCCTCCGGAATAATTGAAATGTGAGCATTTTAATATCATTCATAAACACTTATTTGATTTTCTACTATTTGAATCATTTTAATAATCTTACATTGATATTTTTACCTTTCCCTATAAAGTAATTTGAAGGCGGTCATAATTTCACATATACTGGGTCATTGCATCACCTTTTTAAAGACTATTTTGTAAGAGAGGCGCATGGGTGCATGTGTTTCCATCCTGAACTTGGGAAGCAGAGACAGATGGAGGTTCAGGGTTCCAAAAGGCAACATGGTCAGTTTGAGGGCAGTGCGGGTGGTATTGCAAAATTCTGTCTCGGGCAAAATTTTTAAAATGTTATTTTGCCCAATTTAGTGTGTGTCCTCATTTTTGTGTCACAACACACAAGGGCACTTGTCATGCCCAGCCCTCACTGCTGTGTTTTACTTTAAAGTATGCTTAGTTGTGGCTTTTTAATGCTCTCCTTATTGTTGGCCTGTTCATTTTAATAGTTTCCTGTGAAGTGATACAGATATTTAAGGTTGTAGTCTTTTGCCTACAATGCTAACTACATTTGATATTTTAATACATATAGTTCTCATACATTTCAAAATAGTTCATTGCTATATTACTAATTTAGTCTTCAATCCGAAGATTTTTTGATAACTATTGTATGGTTAGATTTTTTTAAACTTGAGATGAGGGTCTCATGTACCTCAGGCTGGTCTAGAACTCACTATGTAGTCCAGGATGACCTTGAACTTCTGGTCCTACTGCCTCCCTCTCCCACATGCTGCAAGCACAGGCTCACTCTGGCATGCCCAGTTTATATGACTCTGGGGTTCAGACTCAGGACCACATGTATATTACGCATGCATTTTTATCATCCGAGCTACGTGCCCAGCCTCCTGGTGGGATGTTTTATTTATGTATTTATTCTTGACTTGAGTCGTATTGTGTGTGACTTGTAACTGTCATCTATAGAATACCTAAGTGTGTGGATTTATTGAAGTTTCTTTTGAGTTTAAAATATTAAGGTTTAAAAATACTCCCTGGTCCTTGCAAAAGATAAGGGAAGAAATTCTGTATTAGTTTCATAAAATACACATTAAAATATCCCAAATTACTTACGGGTTCACATAGGAGTTTGTCTCTCGTGCTCTGGTAGACCCCTCCCCCGCTTCTCATTCAATAATTCTTCTCCGTCAACTTCTGCTTTTTTACTACAAATTTCTAAGTATTTTGTAACTCTTGAATTCGCCCCTACATATCTCATTCTTCCTCTCTCTGTCTCTCTGTCTCTCTGTCTCTGTTTCTCTCTCTCTGTGTCTCTCTGTGTCTCTCTGTGTCTCTCTCTGTCTCTCTGTGTCTCTCTCTGTCTCTGTCTGTCTCTGTCTCTGTCTCTGTCTCTCTCTCTCTCTCTCTCTCTCTCTCTCTCTCTTTCTCTCTCTTCTGTCTGCTTTAGCTTTTGTCTTTTAGCTTCTGACATTTATAATCTGCTGTGTCCCTCACTCCTCTGACTTGACTCTTAACAGCTGAACCAGAATTTCGTGTGTTCATTTCCACTTTAAGAATCTTGACTTTCATCTTAGTATATATCCTGGCTAGCCATTGAGAATATACACTGGAATGTCTATGTGATTTTCCCCTGTGCTGGTTTGAATGAGAATGACCCCCACAGGTTCACTGATTTGCATCCTTAGTCCCCAGCTGATGAACTGTTTGAAAGGATTGTGGGAGTATATTGGTTACTGGAGTGGGCTTTGAGGTTTCGAAAGCTCACTCCAGGTCCCGAACCCCACCGTGATCCCATCCTTTCCTCTCCCCCTCCTATCCCCCTCCCTCTCTCCCCCTCCCCCTCCCTCTCCCTTTCCCTCCCTTTCCCTCTCTTTCCCTCCCTTCCCTTCCCTCCCCCTCTCTTTCTTCCTGCTGCCCTTGGATCAGGATGTAAAGCTCTCAACTACTGCTCAGGCATTATGCCTCCCTGCTTCCTGTCAGGAAGAAAATGGATTAACTTCTGAAATGGTAAGCAAGGCCCCAATCAAATGCTCTCCTAGTTGCCTTCATAGTCATTTCTCTTCATAGCAGTAGAACAATAACTAACCACATTCCAGCAGGTGGATCTCCTTTGTCTGTCCCTTCCTTCCTTCCTTCCTTCCTTCCTTCCTCCCTTCCTTCCTTCCTTCCTTCCTTCCTTCCTTCCTTCCTTCCTTCCTTTTATCTTTCTTTTCTTTTCTTTCTTTCTTTCTTTCCAAAGGAGGGGATTAAAAACTCCATAGTTGGATCAAAGAATTATAGAAAAAATAAACGGGACAAAAAAATACTTGAAAATGAATTTGTTGAGAACTCAGAGCCTCCATACAACCATGTTTACAGACTTGCCTTTGAGCGAGAGTTATAAAAATATGGGTGGCTCATGAGTCAACTCATAGAACGATGGTGTAATGGAAAGAGAAATGCATTCTCTATCAGGAGGAATATAAATTAGTCCTGCTGCCATGGGGTGAGTACAAAGTCTCTTCAACATCAAGAATAAAACCAAAAAGCCAAATATTAGAAGTAGATTGTGACCATGCTCTACTGGCAGTGGTCACACACAGAAAGAATACTGAACCATTGTGCCACAGAATTGCACATCTATGTTCACTGTTGTGATCTCTACAGCACCTATGTTTCACTATCAGTCTAGCTGCTCATCAAAAGACAAACAAAGAATACAGTTGAATTTTATTAAGCTTTAAGGACAAATGAAGTGGTGCTGTTATCTGGGAAATAGATGCATCCTAAGGTTAACATAGTAAGAGAAATAGCACACACCATAGAGAAAGGCAAATGTCATGTTTTCCTCTAATTTGTGGGTATTTGGGTTTTATGTATGCACATACCCCTACACCTGTATGTGTAAATATATGCATGAGAGGATGTAAAATGGAGAAAGGGGAACTAGCAGGAAGAAGGGAAAGTTGGGTGCTAAAAATGGAGAACGGGGAAATGAAGAATGTAAAATGTATTAAATAGTTAATAGACATATTTATGGAGATCTGCAGTATATACAGTGAATATACTGATGTTTAAAATATGTGACAGGATTATATTGGGAAGAAACCTCATATACAACAATGTGAGTGTCACTGAGAAGGCAACTGGTCCATCCTTACAGGACTAGCAAGACAGGTTTGAGGACTAGTAAGTCCTGAGGACCAGCCATAGGAGAACCCCTTACTTTTCTTCAGCTCTCTCCAGGAACTGTGAACAGACCATGCAAGCACCCCTATGATTCAGCCAGACTGATGGACCAAAAAACAGACAGCAAAGGAAGGAAATTTTTTAAAACAAGAAATAAAAGAGAAAACCCTTTGGAATCGATCCTGCATATGACAATTATTTGAGGATTTAATTAATATGAAATTTAAAACAATTAGATATGTCAAGAATTCTGAAGGGTAAGGAGAGCCGGCAATGCAAGCAGAGATATGGAAACCCAATGTAGAATGAAAAGGACGCTTTAGGAATCAAACTGAGCTGAGCAATGCCCCGATGTGTTCATTGCTGGACTTCATACACCTGCAGCCAAAAATCTGTGGACTCGGGCATCTGTTAAGAACTTCCTTGGCTGCAAAACAAAGATGACACAAAAGTGAAATGAACAAACAAATAGAAATGAAAGCCACGTGGCCATAATCTGGGCAAATTCCAAAATAGTGAAACATAAGAACATTGGAGGTAGCAGGAAGTGCAAAAAGACATAAAACAAATATTTGAAGCAACATTGATGAAGTTTTCTTCTCAAATCAATTCCAGAGCCAGGGTACATTCCTAGGCAGTTATGTTGAGTCCCCAGATAACTAGATCCAGGCTTAACACATCCAAACTTGAGAAAGACAAAGAGAATTCTAAAAAAGAAGTCAGAGGGGGAAAATATCATCTTTCTGTTAGAAGAACAAGAACGCAAACACGTAGGATCCGTGTTATACTGTACCAAAAAAGAAGCAGATCACATAAAATATTCAAAGGTTTGAGTGAAGCAGGAGTGGGCCATGATCTGGTTTAGAATATTAGATCTGGAAGAATCGCTGCTCAAACCTGAAAATACTTTCTCAACACAGAAGCTCTGTGGTCGTCTGTAGTCAGTAGCTCTGCCTTGCCAGGGGTGTTGAAGGAATCTCATCAGGACAAAGGAAAATTATATAGGCCAAACTATATCTCTAAATGGAATGTAAGAACAATAAGGAAGAAGTAGAGTCAAAATAAAATATATTTTCTAATAATTGATAGAGTACTTTTCCTCAAATTAGTGACAGCAGTATTAACCAGGTGCTAAAAGCTTGTGGACCAATGAAATAAATGACAAACATCTCAAACTGCTGGTCAGAGGCTTAGGGTCTTCTGTTAAGAGGTACTTGCATTATTTCCAAAGAAAGTCATGTCATTTAGCATAAAGACTTAAGTCAAATTTAAATATATGTTCTGAACTATAAGGAGACCACTAATTTTTTAAAAGCATAATTGATAAACTCACAAATAAAATGAAAACAAGTCATCTAAAACATTCAATCAGAATCCAAAAAAGCAGCATAGAAGTAGATAACTAAAATTAAGAATGAAGTAACACACTGAAAATGTTTGTAAACATGGTGGATATCAGTCTACTGCCACTCCCTCATGACATTTACCACTCATTTCATTAATCTATAAGCTGTGATCATGAAATTGATTGCTGTTATCACCTGGAATAAAGAGCCATCTCTTTGTCTATCAATAAACCCTTTCAACAAGAATGGCCTAACTATTCTTATTAAATGCTTTAAAAGAGGCTGGATAAATAAGGCGCAACAATAATCGGTCTATTAAAAACCCACTTCAACCACAAAGATTAAATATAGATTGAAAGTAAAGAGCTGAAGAAGGGAGAAAATATGCAGGCACTAATCAAAGGGAAGCTTGAGTTGCTGTATTGATTTTAGACAATACAAGGTTCAGAGCAGAAGAAATTATAAGGGATAAAAGGGATTTGCGTAGCTATAAAAGGAGTCAATTATCCAAGACAGAGTCATCTTTAACATTTATGAACTTAGGAAACACTGTGACATCTAAGGAAACAGTAGTGGCCTGCAAGGAGAAAGAGAGGAACCCACCACTCATGTTGGAGATGTCTGTAATGCCCCCTACCCCATCAGTAACATGATGGACAGTCAGTGATAGTAGAAGCAGGTTGGACCAGTCAGCCACAGTCATAGTCTAGTCATAGTCATAGAAGGCTGTGACCAACAAAATGTTCTAAGGCTAACCTAGAACTTTCTCCAAAATGTACCATATCTGGGACCATAAAACCCACACGCTCCCAATTTAAAAGAATAGAAGTCCTATAACATATGACTTAGACTTCATTGGGCTTAAACTCTGAATCAATAAAATGAATATACGTGGGAATGATAAAGCACCGAGGAGATTAACCTGCTAGATTATGAATGAATCCAAGAGGTGGGGTCTCAGAGAAATTTTGCTTTGAAAGCCTAAAACAGATTAAAGAAATACAATGAGTACCTTGCAACAAAAGCTGTGTTTTGCGAGAGATGCACAGCATGAGAAATGCATGAGGAGCTAGAGTAAGGTCAACCTCTGACCTTGCAGCCTGGGATGGTAAAGAAAGACAGGGCCCAAACCCAGAAGCCAACAGGAGGAAAAAAACCAGAAGCTTGTACCAGAAATCCATGCAAAACAGGAAGGCAACAGGGAAAACCAAGGGAACGAAAAAATTGTTTTTGGTGAAAAGACCAATAAAATTCATAAACTTTTAATTATGCTAGCACAGGAAAAAGGAGAGAAGACATGTGGTGTTTTGAGTAGGTTTGGCCCCATAGATTCATATGTGTGAATGCTTGGACATAGGAAGTGGCACTATTAGGAGGTGTGGCCTTATTGTAGTAGGTGTGGTCTTGTTGTGGGTGTGGCTTTATTGGAGTAGGTGTGGCCTTGTTGGAGGAAGTGTGTCAAACTACCACACCACCCTTATTTCTTTTCTAAGATTATTAAACCATGTCTTCTCTCCTTTTTCCTGTGCTAGCATTATTAAAAGTATATGAATTTTATTGATCTTTTCACCAAAAACAATTTTTTTGACTGCGTGGGTAGGGCTTTAAGGTCTCCAATTCTCAAGCTCCACCCAGTGTGGAAGCAGAGCCTCCTCCTGGCTACCTGTGGAAGACAGTCCTCCTCTGCGGCCTGCGGATCAAGATGTAGAACTCTGGGCTTCTGCAGCACCATGCCTGCATGCTGCCATGCTTCCTGGCATGATGAAAACGGACTAAATCTCTGAAACTGTAAGCCAGCCCCAATTAAATGTTTTCCTTTATAACATTTCCTTGGTCATGTTGTCCCTTCAGAGCAATGAAACCCTAACTAAGACAGGTGACTTGTAGAAATGTCTCAGCCGTTAAGAGCACTTACTGCTCTTTCAGAGCACTGGAGTTTGGCTCTTAGCAAGCATGTTTGGCAGCTCACAAGAGCCTATAACTCCAGTTGCAGGGGATCAAGTGTCTCTTCTTGTAACTATAAGTATCTGAATGTATATACACATGCATAAATAAAAATAACGTAAGTCCTTTTCAAGTATAATATACAAGATTTCACCATTGATACCATGGTAGTTTTATGTCATTGATAATTTGATAATCTATGTGAACTAAGCTGGTTTCCTAAGGATATAAAAAAATATAGATAATCTGAATAGCCCTCAAATCTATTAAAAATTTGAACCAACAAAGAATAACTTTACAAAGGAGAAAGTGTCAGGCCCAAGAACTCACTGGTGAACTTTATCAAAAAAGAAATAATACCATCTTTCTATAACCACTTCAATTTAACTGTGTGATTTTAAAACTGAAGGAAAAAAATCTGGGTGAGAGTGTGTGTGTGTGAGAGAGAGAGAGAAAGAGAAAGAGAGAGAGAGAGAGAGACAGAGACAGAGACAGAGACAAAGAGAGAGAGAGAGAGAGACAGAGAGAGACAGAGAGAGAGTGAGAGAGAGAGCTCTAGAATCATCCACAGCAAGGGACAGAAGTTGAGCAACAGCAAGTTCACAGAGGAAGGCTCTGAGATCTCAGTTGTATCCTTCATACAAAGCGGCGACCTCTTGAGAAAGAAGACAGGCTTGACTGCCACGGGATTTTCTGTGTTGGTTTCTCTTTTTCCCCTTTCTTTCTTCCTTCCTTTCTTCTTCTTTCTTTCTTTCTTTCTTTCTTTCTTTCTTTCTTTCTCTTTCTCTCTTTCTTTCTTCTCTCCTCCTCCCCCCTCCTCCTCTTTTTCTTCTTCTTCATGTGTATGTATACATGAGCGATTACATACAGGTTCATATTTACATGGAGCCATGTATGTACTGGTGTGCATACACTGACATGGGCGTATGTGGAGGCCCAAAGTTGATATCTTCTGTCTTTTTGGATTGCCCTATATGTTGTGTACTGAGACAAGGGCTTTCACTGAACCTGGAGCTGACTCTCACTGATTCAGGATCCGCAAACTGTCCGGCTTGCCTATGGACCACACTGTCTCTCCTTCTGAACACAGAATATCCATGATCGCAATAGCTGCCCAGGTTTTATACATAGGTTCTAGGTTTCTGAGTACCATTCCTGAGGTCCCACAGCACCAGTGTTTAATCCACTGACATCTCCCTAGGACCTACTGCTTCATAGAAGCTACTGGGGATCTGCTAGTCTCAAAAGGCTTTTTCTTCTTCTTCTCATAGCTAGGTACTACCCAAGAAAACATATTAACAAATATTATTACAGAATTAATTATTGATAATGTATTAAGCACATATATTACACACACACAGTTTGTAATATGCTATATATACATAGTGCTCATGGAAACATATGCATATATGTACATATATATGCAAATACATAACATCTACCTGTTTTCTAATATAGAACACAGAGAAGAAATCTATGAGTGCTTCAAGCTACCTAAATAATTTTTCTAGAGCATTTGAAATTCCAGGGTCATCTTCAGTTCAAAATCAGCACCTCACCTGACTTCCTAAGCAGACTTAGATTACTGGTTTATTTGTGACTGGTTAGTAATGCAGGTGCTCCTTGAAAGATTCTCGAAGGAAACGCCCTTTGCTAAGGCTCTGCTGTCACTGAATGAGTATTCCAGGAGTTTACTCTTTGGAGCACTCAGAAACCATACTTTGCACATCTGCTGTCATTGAATGAGCATTCCAGGAGTTCATTCTTTGGACGACCATGAGGGAATGATTGCTTTCTCGGGATTCTATTGGGTCTTTGGTTTGTGAAGTGACTCCAAATCACATCATTTTCCAGAGTGCCTTGCTTTTCCTTGTGGATCCTGGGTTCTCCGAAGTTTCCTCTTGGGACCATCTGTTGAAGTCCTTACTGGTATCTTCTGATGATGGTTTTCTCTCCAGCCCCTGAATTTGATGTATATGTAGTGACACCGCATACTATATTATTTTAAGCCTAAAAAGAAATGAACATGCTGCTGTATTTTACAATGATCTGCAGAGAAGGTAATGGTCATCTAAGAATGGCAAACCTCTCTTCACAATCAGAAGAATCCATCATTATGGACAGAACAGGAATGCAAGCAGTGGGCTCAGATTGCCTAACAGCACCTCAGGCAGCTTTCTGAACTTCTCTAAGACTCAGTTTCCCCGCTGGTAATGTGGAACCAATAACAGAAGGCTGTAATCAGAAGTGTCCAAAATATACTTGAGGCCAGGCAGCCTGTGTAAAGAATTAAGTAACACAGTCGCCGTGCTGTTGAGTATCACCACTGTTATTGCTGGTCTTCTTGCAGATCCCTCTGTGAACACAGATTCCTGGACTCAGACAGCATGTGTGAAGTGTCTGTGGTTCAACCATCCATCACAACATCCATGTGCTTGAGCAGATTCCTTCTTCCTCTCATCATGCTTTGTTCTAAAAACATAGAGTGATAGGATAAGGGTGAGCTCACTGCAAATATTACATATTATATACACACATATAGGTGATGTGTGATATGTAGCATATGATGTATCATATATGTATCATGTATGACATATGATAGATGATGAATAATTAAAATAAATATATTACATAATATTTTATATACAGCATGTATAATATAAGGAAGGCTTGCTATGGAAAAGAATTCAGTGGTGACAGTCAATCTTGTGCTGGAGACTGACCCATGAGGCCCACTATAGTGTGTTGTATAAATATAAATATACAAAAATATATATTCATAATATATAAATTATATGTTATATAAAATAAATGTATAAATATAAAATTTTCTCAGACTTATTAGACAGATTTGTTCTTTTTCTATGTGTCTAAGTGTTTGACTGCATGTACATATGTGTACTATGCGTATCTAGTGCACACACACAGCAGAGGTATCCGATCCCTTAGAGCTGGAATTACAAATGGTTGTGAGCCACCACAAAGGTGTTTGGAACCTGAACCGTGTCTTCTGCCAGGGCAGCCAGTGCCTTTAACACCTGAGCCATCCCTTCAGCCTTGCATACTGAGATTTTTAAAAGTCTGTTTTCCATGTATTTCCTGCATGGGTTCAAAGATAAAGAATGAAAAGAGTAACCGTGTAATCCCGCACTAGCTCTTCCCAGAATTTGTCACCCCCATGAAGTTTAAAGGAAACAACATGAGTAGCCAGAACTCCAGATCTTGACATTTCCCCTGAATCTTGGTGCCCCATTATCTCAACTGGTCTAGACACATCCCAGCAATTAGCAGAGCTATGCAGGCAGCGCGCAGGCCACTTAAGCTGACACTTTGAAATATTGGCAGGGAATTATTGCAGGTGCATTGAGCTGGCAGAGCCCCAGCAGCAAGTTTGCATGAGCCCAGAATTTTAAAAAGTTTTCTGCACTAGCCCTTATGTTATTAAGTTGTTACAATTAGAGGCAAAAATCCTGTTTTCTTTGGCAGCCTCTTGCCTCATCTATAAAGTATCATCAGTTTCCCTAAGGAAACGGAAGCATCGTTTGGTAGGATTCTGCAGAGGATGCCATCATTGCAAACTGGATGCAGGCCCGGAGAGAGCTGTGTGACAGGTTGACAGAGTAGAGGACTTCTCTGTACACACCACGGCAGCTACCTAGGTGCCTTCCTGCTCTGAACACCACACAGCCTCACAGCCAACTCTCAATGACATGTTTCCTCTAGACTTCCCTTCACTCATATTGTTCTTATTTTCCTTATTAGAGTCTGCTCACCTCTTATAAAGTAGAGGACTGTGTAAGGTTATTATTGAAGAAGAAATGAAAGCTGTGGATTATCACAATCATTAAGCCTCTTAATGCAAGATGACATAAAAGGTTTATAATAAACCTTTGTAGATGTGAAAACTGACAATAGGAGAAAAAGTGCCCCTTATCAATGATAAAATGTTTACATTAAAAATACTTTTTAATATTGTAATAGTATTTGATTTCTTTGAAAACTTCATACCTATATACAATGTATTTTAAGCATATCCACCTCCCTTCTGGCCTTAAACTACCCCACAGACTCCGTCACAACACCTCCCTCTCCCAAATTCATGTCTCCACATTTTTATAATCCAGTGATTCCCATTAATGCCCACGTCAGGTGCTCGGATGTGGAACCAGCCACCACAGCTTGAGCAAACCTACCGCTGGCCACGTCTCAGAAGAAAAATGATTCCCTTTCAAGCAACCATTAGCTGCTCCTAGCTCCTCCCCTAGGGAGAGGTCAGGTGATCCCCTCCTATTTCCATGATGGAATTTTCACTGACTTGATTTTGTGCAGATCTTGTGATGTGAGTTCACATGTGCTACAGCCATGTCATGTCCAGATGTCATCCTTTCTGCTTCCTGTCCAAGGCAGTCCTTGAACCATGGCAGAGGCTTAGTATAGATATCCCATTTAGGTCTCAACACTCAGTCACTAATTATAAAATCTAATTTTGATTATTTTAAAAACACTTCAATGGAGGTGCCTCCAGTGGGGGGGGGCAGTGATGCCCCAGAGACATAGGTTATATTAAACACATTACTGATTCTTATGTGTTAATTTTGTATCCTGTCACTTTGCTGGAAGTGTTTATTAGCTTTAAGAGTTTTATTATCCAGGGTTATTTTTAAAATGTGTATCAATTCCTGTCATTTTACTGAAGTTCATTGTCCTTTCTAACCATTCAAATGTTTATTTCTCCTTCAATTACAACAGTTTTCAGTCGGCAGTTTTACTTCTGAGTATAAACTATATCTTTCCAGGCTTCTCAGTGAACAAATCTTCCTGTTGTGTAGTTTTCTATTACTCTGATGGGTCTGCCTTCACGAGCAACTCAAACCCCCTCTCTTGCATCTTGCAGCTCTCAGGACCCTTTCTTTATTCTTTGTTTAAACCAAAACATGCCATGTGGGGTTTCTTGTCTGTTCCTGTGTATCTACTACTGTTAAATCTGGACTACTATCTCTTTTTCCAAGATTAGGAAATTTTATTTTATGGTTACATTGAAAGTATTTTCTATGCTTTTGGTTTGGTACTCTTCTATGCCCATAATTCAAGGATTTGGTCTTTTCTTTGGTGTCCAAAGCTTATTTATGTTCTGCTTGTATGTATTTTTAATTTATCATTGACCTTTAATAATGATGCAATTCCTTTACTTTGTCTTCCAGGTTCGATTCTGTTTCTTTCTTTTTTCTTTTTTTTTAGATATTTTCTTTATTTACATGTAAATTTCTCCATTCCCAGTTTCCCCTCCAAAAAACAAAGAAACAAACAAAAACAACCAAAACCAACCCCTGTCGATTCTGTTTCTTATGTGATCATATCTATTAGTAAAGTTGTCCTCTGAGCTCTTTATCTGGCTTATTGAGTTTACATCATCATTTCAAGAGAGGCTTTCTTCAGTGACTATACCTCTTTATTGAACCCTATTTTCAAATGTCAGATTGATTTCCTGACTCTGATTCTAGTATAGTGCCCATGGCTTCACCATATTTGTGGGACATGTGATATACCTGTGTATGCAGTGCCCTGGGCTAGCTCTGGCTTCCTCCAATATTAAAAGTATTTTGTGGTCCATTAAGAGTGGTATGTGTATATACAACAAATATGCATGTACAATACAGTCATTTCTTCAGCATTCTTGCATCCTCTAATAGAGTCCTTACACCCTTTAATATAGTTCCTTGCGCTGTAGTGACCCCCCCAACATAAAATTATTTTTGTTGCTACTTTAAACTATAACTTTGCTACTGCTGTGAATTGTAATGTAAATATCTATGTTTTCTGATGGTTTCAGGCAACCCCTGTGAAAGGGCTGTTTGAACCCAAAGGGGTTGCAACTCACAAGTTGAAAACCTCTCTTATAAAGTTAGACCAAAATAAACAAAAGCAACATCCAGCCTATAGAGTCTGAGTGCTCTCACCGTCCTCAGAGGTGAATCCGGTAGAACTGTGGCTTCCAATAGGTTCCTGTCTGGTATGAAGTCTCACTCTACTTTTGGAATGCTGTTAAATCTATACGGTGTCAGTTTGTGTTAATAGATTTTCTATCTTCACAGAATAAAAATGGCCATTTTGTTGAATGTGCAGAGCCTAGAACACAGTGGGAATTCAGCACATATTCTATAGTTGAATGTGTATCTGTTTTCCTATACGTGCATACACTTACTTGCTCTCTATGGCTCTCTCACTCTTTCCCTTCAGAGAGCAACATCGCAATGAGCCCTAGAACCAGGTGTCACTCTCATACACATGGGCCACATATGTGTTTTATTATTTATCTTAGTTAGGGTTTTACTGCTGTGAACAGACACCATGACTAAGGCAAGTCTTATAAGGACAACATTTAATTGGGGCTGGCTTACAGGTTCAGAGGTTCAGTCTGTTATCATCAAGGTGGGAGCAGGGCAGCATCCAGGCAGGCATGGTGCAGGCAGAGCTGAGAGTTCTGCATCTTCATCTGAAGGTTGCTAGGAGAAGACTGCATTCCAGGTGGCTAGGAGGAGGGTCTCAAAACCCACAGCCACAGTGACATACTTTCTCCAACAAGGCCATACCCACTCTAACAAGGCCACACCCACTCTGACAAGGCCCCACCCATTCCAACATCTCCTAATAGTGCCACTCCCTAGGACAAGGATATTCAAACCATCACATTATTATTAGATTTTATAATCTCCTTTTTGTATCTTGCTTTGACAATGGATTCCCTGTGGAGCAAGAGCCAGAACTGAGATCCTCATATATGTTAAACAAATGTTCAATCACTGAGTCCAAACTCCAGATACTTAGAGTTGGGGTTTTAACTTAGAATTCAGAATTCAAATAAGTTGTCATTCATACAGTGTGAACCATTTTGATTTTAGTTCATAGCTATGTAGAATGAAATAAGATTTGAGTCTACTATTTACCACAGATCCACTGAACTGGAGTAGTATAGCTTATTCAAAACTTGACAAACCAAACTTCAATTTATAAGAACATGATAGGTTTTGAAACAAATGTAAGCATACAAAACCTATACATATAAAACCTTTAAAAAGAGAGACAAATAAAAACCAAATACTACAACATGCTCAAGTAAGATATAAAATGACAAAAAAATAAAATTGCAGAATAAGAACAAACTCAATATAAATTATAATACAGCAGGCTTAGACCCTAAAATATAATTGAGACAGCTAAGCATACCAATTATAAGACAAAGGTTTGTCAGACTGAATTTAAAAACAGACACAAAAGAAGAACATGACCCAAGTATTTCTATGTACAAGGCTGTCAGAAATATCATGATACCCATAGAAAAGACTGAAAGTCAGCAGAAGAAAGGAATTACCTGGAGCTGGATAGATGGCTTCATGGCAAGGATCCCATATTCATCCTACAGAGGACAGGGGTTCAATTTCCAGAGCTCATGTTATGTGGATCCCGGAATCACAGGATCACAGAGACAGCTGGACTCTGAGGAGTTCTGACTCAAACAGAATTAAAGGAAGGACAGGCTCCAATCAGATATAGTGAGGGCAGGGAGCACTAGAGATAATCAGATGGCAGGAGGCAAGTGTAAGAACATAAGCAACAGAAACCAAGGTTACTTGGCATCATCAGAATCCAATTCTCCCACCAAAGCAAGTCCTGGATACACCATCACATTGAAAAAGCACAAATTGGATCTAAAATCACTTTTCATTGTGATGATGGAGGAATTTAAGAAGGACATAAATAACTCCCTTAAATAAATACAGGAGAACACAGGTAAACAGGTAGAAGCCCTTAAAATGGAAACACAAAAGTCCCTTAAAGAACTACAGGAAAACACAATTCAACGAGCAAAGGAAATGAACAAAACCATCCAAGATCTAAAAATAGAAATAGGAACAATAAAGAAATCGCAAAGGGAGAAAACCCTGGAGTTAGAAAACCTAGGAAAGAGATCAGGAGTCATAGAAACAAGCATCACCTACAGACTACAAGAGATAGAAGAGAAAATCTCAGGGGAAGAAAATACCTTAGAAAACATTGACACAACAGTCAAAGAAAATGCAAAAGGCAGAAAGCTCCTAATCCAATCCAGGAAATCCAGGACACAATGAGAAGACCAAACCTAAGGGTAATAGATATAGAAGAGAGTGAAGATTCCCAACT
Organism: Mastomys coucha; assembly: GCF_008632895.1. Classification (NCBI taxonomy): domain Eukaryota; kingdom Metazoa; phylum Chordata; class Mammalia; order Rodentia; family Muridae; genus Mastomys; species Mastomys coucha. Next base: position 157,481,273 of record NW_022196897.1, on the reverse strand, counting down.
TAAAAGGCCAGTAAATATCTTTGACAAAATTATAGAAGAAAACTTCCCTAACCTAAAGAAGGAGATGCCCATGAACATACAAGAAGCCTACAGAACTCCAAATAGACTGGACCAGAAAAGAAATTCCTCCATTCAATAATCAAAACACAAAATACATTAAATAAAGAAAGAATATTTAAAGCAATAAGGAAGAAAGGTCAAGTAATATATAAAGGCAGGCCTATCAGAATTACACCAGAATTATCGCCAGAGACTATGAAAGCCAGAAGATCCTGGGCTGATGTCATATAGACCCTAAGAGAACATAAATGCCAGCCCAAACTACTATACTCAGCAAAACTCTCAATTACCATAGATGGAGGAAACAGGATATTCCACTACAAAACCAAATTAACACAATATCTTTCCATAAATCCAGCCCTACAAAGGATAATAGATGAAAAATACCAATACAAGGAGGGAAACTACACCCTAGAAAAAGCAAGAAAGTAATCTTTCAACAAATCCAAAAGAAGATAGGCACACAAACATAATGCCACCTCTAACAACAAAAATAACAGTGAGTAACAATCATTTTTTTCCTTAATATCTCTTAACATCAATGGACTTAATTCCCAGATAAAAAGACATAGACTAACAGATTGGATACGTAAACAGGACCCAGCATTTTGCTGCATACAGGAAATTCACCTCAGTGACAAAGACAGACACTACCTCAGAGTAAAAGGTTGGAATACAATTTTCCAAGCCAATGGTCCCAAGAAACAAGCTGGAGTAGTCATTCTAATATCAAATAAAATTGACTTTCAACTAAAAGTTATCAAAAAGGATAAGGAAGGGCACTTCATACTGGTCAAAGGAAGAATCTACCAAGATAAACTCTCAATTATGAATATCTACACTCCAAATGCAAGGGCATTCATAAAAGAAACTTTACTAAAGGTCAAAGCACACATCACACCCCACACAATAATAGTGGAAGACTTCAACACCCCACTCTCAGAAGTGGACAGGTCATGGAAACAAACTAAACAGAGACAGAGTGAAACTCACAGAAGTTATGAACCAACTGAATCTAATGGATTTATAGAACATTTCACCCTAAAGCAAAAGAATATACTTTCTTCTCAGCACCTCATGGTACCTTCTCTAAAACTGATCATATAATTGGCCACAAAACGGGCCTCAACCAATACAAGAAGTTTGAAATAATCTCATACACCCTATTAGATCACTACAACTAAGGCTGGTCTTAGATACCAACAAAAACAACAAAAAACACACATTCACATGAAAACTGAACAACATTCTGCTCAATGATAACTTGGTCAAGGAATAAATAAATAAATAAATTAAAGACCTTTTAGGATTTAATGAAAATAAAGACACATCATACCAAAACTTATGGGACACAATGAAAGCAGTGGTAAGAGGAAAACTCATAGCTTTAAGTGCCTCCAAAAAGGAACTGGAGAGAGCTTACACTAGCAGCTTGACAGTACATCTGAAAGCTCTAGAACAAAAAGAAGAAAATATACACAAGAGGAGTAGATGGTGGGAAATAATCAAATTCAGGGCTGAAATCAACCAAATAGAAACAAAAAGAGCTATACAATGAATCAACAAAACCAGGAGCTAATTCTTCAGAAAATCAACAATATATATAAACCCTTAGCCAAACTAACTAGAGGGCACAGATACAGTATCCAAATTAATAAGATCAGTAATGAAAAGGTAGACATAACAACAGAAACCGTGGAAATTCAAAAAAATCACCAGATTTGACTACAAAAGTTTATACTCAACTAAATTGGAAAATCTGGATAAAATGGACAATTTTCTAGACACATACAAATTGCCGAAGTTAAAACAGGAACAGATAAAACATCTTAGCAGCCCCATAACCTCTAAAGAAATGCAAGCAGTCATTACTAGTCTCCCAACTAAAAAAAGCCCAGGACCAGATGGGTTCAGTGGAGAATTCTATCATACCATTAAAGAAGACCTAATACCCAAAGTCTTCAAACTACTCCATAAAATAGAAACTGACAGTACACTACCCAATTCATTCTATGAAGCCACAATTACTCTTATACCTAAACCACACAATGACCAAACGAAGAAGGAGAACGTCAGACCAATCTCCCTAATGAACATTGATGTAAAAATACTCAACAAAACTCTTGCCAACCGAATCCAAGAACACATCAAAATGATCATTCACCACGATCAAGTAGGCTTCATCCCAGGGATGCTGGGATGGTTCAATATACGGAAATCCTTCAACGCAATCCACTACAAACTCAAAGGAAAAAAATACATGATCATTTCATTAGATGCTGAAAAAGCATTTGACAAAATGCAACACCCCTTCATGTTAAAAGTCTTGGAAAGATCAGGAATTCAAGGCTCATACCTAAACATAGTAAAAGCAATATACAGCAAACCAGTAGCCAACATCAAACTGAATGGAGAGAAACTTGAAGCAATCCCACTAAAATCAGGGACTAGACAAGGCTGTCCATTCTCTCCCTAGCTATTCAACATAGTGCTTGAAGTTCTAGTTAGGGCAGTTAGACAACAACAACAAAAAAAAAAAGGTCAGAGGGATACAAATTGCAAAGGAAGAAGTCAAATTTCACTGTTTGCAGATGATATGATCAAAATTCCACCAGAGAACTCTTAAATCTGATAAACAACTTCAGCAAAGTGGCTGGATATAAAATTAACTCAAACAAATCAGTAGCCTTCCTCTACTCAAAGGATAAACAGGCTGAGAAAGAAATTAGGGAAATGACACCCTTCACAATAGCCACAAATAATATTACGTACTTTGGTGTGACTCTAACCAAGCAAATGAAAGGTCTATATGATAAGAACTTCAAGTCTCTGAAGAAAGAAATCAAAGATCTCAGAAGATGGAAAGATCTCACATGTTCATGGATTGGCAGGTTTAATATAGTAAAAATAGCCATCTTCCCAAAAGCAATCTACAGATTCAATGCAATCCCCATCAAAATTCCAAATTAATTCTTCATAGAGTTAGAAAGAGCAAATTGCAAATTCATTTGGAATAACAAAAAAACCCAGGATAGTAAAAACTATTCTCAACAATAAAATAATTCTGGGGTAATCAGCATCCCTGACCTTAAGCTGTACTACAGAGCAATAGTGATAAAAACTGAATGGTATTGGTACAGAGACAGGCATGTAGATCAATGGAATAGAATTGAAGACCCAGAAATGAACCCACACACCTATGGTCACTTGATCTTTGACAAAGGAGCTAAAACCACCCAGTGGAAAAAAGACAGAGTTTTTAACAAGTGGTGCTGTTTCAACGTCATCAGCATATAGAAGAATTCAAATTGACTCATTCTTATCTCCTTGTACAAAGCTCAAGTCCAGGTGGATCAAAGACCTCCACATAAAACCAGAAACACTGAAACTGATAGAGGAGAAAGTGTGGAAGAGCCTCCAACGTATGGTCACAGGAGAAAAATTCCTGAACAGAACACCAATGGCTTGTGCTGAAAGATCAAGAATCCACAAATGGGACCTCATAAAATTGCAAAGCTTCTGTAAGGCAAAGAACACTGTCAATAAGACAAAAAGGCAACCAACAGATTGGGAAAAGATCTTTACCAACTCTACATCCTATACAGGGCTAATATCCAATATATACAAAGAACTCTAGAAGTTAGACTCCAGAGAACCAAATAACCCTATTAAAATGGGGTACAGAGCTAAAAAAAGAATTTTCAACTGAGGAATATCGAATGGCTGAGAAGCACCTAAAGAAATGTTCAACATCCTTAGTCATCAGGGAAATGCAAATCAAATAAACCTGGGGATTCAACCTCACACCAGTCAGAATGACTAAAATCAAAAACTCAGGTGACAGCAGATACTGGTGAGGATGTGGAGAAAGAGGAATACTCCTCCACTGCTGGTGGGATTTCAAGTTGGTACAACCCCTCTGGAAATCAGTTTGGTGGTACTCAAAAACTTGGACATAATATTACCTGAGGACCTAGTTATACCACTCCTGGGCATGTACTCAGAAGATACTCCAACAGGTAATATGGACATATGTTTCACTATGTTCATAGCAGTCTTATTTATAATAACCAGGAGCTGGAAAAGACCCAGATATACTTCAACAGAGGAATAGATACAGAAATTGTGGTACATTTACACAATGGAGTACTACTCAGCTATTAAATACTATGAATTCATGAAATTCTTAGGCAAATGGATGAAATTTGAAAATATCATCCTGAGTGAGGTAACCCAATCGCAAAAGAAAACGCGTGGTATGCACTCACTGATAAGTGGATACTAGCCCAAAAGCTTCAAATAACCAGGATACAATTCATAGACCATATGAAGCTCAATATGAAAGAAGACCAAAGTGTGGGTGCTTTAGTCCTTCTTATAAGGAGAACAAAATGCTCACGGGAGCAAATATGGAGATAAAGTGTGGAGCAGAGACTAAAAGAAAGGCCACCCAGAGACTGTCCCACCTGGGGATTCATCCGATATACAGTTACCAAATCCAAACACTATTGTAGATGCCAAGAAGTGCATGCTGAAAGGATTCTGATATGGCTGTCTCCTGAGAAGATCTGCCAGTACCTGGGAAATACAGAAGTGGATGTTACCAGCCAATCATTGGACTGAAGCACCAGGTCCCTAATAGAGGAGTTAGAGTGGAACTGAAGAAGTTGAAGGGGTTTGCAACCCCATAGGAAGAACAACAATATCAACCAACCAGACCCCCCAGAACTCCCAAGAACTAAGCCAACAACAAAGGACTTCACATGGCTCCAGCTGCATAGGTAGCAGAGGAGGGCCTTGTCATGCACCAACGGAAGGAGAGGTCCTTGGTCCTGTGAAGGCTCAGTAGATGCCCCAGTGTAGGAGAATCCAGGGTAGGGAGGTAGGAGTGGGTTGGTGAGTGGAGGAACACTGTCACAGGGGGAGGGAAGATGGGATAGGGTGTCTCCAGGAGGATAACATTTGAAATATAAATAAAGAAAACATCCAATAAAAAAATACCAACGTCCTGGTTTTGACATTATTCTGCAGTTATATAAGATCCCACATTCTGGGTGTGAGAATAAAGGGTGCCTGGGATACTGTGTTGTTTTTCTGTTTCTGTTTCTTTTGTTGCTGCTGTTGTTTTGAACTTTCTTGAGTTGATAATTTATGTGAAGAGCTATCTGAAAAAAATCATCGATGGTTCCCCCAACAGAGAGTGTCTTTGCCTTGACCTTTGACCTGTGGGTCTTTCTGACCTTTGACCCTGTGGGTCTGTTTGACTGCTGTAATGAATAGGAGGTGGTAGAGGTGAGCTCCTGGCCTCTGAGGATTAGAAATGGCTCTGGCCTCTGAGGTTTAGAAATGGCTGCAGAGGTGAGGCCCCTGGCCTCTGAGGTTTAGAAATGGCTGCAGAGGTGAGGCTCTGGCCTCTGAGATTTAGAAATGGCTGCAGAGGTGAGGCCTCTGGCCTCTGAGATTTAGAAATGGCTGCAGAGGTGAGGCCTCTGGCCTCTGAGGTTTAGAAATGGCTCTGGCCTCTGAGGTTTAGAAATGGCTGCAGAGGTGAGGCCCCTGGCCTCTGAGGTTTAGAAATGGCTGCAGAGGTGAGGCTCCTGGCCTCTGAGGTTTAGAAATGGCTGCAGAGGTGAGGCCCCTGGCCTCTGAGGTTTAGAAATGGCTCTGAAGCGTCTGCTGACTGCTTTCTTGACTGAAATGCCCTCTGCAGCCATGTCAGGAGCAGCTGCCAGCCCCTAGAGCTCACCCGGGAAGGCCCTGTAGAGGAGAATCTGATGCCCAAGTGCCCCAGATGTTCCTGTCCAGAAGTTGAGTTCTTCCCAACCCTGGTACCATGTCTCCTCATGTAAACCTCTTGAGGTGACCTCAGTCTCAGCCAATGTCTGGGAGGAGTTATGTGAGACATTTTGAGCTCAGTCATGCTGTCTCTGGGAGGATGTTGAATCTCCCAAATAAAGGCAGGAAAAGAACACCTCTAAGCTCTTCAGTCCATTCCCCTTCCCCACAATCCAACAGTCCAAGAATCACAGACAAAACAAGAACAAGCCACTTGCTGGGCGTGTAAACCATGCAAACTGACAAAGACCAGGGGTGCTTCCTGCGCTTGACCACTGAGGAGGAGAGCCTTGGAGGGGTCTCCTGTTTTCGGTGTTTGTTAATGAAGTCCCCTTTGATGGACAGTCCCCATAATTTGGTGTTGCAGTGAATAACCGATTCACAGCATCCTGGCAGACCCATGTAATGGTGCACTATGCTGGAAAGGATTATTAGGCTGCTAGAAGCATCCTGTGTGCTTTAGAGGGCTGTCTGCCACCAGGACCCTTTCTGGGGGTCACAGGAAGCAGCTTGATGCTATAAATGTGGACAAGCAGAGAGAAGATGGTCCAGGAAGGCAATTAGCCCGGTGTTGCTCCTGCCGCCATGAATTAGGCAGGAATTAATGGGTCTCTAGTTCCATTCGCACCTGTGCTCACCCCTGGGCACTTCACCTCACTGTGGAGTGGGTTCACACTCCGCGCTTTCCAGGTGCTGGGCAAACCATTCACACTTGTCAAGAACATTGTTACCTCTGGCTTGCTGAAGCCCAGAGAGGAATGCTTCCTCTCACATTTCTGGAGTGACACAGCTGGGCAGAAGAACAGTGTCCAAGTAGGTTGAAAGGACTTACTGTGGGCTAGACCCTGCTCTGAATGCCTTACCTGCCTGGCCTTACTCAATCTTTCACCAGCTACTTTCCTCACGATACAGAGATCAAGAGTGAATGGTTTAGGAATCAAGCCACGAGCACTCCAGAGGGACTTAGTTTGTAAGGCACTCAATTATTATGCAAGAATGAAGACCTGAATTCTATCCCTCATTATCCTAAAATTAAACAAACAAACAAACAAAAAACCAAACCAAACCAAGACAAGGTCTCAAATGTTTGCAATCCTAGGATTCCAAAGGCAGAGATGGGTTCCCTGGCCAGCCCACCTAACTGAATTGGTGAATTCCAGGCAAGTGAGGTAGCTTGTCTCAAAACTCAAGATGGATGGCACACTGGGGAGCAACTCAAAGTTGACATCTGGCTGTGCCGTGCACATTCACACATGTGCACTTGCATAGACAGTGACCCATGCACATTCACACATGTGCACTTGCATAGACAGTGACCCATGCACATTCACACATGTGCACTTGCGTAGACAGTGACCCATGCACATTCACACATGTGCACTTGCATAGACAGTGACCCCTCCATCTGTATACAACCAAGCTCCAGATTACACAAAGGACTCAAATAATAGATGGCTCCAAACATTCCACTCAACACTTGTGTTTTGGTGCAGTAGAAAGGAGACAGACATTCTGGCTGACAGTGACAAACTGAAGACAACAGGCAGAGCCCCTGTGGCTAATGGTATTGGAAATTTAACCCTGAGATTTTGGAGGTAACATTGTCTGCTTCGTGACACCTTCAGCCCATGGTGGGCTCCGGGTAGGATATGTGAGAAACTTCATATGCCTGCCTGAGGTGTCTATGGAACTGGCTGTAATTGGCAGAGCCTTTGGAATTGCCAATTATGCTGTAGCCTGCCTCCCACTAGGAGCATCAGGAATCAAAAGAGATTCCTTTTGATTCTGCACCAGCAAGTGGAATCCATTCCTGTGTGGCTGCACATGGCTCTCCAGGTGTTTTCTTCCGTGCCTTTGTGGTGTTAATTAGCCATAGGTCATCTCAGGGTCTCAAGTCTGCCAACTTTCCCCAGTAGACACTCAGAACATTGTACGTCCCAGGATCAATACGATTTTGGTGACTACTGATTCTCCACAGCAGTGCCTTTGCTGAATGTTGGTGGACCTCTCACTTGGGGCTACATTCTGTAGTCAGTCTGACACTGGCAGCAGACATGTAAGACAATCACCATTTGGTCATGTCAGACTTGACCCACAGTCTACAGTCTTCAATCATCCTCAAGTGCAGCGCATTCCACTCGATTCACCTGCACCTAGAACATCAGTGTGTCTTAGACCTAGACTCCCATCATTTATTGCCAGAGTTTCAGAATCACACAGCTGACTCACTCTGACCCTCTGCTGCTTTGCCCCAGCCCTGATACTTCTGAGCCCTCAAGCTTATTAACTTTATGGAGCTGAGCAGTGCATAACTGTTGCGCATTTCTTCAGCCCACTAGCTGAAATGCTTATAGGCTCTAAGCAGATGTGGTAGACTGAATAAAGAGTCTGGCTGCCTGTGCTGATCCACAGAATGGGGAAGTTATTTCTTGGTCAAAATATGAGACAAAGGTGGCCATTTTGGTTTTTTACGGTATCTTTCCAGAAATCCATTCTGTATATGATGATCTATGAGTTCTCCCCCATTGAAATTGATATCCCTTAGTAGTCATAAAAAAATTTGTGTGGACCAAATTGTCTATGAAACAATGTGAGGTTAAAATCGGCCATTTTGTTTAGGAAAATCTGCTGATGTATAAGCTTTTAGAGTTAAAAAAAATCAATTAGCAAATTTTCTTTAGTTCTTCAGTAGTATAAAAGTGACATTCACTGTCTTGACACAGTTGGGTGAAGGATTGATTGATTGACTGACTGACTGACTGACTGACTGACTGACTGATTGACTGACTGACTGATTGACTGACTGACTGATTTTTATGCATAAAGTATTTTCCTCTTAAAGCTGGGTTTACACATAGAACCCAAGTGATTAAGATCAAAAACTAAATGTGATCTGTGTCCTAGTCAAGCAGACAGATGGTGTCGATGATTGATTGGAAGAGCAGTGGGTATGAGAATCACAACAGTCACAACAATGAAAAGGGCTGAAGAGAAACATGCTGAGTGACACAGAGAGTGGTGCAGCTAGTGCTGTGACACAGAGAGTGGTGCAGCTAGTGCTGTGACACAGAGAGTGGTGCAGCTAGTACTAAAGAGCACTTGTCAAAGTCTTGTGCTTCTCATGCATGTGGTCACTGTTGTGAGGTGACCATGTGGCAAAGCTGAGCACAGAGCATGCCAAGAAATGTCTGCACAATCAGTAAGTAGCTTGTCCCTAGAATGTCATTAGCAAACGCATTCTCTTCTGTTCTGTGTCTGTAGACCCAGAGAGACTTCATGGTGTCTGGCTCTTTTTATATATCCTGTGATAAGCTATCCTGGAAATCTTCACTAAAGAAGCAAAACTCTCAGGTAGAAAAAAATTAAAGAAAAGAAAAAAAAGAAAAAGGAAAGAAGGAAAAAAGAAAGAGAGAAGACATTTTTCACCTCTACAGCAGGGCAATGGTGCCTGCTGGAGAAAAATAACAGCACTGACAACTGAAATGGAAGTTTAAAAGAGCTGAGTGTGGAGAATCCTGTCTTCTAATGCCAAGAGCTGTCAGAGAGATACCTTACAGAAATCCTTCACAGGTTTTGTCCACACAGCAAGAGTGACTGCGTTGCTGTCTCACTGTCCCATCTGTGACTGGGACTTCATTTCTGTCTTGCTGAGGCTACCACCAGATGGTGGGGGCAACTTGCCACACCTCCGTGACCTCCCCAACACAGAAGATGTCTCCAAGTGTGTCCTTCCCTCCTTGGCTCCTCATGCCGAGGCCCTTGACCCTGCCTTCTTGGTCATAAGATTGTAGGCAAGGAATGCTTCATTTGATGAAGGTCTCAAGGGTAAGTGAGTCACCTCTAGACTTAGGAACCAGATGGATTCTCTGCTTAAAAAGAATCGGAAACCATAAAGAGACTGTATAGTCAGCATGCTTTCCAAAGCCAGTGAGCAAAGGATCCATATATCACTTATGCAAAGACGTTGGTGTCATTGGCAAGTTCAGTTTTATTAGCTAACCTTGGTGGCTCCCTCCCTGCCTTAAATAGGAAAGCTCTGAAAAGGATGGATCTGTAAACCTGATTACATCTGTGGACACAGTCTCTCAGTTAGAGCTCTCTTCATTTCCTAAAATGTAATGGGAGCCAAGATAAGACATTGTTCTTAAAATTGTAATCTTGTTTTCATTTTTTGGCTCATCATCTTGTATTCCCAATAACCAGCAAGAATTCTAGAAAACTCATCCCCCTCCCCCAATTCAATCAAAATGAAGGTTTCTCTATTGCGTCCATTTATGTCTTGTCCAAAAGCAGTGTTAACTGTTGGTGATTTGTTTGTTTGTTTCTAAGTTTGTCCTCTACTCATGAGAATGATTTAATCTGACCTTTACCCTCCAGCTAAAGTCACCTCAGTGGTTTCTGACTGCCCATGGACAAGTGTCCAAATTCATTATAACACACTTCACCAGATTCTCATGGATGGGATTTTTCTATAACCTCAATCCATCACTATTTCTTCAAATTATATATTCTAACTAGGATAGACTGATTATAATCAACTCTTGAAAAAAATGTATATTGTTATAATATACAACACTTCTTTAAGATGACCCTTAAAACTCCTTGTATGTTGGTCTTCATGTACTTTCCCCCCAAAAGGATTAACTCTTTTTTTTTTATTGTATGTGCATGCTGTATGCATGAATGTATACGTGCATGTTCTTGTGTGTGGTGGGTACTCATGTGTGTCTATGTGTGTGGATTCCTGAGGGTGATATCTCACATCATCTTCTATCAATCTCCACCTTATCTATTGAATCAGGATCTCTCACTTGACTGTAGAGGTCACTGATTTGACCAATCTTCCTAGCCTAATTAGTGAAACATTATCTCTGCTATCTGACCTCTGGGATTACTGATGGACCTCTACACTCACCAGGTATTTAATGGTTGCTGGAGTTCTCAACTCTAGTCATCATATTTGCCCAGTGAGTACTATTGCCCACTGATGTCCTACCCGTAACTGAGTTCCACACATCCAGATTAATACTCCCCATAAAACACTAATTTGGCAGAGTCTAGATGACCAGAAGAATATGGTGGAAGTGAATAAATTATCTAGATCTAGGGCAAAGATACCAATTCTTGTATATATTGTTTGGGGGAAACTGGCCACTGTGTGACTGGGAGACTTTATAGTCCTGTGTAGGGATCTACATAAAAAGAACCTAAGTCTTCTTCAGCAGTCACCCCAACTTGCCACCCATGTTGAAATGAGATACCCCACCCTTTGTTAAGTGTCAGCTGACACAACGCCATCTAATGTCTTGTCTGACTTTGAGTAATCATGAAATAAAGCAATCTACATGTACCCATCCTGAGCTCTTAGCCTCCATGCAATTATATGAATGCAGTTACTTCCAACCGTTGACAATGTTTAGTTAGAAGTCCACAAGTAGCTGGACGTATGGAGCAGGCGTACGCGCTTCTCAATGGCCTCATGCCTTGCTTCTGTGATCCCCACAGTAGAGGTTACTGTCTCTACTTTACAGAGGAAGAATCATGGACACTGGAAAGTTATGAGTGGTTTTTCCCAACATCAAAATGTATCAAATATTAGAGTTAAATATTAAAACTAGAGCTATACATTTTTATGATTCATACTTGGGTCTTTCCAAACATAATTTGAAGATGTCTAATCAGGGGATTTCCTACCATGAGTTTATTTCTGTTATTAAAATTAACTTGTTTTATCTGCATCCTTTGCCCTGAGTAGCTAGGTGTTTGGGGGTAACCCTGTGATTCCAAAAGTCTTTCCCATGTCAGTGAATTGGTCAATATGGCCTGGATCTGCAAAGGCTGAGCTTCATTCACACCATACCCCAGTCACTGTTCCTATCAGTTCACAACTGTCCTCAAGTTGCTAACAGCTCTTAACCAGATACAGACCTCCCATGCCATGTGGTAGGTTCTGAAATGCCTCATATTATTAATGATCCTTCAGATAATTGTGTTACCAAAGTTAAAAAAACATTTATGGTCACATAAATATTCTTAAATCTGGCATAATGATGCAAACAAATTCATACACAAATCTGATTTGTGGTTGATTGGAGCCTTATGCTCTGAAGATTTTGAGAAAACCATGGTGAGTCATTGGAAAGTATAAGTAACCTTGAAACAAGGTCATCGGCATTGGAACGTTGATCTACAAATGATGAGTAAAATGTTTAACTGGTGTTGCCATTAATACAATAAGTATAATTGTGGGAGCAATAGAGCATATGTAATGTGGAGGAAAGGAGTGGGGGCACTAAGGTCCATTTCAAAGTATAATTTAAACAAAAAGAGTTTGTACACATGTACCCTGTGATTCCAGAAGACGTCTTATTAAAGGAAAATTGGTTTCTCATGGATCATTCCATGTGATTATTCATCAGGGAGGCCCCCAAGTTCTCCAAACCTTCACTCTCTATTGCTATTGATAGTGGTTAACCATGATAACTACATGGCACACCTTTCTTGTTGAGATCCTGCATGCTACAATATGGACCTGCTTATTGGTGTTATATAGACATTATTTTCAACTTCTAACTTATTGAATGAACTTTCTGAAAAAAAAGACATTAAACAAATCCATACATAAACAAATCTGATTTGCAGTTGATTGGAGCCCTTTACAGAGTTTATGAAACCTGGCTATGGTGAAGACAGCCTCAGATTCATAGCCGTGGCATGCTGAATCACTTCGGTCATCCATTTAGTCACTACATACTTTTATTTTCTTAACAAATTTAATTGGCCTTCTGTTCTCTGCTGGACCCTGTTTTGGTTGATAACCATGACTAAGGAAAATGATAAATAACCCTTTGCCCTCAAGAAGCACATGAGCTTGTCTCAGGAGAATCAAAACCAGACATTGGGGGCAGAAGTGAGTAACCACATCAATAGATAAATCTGGCTGTGGATAATTGCTGTAATAAAAATAAAGCAAAATAAATATTGAAGGGAAACTGTGTAGGTGGATTACTGTGTAGGCACTGGTTCAGGGAAGGGCCTCTGCTCAGGAAGCAACTAAGCAAACGTCTTAGTAAAAAAGTAAAATAGCGCTAAGCACGGAGCTATGGCAGGCAGAGGCAGGGCACTGCAAGGTTTGGCCTGTCTGATAAGTGACAAAAAGCAATACAGCCAGGCAGAGTGCCCTTCTTGCCCTGCCCTGTCATGTCTGAATAGTCACACCCCTCGGTCAACAAAGGTTTCGATTCTGGTGTGTAACGTTCAAAACAAGTAGCTATAATTCAGTGAAACTACAGAGGTGAGGCTTCTTTGGCAACCGATGCAAAGGATTCCCCGTTTGCTTTCTGTAGAGGAAGAAAGCTTTTGCTCTGTGAACTGGTATATGACTGAGCTGGCTAGTGAGTGGACCTGGGTTCAAATCTCTGACCCTTTAAATAGATGGCTGCAGGAACGTGTTTAGCATATGGAAACAAGCGAGATGTGAGTTCTTCCCTTGAAACTCTCCACTGAGTGGTTAATTGTCTTCTACTCAGAGTCGAGGGACTTAACTTGCTTCAAAGGCTTAACCTCCTTTCCTGTCCTACATCCACGTCTTCTTGGTTTGTTTGCTTTGCTACCCACTGATTTTAAACAGCATCACCTGTTTGATGTGACTTTAGAACTATAAAGTGCCTGGGGTTTGGGGCATACAGAAAGGGGTGGGCAGCCGATGCGAGTGTGGGAGTGAATGCAGATCAAACACACTGAGTGCATGTATGAAACTGTCAAAGAACCAGTGTGGTCAAGAAAAAGATGAAACAAAAGCTTAACTTAGGCTTGCATGACAGTGCACATCTGTATTGCTCAGGAGGATTGGGAGTTCAAGGCTAGTCCTAGTCACTTACAGAATTTGAAGCTAACCTGGGCTACATGTGATGCTCTATCAGGAAAAAAAAAAAAGCTTACTCTGTTTAGTTTCTTTGACAAGGTTCCAGTGGTTCACTAGACATTAGCTATTAAAAGGAACAAAGAAAACCAAGAGAAAATTCTATGACTAGACAACCTGCATGAGATTGTACATCAATATCTAGAAAATATATGTAAATGTGTATATGAATGCACTCGCACAAATATATGCGCTGACGCATATGCATGGCTTTATATTGCATTACCATATTCAGTAGAATACATTAAATTATATTATGGCATATAAGAAAGGAACTGAGAACCGGTTCTGAGTTTTCACTCAGACTCCAGAAGAAAAAGTATTTCTACCAATGTGTTGTCTGCACTCCTTCCCTCCGCACAGACTAAACAGGCCACAGCGCAGCAGGATGAGCTCGCACAGACAGGCGAGCTCCACCATCAGAGCAGCATGACAGCAGTACATACCTATCCTTGCAGATCCCACCGAAATACCAACAGCACTGTCTACAAATGCAAAGACAGAGGAAGAAGTTAGCTTAGAAATAAAACTAACACACATAATGGTAGGATAACGGTAGGCGTATGGACACAGAACGATACATCCAGAAGACAGACCTCATCTGGCCAGGCAGACCTCAGTTGACTGACTCACCAGCCATACTTATCACAGAAGGGCACCCCAAAGCAGTGTCGCTCTGAGGAGAACCTTCAATTGGCCAGAGTTCATCCAAGCCGTAGGGGTAATATAATACCTTCTGCCTGGATCGTTTCATATAACTTCATTAACACTTCTGCTGTGCGTTCATTTTAAAAGTAATTTTAGAAGTATTTCACTATTGAAACAAATCAAGGTGCAAAATAAATTTTTATGAGGTAAAAAAAAAATACTAAAATGATATGAGTATCTAAGAACCCCTTGGAGCCTGAATCCTCATGTGATCTCTGCCATTCATAACATACTTCTTTTATTCATATATGCATCTTTCAGCTCAACTAATGTGTAACTTTGTGTCAGACCCAATGCTAATATTATGCCAGGCATTACAGAGAAGCGACCCTTAACCTGGATGTCTCGCTGGGAAAAGAATGCTGACCCCACCTACCCTTGGAGTTTCTACTTTAGAATTCTCATTCCCTTATCAGCTGGTGCCACAGTGGGTCCAGGGAATACACTTTGAAAGTCAGTCCTTGGATGAAAACTGTAACAACAATTAGATTTCCACATAACTCCGGGTTTGCATCATAGCATAGAAGAGAAAGCCAGACCACAGGAAGATAAAGGGCTCACCCACAGGCGTGTCTAGGGAAGATGAGGGCTCACCCACAGGCGTGTCTAGTGAAGATAAAGGGCTCACCCACAGGCGTGTCTAGGGAAGATGAGGGCTCACCCACAGGCATGTCTAGGGAAGATGAGGGCTCACCCACAGGCGCGTCTAGGGAAGATGAGGGCTCACCCACAGGCGTGTCTAGTGAAGATAAAGGGCTCACCCACCCACAGGCGTGTCTAGGGAAGATAAAGGGCTCACCCACAGGCGTGTCTAGTGAAGGGCCTCTATTTCCTCCTATACACCTTGCCTTGCTTGAGGTTTTCAGGAACCAAATAGAGTCTAGAATTTTTTTTTGTTTGTTTGTTTTTAAATAGTAACAGAATCGTGAACCAGTTTTCTTTTCTGCCATGGGAACAAAACACCTGCTGAACTTCCTTTCTTCCGTAGACTTTAAAAGGACCCGTGGTTCAATAACAACTCGCTGTTACGTGGGGAGGAAAGCATCTTCTAGGAGCTGGTCTCAGACCTGTTATAATAACCAACAGGAGCAAAAGCAGGACCCGAAGGCGAGTGGGTCAGTGATGACGCAAATGGACAATGAAAGGGAAGCCATAGAGAGACGTCAAACCTGAAGCTTCAGCTTGAAACAAAGGCACAGTGAGGCTGAGTTCAGGAAGCCATGGGGACTTCACAAGTCAGCAACAGCTCCCGCCACTCCCACCCTCACCTCCACCCCCATCCGTTCTGATCACCACAACTCATTCCAACAACACAACATAGTGGCCCTTGGCCTGGCTATAGAACCACAGCAAACGCTGTTTAAAAAGCAGGCAGCTGTCATGACATTAAGGCAGATACCCACTCTCACCTCTTTTGCTGTGGCAAGATACCATGACCTGTGCTCCTGCCTCTAGTCATCATCCCTCCTCCCTCCAGCCAAAATCAAGGAGTTATTTTCGCTCACAATTCCAGGGTCAAGACTCTTGTTGCAGAAGTCAAGGCAGACGCATGTCAAGCCGCTAGGCTCACGCGTCCAGTCAGCGGAGAGAAATGGATGCTCACACATTCCCTCCGCTTGCTTTCTCTGCTCTTACATGATCCAGGGAACAGCACTGTCCACGTCTAGGTTGGATCTTTCTACCTAGACTAAAGCAATCAAACCATCCCCCATAGACACACACACGGGGCAACCTCATTGAAACTTTTTTCCTAAGTGACTCTATGATTCTAGGCTGAGTCAAGCTGACAATTAAAAGTAACCATTGGGAAATATCTTTATTTCAAAAATACTTGAAGAAGTATAAAACAATTACATATGTCTTAAGTATAGCTTAAGTTCCTGTTTGGATTGGTTGGCTATTGAGGCATAAAAGGTCACCATGAACTTAGTCGCTTCAATCCCACTTGTCCTGTCTCAAAGTACAGATAGCCTTGACAAGTTCCCTATGTAGGGTCCCCTAAGGCCAAAGAACTTTTTTTATTCTGGAGTGGAATCTGCATCTACTCCAGTTTGCTCTATTCCAGGAATGCTCCTCCAGTTTGCCTGCAGAATCCAGTTCCTCTGGGCTGTAGGACTTGCATTCCAGCTGACGTTGGCCACAGACCATTCTCCTAAGGCCTCACTCCCCACCCCCAGCATTTTCCATCCCAGAAATCACACAATCTCCTTTTCTAATATTCTAGATATATCTCTTATTTTCTCTTCTGCTGCCAGCTAGAGAAAATCACTTTACTTGCCTGGATCTTAGATAGTACCACTGAACTCTTTTTAAACTCCCCTGATCACTTGGTGGCATCAGTGAACTTCTTTGATCACATGACATAAACACAGAGAATAACAACAAAGAGCAAAGCCAATGGGACCACTGAGATGACTTGCGACCACAACAGCTGACACCCACAAGGGCAAGGGTGGGTAAGCCAGAGCTTGTTGGCAGAGCAGTGTTATGTCACAAAGGAGGTTCTGGGTTCAATATCCAGCCTTCCCGATGAACAGACAAAAGATGAATACATGTGTGGACAGACGGACATTCATACCTGAATATCCTGATAGTATGGATTTCTGTAACAAATAAAAGCCTACAGATAGAGTTTTTAAAAGAACAACCCATTATTGGATGGATTGACTCACACCTAGGAAGACATAATATACCAGATCTGAAGCCATTAAGCCAATACAACCCAACAAAGCAATTTTTGAGGCCAAATGATGATATTTCTGGTGCCTATGTCAATAGGAAGCTTGTGACAGGCACAATTACCCTCAGTCTGTATTGACAAAAGAAATCCAATCAGACATGGGCCAGCAGCTCAGACTTGGCTGCAAACCCTGAGGTTCCTGTCACAGGCAGAGAACTATTTAACCTGAAAATAAATATTGAATTTCCAACACAGTTCTAGGCACCGGGAACATAACCAACCCTGAGCTGAACAGAGCCCTTCTTTTTATAAAGACCACAGCCTACAGTGTCACCAGGACAGTAAATAAAGAGATGTGCGCATCAAATATGGCTGCCTGTGCTGAGGACCATGAGGAAAGTGCAGAGCAGAATTCTGTGAAGGAGGCAAGTATGGCCAAAGGAAGATGTCTGAGTAGAGAGGTACACATCGAAGGGGGTTTATTAAAAGTATTAGAAAAAGGAACATTTGAGGCAGAGATCATTTCACATAATAACAAACAGAATCTGGTAAGCGGGAACACCATTCTGACCTATGTCAAGGCCACAAAGGAGGCTGGTACCGAGAGGCTACTGTCAAAATTAACAACCACACCACACACAGCCTCGCAGGAAGTGCTAAACAGTTGGGAGTTTATGTCAATATATTGGAAAATCATTAGGACACACAAGCTCCTGTGCAAAGAATAAGCTGACTTACATTTTTAAACTCAGTATTTGTACGTATTTTCATGTATATCCAGCTACACATGTATATACTTATATGTGTGTGCATATGTGAATATGTGTTCTTGTATGGATACAGATGTATGTTAATATGGAGATGGGGAAGTCAGAGGACAACTTCAAGTGTCAGCCCTTGTATTTCTCATAGCCTGGGGATTTCTCACTGGCCTGAAACATAATGAGCAAACTGGCCTGGGTGGTGAGCACTGGGCTTACGCGCACATCCCTGGGCCCATAGGCTGTAGGATCAATTCAGGTTTTCATCAGTGCATGGCAAGTGTTTCATAGACTGAGTGATTTACCCCTGTCCTGATTTATGCTTTGTAAGAGCTTGGGATGTCAGAGGCATAGAGACAGCTGTCCATGGGGAGGTTTTCTGTCATGATCTGTGAGAAATATTATATTGGCTCAGACAAATAACTAGGAGAGACCAACGTTGTCATGTTAAATGCTGAAATAAATTTCTGAAATTGTGGTAACGTTAGTCAGCAAGGCAGATAGGTAACTTTAGTGACATAGCTTCTTTATCAATACACCTTCAAAATGTGTCCTTATCCTTTTGTTAGCTGCAATATTTTAAAGAAAATGATCATTTCCAAAAGTATTAATGTCCACCATTTTAATCCCCCAAACATCTATGACCTTGGGCTGTACACTCTAAGTGCAAATCCATCATCTTTCCTTCTTGAACTATGGCCTTCACCTGGGCATGATTGGCAATAGTCTCCTTAACTGAGAGTCAGCGTGTAAGGCACTCAGAAATGTGTTCAAACATCCATGGACTCTATTATTTACTCAACAACTGTTTGTTGTACATAATACATTTTAGGCACTATCATAGATGCTAAAAGACAGTAGGCAAGACAGCTTCTTCCTCAATAGGTGATTATATTCCAAAAAGAGAGGAAACACACAAAAATTGGGGAAAAGCCCATAAGGATTTCAAGAGATGGCTTAATTGTCAAGAACAATTAATTAACGTTCTTGCACAGGACCTAAGTTCAGTCCCCAGCATTCAACCATTGACTCCTAGCTTCCATAGCTCCAATTCTATGAGATCCGATGCCCTCTTCTGGCCTCTGTAGGCATCTGCATACACATCAACTGACATAGGCAAATACACAGAAATAATAACCAGACATACTATGACATAAATAAATATCTATTTACAGTAAAACAGAGTCGCAAGGTAAAGCAGCCATTTGGGTAGGACATGACTTGGGTCTCCAGAGACAACCATTCAGGTGGCATCTGAATCAAAAGCTGAATGTGAACTAGTCAATCACTGAATTAGCTGACGATGGGGTGAGGGCATCAGCCTGCCAATTTCACACCATCCAGCAACCTCCGTAAAGGGTTCCATCATCAATTACATCCCATTCTAGTATATGGATGACATAATAATATTGTTAGACATTTGGTTACTTTATTTCTTAAAATTCATTAAGAATATCATGCCTATATGGGACTAAATACAATCATATCACCCCCTCATTCTTCCCTCAAGCTTCCCCCAGATTTCTCCAAACACACCCCTTTACAACTTCATGTCCTCTTCTTTTTTTTTTTAACATCTCATAAATCAAATTAGTGATGCCCATGTGCACATGGGTGTAGGCCCATCCTTCAGAGCATGGGCAAACTACCACTGTCCATCCTCTCAGAGAAGAGTGAGTTTCCTTCCCACATGGATATCTACTGCCAATAGCTTCTCTGGCAAGGGCAGGGTCCAAGCCCTTTCACATCCATGTTAAAACATGGATCTGACCAGCTTGGACCTGTTGAGATCTTGTGCAGAAACGACAGCTACTATGAGTTCATAAGCTCAGTGACCCATGCCACGCCCACAAGATGGCGTCTCATGAATGTAGTGACCATGCCACACCCACATGTCTGTCCTTCATCTCTTACATTCTTTGCTCCTTCTCTTCTGCCACGTTTCCCAAGCCTTTTTTGTACATACAGAGAAAGATTCATAATATTAAAAAACATATTCAGCCATGTGTGACGGTACATGTCTGTAAGCCTAGTATGTGGGATGGCTGAGGTAGGAACAAGTTCAATGCCTTACATAAGTGCAGGCAAACACATACACATACAATAAAGTAAGTAAATATTTTTAAAATAAGAAAGAATCAAGGGCAGAGGATATAAACCAGCAGTAGGGCTGCTTTCATGGTAGTCTGAGACCTTGTATCTAATCCTTCATAGTACAAAATCAATTAATTACTAATTAGACAAACTGGTTTCAGTTCACAAGCAAAAAGCAGGTGGGAAGCTAAATTTGGCCCAGACATTAGACTTTCCACCAACCCTCCATGATCCACCTGCTTCAGACTCCAAGATTCTGAGACTACAGGTGTGCATCCCCTTGTCAGATGCTCCCAATCCATACATAAATGTCACATCTTTGCTGATCTTGGCTAGCAGTGCTATGTCCCTTCCGCAGCTGATCGGAAAATAAACTCTTACGTTATGTTAGGTGAGTGAGCAGTGAATTTTCCATGGGCATTAAGCACAAGTGTCCTTCTCAGTATCAAGCCAGATTTCGATTTCATCTTGAAGAAATTGTTCTGGCAGAAAGGAGGGTCTCTGAAATTTCTAAGCAATACCTCTAGGGCAGCTTCTAAAGTAGCCCTAATGTCAGTGGACATGGTCAAAACGATCAGCGTCAGGCTTCCTGAAATGGCCCTGTGTGTGCAGAGAGATGTCCAGCAAATCTGAGGGGAACGGTACATGCTGGTAGTGTGGGACAGTGACAGGCATATGAACCTAGGCCACAGGGCTTATTCTCATGTGTGTGAGTCCATACCATCACATACACAATGCCCTGGCAACTAAGTTTAATGCGTGTCTGATAAATACGTGTTGCCCTGATTTCCAAGAAGTACGATGTACATCTAAATTCACAAGATGAAATAGGGCAGAGAGATAGCCAGAGATTGCAGAAGGGAGGGGGGCTGTGGATATTTACGGCCAGTGGAGACAGTTGTAATTCAGGACATTTTAATTAAATTCTGAGGTTCCTAACACAGTTATTCATTTTTATGAAAATGTTTTATATCCCAAGAATATTTTACAATTCAGTACCAATTTATACCTAAATCCTTTTTTTCTGAAAGAACGTGGTCATTTTTAAGGCTGCAGTAGCTTGCCTCCCCCAGGCAGTAAAATCCACAAGCATTTCTCCCTATGCACGAGCTGAAGAGAAGTTAGAGTGTCAGCATCGAAGCGCATGCTTGCTGAAGAGATTTGGTAAACAAAATAGCAGTTCATACAATGACTAAAGAATGTGGTGTTCTTTCCTTATTATGTTCAGTTCCCATTACATAGCAGGGACTGTCATATTTTCTATTTTAATCATTCATAAATGTCCAGAACACATATGCCTAAAACTACTTGATGATTTTACTTTTAGCATAACACAAATTTCTCTCTTAGTAAATATGGTCCTGCAGACAAGATTCTGCCTCTCTGAGAGTCTCCTGCAGGAGCGTGTCACATGGGGACTTTGTCGTTCTTTTTTGACATTCTATCTTCATATGTTTTTTTTTAAATCAATAATCATAATAATAATTTGCAGTAAGTTGGCTCTGGTAGCCTGCTAGACACAAGCCTGAATACCAATGGCACCAGTCAGAAGCAAAGGGAGAAAATGGGGCACAGACAACACATCTACATAGAAGACCCAACTACTCACTTCAGTTGTGAATGACGCTTGCCTCTGTGGAAGAGGAAACATAAAATCTTAAGAAAAAATTGTGTCCACCTATTGAACTCTAACTAAATTGAGGATTGACCAAACCAACCAAATAACAAAATTTTGTTCTTAACTTATTTGTGACTTGTTTGTAATTATTTCTTTCTTATCAAGTCTTGCCAAACAACTGTATTTTCATTCCAAAAGGTTTAAGTACATACCTAACATTCCCTGCAAGGATGCATTTCTTCCAGGGAAGACTAGTTCCTGCTTCAACAATAGCATGCGCCATGTTGGAAAATAGAAAACACTGAAAATAAAAAAGAATTCTATTTTAAATTTTATATATATAAATGTTTACCTTCATGAATGTCTGTGTACCACATAAATGTGATACCCACAGAGGTCAGAGGAGACCAGAGGAGGCTATCTGATCCCCTAGAGCTAGAGTTATAGTTGTGAGCATCATTGTAGTGCTGGGAACTGAACTAGAATCCTCTAGGAGAGAAGCCAATTCTCTTAACTAATGAGCCATCTCTCCAGCCTCATAATATATAATTCTAATTATATAATTAATTTGCCAGCCATTAATCAACCAACAAATGCCAGTATCGACAAAAAAGCACTTGCCAAAAACGTTAATAAAATTTAGAGTGTGAATAAAAATAAAATAATAAAATTATTAATACTGTTTATTAATACAATTGAGCACATGAATAGCATGTTACAACATAATCTGTATTGTGTTTTAGCATGAACACATAGTCACATACACATGTGGCTGCAGAAGTAGTTCAATAGTCAAGAGCACTGGCTTCTCTTGCAGAAGAGCTGGGTTTTATTCTGAACTCACAAGGCAGCTCACAGTTGTCCATAACTCTAGTTCCAGGGGACCAGTGCCTTCTTCTCACTTCTGCAGCCACCTGAATACACCTAGCATGCTGATGTATACACATTAATGAAAACAAAAGTAATTTTCAAAGGAAGCATATATTCATTAAGAAAAGGCTAGAGGACTCTCTTTCCCATGTTACAATAGTTGACTGAAGAAAACATTACAAGTTCCTCAAGACGTTTCCAAACTTTTTGTTCTCTGATTGAGAACGTGTATCCTCATTTAACAGTGGCATCAAAAGCTGCTTACAATATCAGTAAGATGCAAAATGCAAAAAATCTCACACATCCCTAGCAGGGGAGTCAGATCTTCCTGGCAATCAAGAACTCATGGATATTTTATGTTGAATTACAATTACATATTTTAGGCTAGAGATAAGACTGAGGTAGAATTTGTTCTGAACTTCACAGAGTGTGACTGAACCAGGCCTGAAAGAGCTGAAAATGCCAGGTATTAGGTAAGATTTCGGGGTCTCCCCTGACTCTCCCTTTATTCTTCTCAACAAAGGGCTTAGCTTTCCTGTCTCAGTGGCAATGTCCCTTCCTGACAACGGGTCCAGCTTCACGATATTATCCTTACAAACAATGCTTCTGATGAGCAATTTTCAACTGATGAGTGTTGTAGATGTTTGCATTGATATTGCTTCATTTCCCCCTTAAACTATCTAAGCAGGGCGGCGAAGTGCCTGCCAATCAGCCTCCTCAATCGCTGATGATCTTGATGTATTTTGATATGTGATTGGAGAGTCTTGGAGCTGTGGGCCAAAAATTTGTTTCCCAAGAGAAGTTTCTAGGAAGAACCATGTTCCTAACTTTTTCTTCTTATTATTATTACAGTGCATCAAAGTTTCTCCGGTTTCTGTGGTTTCAGCCTCCCTCAGTTCTCTAAGTAAATACAAAGATGGCTCCGATACACACTGAAGGCTTCAAAGGAAGAGTTGGTGTGCTCAGTGATATAACCCTGGTTGGAAAAAAAGGAAGAAAAAACAGCATGCAACTGAGATATAAATCAAGCAAGACCTTTAACTAGAATGAGGGTGGTAGATTGGGACTTAGGGAACATTTACCCGGTGGAAGTTCCAAAAAGGAAACATTGTGGAACTCTCCCTGGGCATAGTGAGAGCTGTTATAGATTTCAAGGATTCCTTTCTGTTATTTTTGTCTCTTTAAAATTTAAATACGTTTCTCTATTCTTGCTGGTTAATCCAAAGAAAAGACAGAATCTATGGCCATGTGCAAGGCCAAACACAAAAGTATGTGGGAAAGATGATACAACAGCAGGCCCGGTATAGTTCAACTGGCAGAGTGTTTTTCTAGCAAGCAAAGGGCAAGGTGTTTGATACCCAGCATCCCAACCCTTAGGAGCAGAAGGATCAAAAGTTTAAGGTCACCCTTAATTGTATCATAATTTCAAGGCAAGCCTGGGCCGTGTGAGACCCAAGGAGGAAAGAAAGAAGCAAAGGAGGGAGTGGAGGAAGGGAGAAGGAGGAAGGGAGAGAGAAAATATCACATAACAAAGCTGTGGGCTCTCTCATCATCCTAAAACTATGCATCACAGTTAATATTCCACTGTTGGGATGAAATACCAAGACCAAAGCAACTGTCTAAGTGAGGGCTTGCTTACTGTTTCAAAGGGTGAGTCTATGGTCATCACAGTGCAGAGCTTTGCAGCGGGCAGGCAGTCATGGCACTGGAGCGGAACTGAGAGCTTATTCTGATTCACAAGCAGGAAGCTGAGTCAGAGACTCAACCCGAAGATCAGAATGTAGCTCTCAACTCCTGCTTCAGAGCGTGCCTGCCTGCCTGATCACCGCCATGATGGCCATGTAGTCACCCCTGAAACTGAAAGCCCCCACTTAAACGCTTCCTCTTATAAATTGCCTTGGTCCTGATGTCTCCTCACAGCAATAGAGCAGTTGCATCAAGTGACTCTCTAGAGACTACAAACCAAATGGGATAAAGTAAACAGATGAGAGAGAGAGAGAGAGAGAGAGAGAGAGAGAGAGAGAGAGAGAGAGAGAGAGAGAGAGAGAGAGAGAGAGAGAATGTAACAGCTAGGCCTCTAGGAGTTTTCCACCTTCAGATTCTTCCTCTGTCTTTGCTGGCCACCTGGAGACCACCCTGCATAGAGATGAATACACAAAAAGCTTCTGATTTCTCTAGTAGTACATCTCTTATGAAGATGAAGATCTTTGTTGGTTTGTAAAAATATTTATTTACTTATTTGTGTGTTGTGGAAGAGAGGTGAAAGACAACCCAGGAGAATCCTTTATTTCCTTCTACCATGTGGGTCCTGGATAGAAAAATTCTGATTATCCAGCTTAGCCACATGTCTCTTTACCTGCTGAGGCATCCTGCTAGGCCCAGATAGAGTTCTTTGTGAATATTAGTGCATACGTCAGGAGTGTGAGATAGTTTTAGGACTTCAAAGGAAGTCACCCCCCCCCCAACAAAAGAGCTCTTTTTCTGCATTTTGAACTGCACTATAATATAGATCTGTGGTGGCCAGGGCATGAGCATGTGGAGAGAACCAGTGCATGGAAGAGATCAACAGATAGCAAGGCCAGGTAAGCCCTTGGAATCATCTCCACCGGAAATGGGTCACACTGGGCGCCTGGTGCATGTGGTGAACCAATCCTCCCTGGCCTAAGGCTCTCTGAACTCAGATGATTTGACTTTCTACCATTTGGGCACCATGCTTCAAGGCCCACTTCTCTGCATGCTTGTCAGAGGCTTCATCTGCCTGGTGCTTGCAGCTCGGTCCTCACAGTCCTCAGTCACTGATGTCCAACCGTTTATAAAGCTATGATGGACGGAAGACACTGGGCATGGGCATAGCTGTTTCCTCTTCTCAGGAGCTGGACATTTATCAGCAGTAATTATTTTGTGTAAATCATTAAAAATAATTGAGTCACCAGGTGGAAACTTATTTTCTCTGTGTCAACAATCTCATGCAAAAATCAGGTGACTCTTGCTCCATTAAGCTTAAGCTAAGATTAAAAAAAGACTTTCACCTGGGGTGTTTTTCTTTCTAGTTTTAAAAGGACCCAGTAGGGAGGAATAAAATCACACGGTGATTATTGAGCATTTCAGGAGCATGAACCACGGGCTTGCTGGGATTCGAATGTTCTGTGTTGAAACCTTATTAACACTTAAAGGGTAGACATGGAGATTGACATGCAGTTAAATGTAGGCTGCCTGGTCATGCTATGGCAAAAGTAGAAGTCCCCTGAGACTTTTCTAGGTAGTTTAAATTTTATATATTTTTCTGTGTTTTCCATCTCATCATTTATTCATGTTTATGGTCCCATTACAGAGTTGTACAGACCAAGATATGGAAAGATCCTGTGGCTGATAGAGTATCCTATAGTGGATTTTCAGTGGAGATAGCAGTAGTGTGTCTCAAAGTTTTTTCCTAAAGCAAGAACATCATCTACTAAAGTTGAATATCAATTAAGATGATTAAAAACATAATAAGATCTACAGGTATTCTACCCAATGTTTGGACATATATTTAACATTAATGAAAAGGTGACTCTGAAAAGGTGACTCTGTGGGTCAATGCTGATCACACACACCAGAGGACCTGAATTCAGATCTCCAGAATGCATGGAAATGCCCACCTATAATTCCAGTGCTCAGAAGACAAAGGCAGGGAATCGTCAAAGCAAGATGGCAGGACAGACTAGTTATGTAGGTCAACTATGGGTTCAACTGAGAGAAAGTCTGCCTTGATAAGATGGAGAAAGGTCAAAGAAGACTGTCTTCATGTGGATGTGCACACACAAACATGTTGGTGTGAACACACACGTGAACACAAATGACATACATTTGAGGAGGAAAAATAATGAATAAATGAATAAATAAATAAAATTAGAGACAAAAATGGATGCCTAGGGTCAGTTTATTAGACTCCCTGGTTTCTTAGGTTGTGATTAATAACTGACCATGAATATACCATGGCCATTAACTCCACCTTGCAGTCTTTCATGTTCATCAGCCTATCAACTACAAGATGGAGTTATAAAAAGCAGCATCTTGACTGAGCATGGGGGTGCACGACTTTAATCTCAGCATTCCAGTCCAGGCAGAGGCAAACAGATCTCTGCTAGTTCAAGGCCATCTTGGTCTACTTAACCAATTTAAGGTCATCAAGCATCAAGGATGACATGTTGAGACCTATCTCCCACCCCTCCTCCCTGCAAATAAAGTTATATTTACTTTCATATGTAAAAAAAAATGCAATAACCGATCCATTATTCCTCTATTTAAAATTATTGAAACTTCGGCTTGTTGACCTCACCTCAGTTTACATAGTCATGGCTTATCTCTGGGCTTTGCGATTATTTTAAATTCTCAGTGCAAATGTGTTAAAGAAAAGGAGAAAGTAATAAATGAGAGGTGGACCAAGAAAGGCGGGAGACAAAAAAAATGGGAGGACCCAGCTTCTAGCAATCTCGTCACTATGACCACCATTCACTGCACTATCGACAGTTTCAAATTCTGTATTCACTTTTGGTGAATTTCCTTAAAGGTGTTTTGGGGTGTTAAGGAAGATTTCTAACATAGATTTATATTAAAATGACCTGTTAGTCATGGCCAGAACCACATTCCTAAACCAACAAGCCCTCATATCCTACCTCAGACGACTAGCCTTGGGGCGCTTCTGCTGGGGAGCCCACATGCGAGCCATAGAATCTTGCAACTAGCAGCACGCAAGCCCCACCCCAGTGGCTCCAGCTCTGTACGCTGAGTTCTACACTGGGTGTGTCCCACAGCCTCTGCACTTCAAAGCTTTGTGGTGTTCATCTCCACCTACACTCTCTACACCCTTTTGGACATATTTTTCTCATACAGATAGGAAATCAGCGCAAGGATGTGAGCTAATTTAGGAAAGTGTTTGTATTCACCTATGGGACACCTTCCAAAGCTCAAGCCAAGCTTTCCTCTAGGCGGAAGGATGAGCCACACCACCTCAATCAGCCAACAGTCGGCACCTACAGCATTGCTCCTGCATCTTCGGTGGTTTTCTCAGAGAAATGGCTCCAATGCTCCTCTTTTCTGTCCCCGTCCCACGAATAGTGCGAGTGTGGAGATCTTTCACTAGACAGCAGGGCATGTGGGAGGAAGCATGGGTCTGGCTGTGGTTTGCATAGCTGATAGTATCGTGTGGACATATGCCTCACAGCCTGCTGAGAATGAGGGTCCCGTGGAGATAGCCAGGATTGATGATTCATCCTAATCCCAGCTGCAGCTAACATCTGCATCCTAACCCTAGCAAAGCTGAGACAAGCTCCCTGAAGCTAACTGACAGGGGAAGGGTGGCTTGAATCTCTTCCAGTCTACCCACCACTGGCACTCGTGGCTGAATGTCTATTTCATCTGCAGTTTCCAAGTGACTTGTGATCCAATGCTGGCTTATGGATCTATCTTTCCTTTCTCAGTTTTTTTTTTTTTTCTTAAATGATAGGCATTTGTTGGTGCAAATGTTATTCATTGAGTTTACCCTATCTATAGGTTTACAAGCTAGATGGACTGTGTGAATCTTAAAATGTTGATCCAAGTTTTAACAATTCTGCTATCCAGGAATTCTAAGCTGTTGTTTCTTAAATTTAAAACATTCAAATTTCTATTAATTGATTTACCCAACAATCCTTAATGGTCATTCCTTAAAACAAATATTCTGGGTGGTTTTGCTAATTATTCATATTTTCATTATTTTTGTGAGATTTTTCACATAGAGACACAGTTTTATTAAATAAAATAATTTCTATTTTGATGTTGAAATAGCTTTCATCTCTGACTGATGTTTCATATATCATTTAATTTTAATTCTTTTTTGTTTTGTTTTTATGAGACAAAGTCTCATTATTTAGTCCTTAATGTCCTGGAACTTTACTAGATAGACTGGGCTGGCCTCAGACTCACAGACATCTGCCTAGCTCTGGCTATGTTTCCACCTCGAGTGCTGGGATTAAAGGCGTGATCATAATACCTTAATATTTTAAGTTTTCAAGTATTCTTTTCTTTAAATAAATAAACCCCATGCCACCTTTGTCAGGAGTTAGTGAATAGCTGAATGAGTTCACCTTCTTACCAAGGTCAAGGCTAACAACCAACATTTCTCAGCCTCTTACTATGTTCTACACCTTGTGGTTCATTTTATAATTTAATCTTCACAATAATCAAACTAAGTGAGTGCTTAATATTCTTCAGGTTAGAGAGATTAATTTACTTGCTAAATAATAAAATTAAGCCAGCCTTGTTAGCTCACATTCCCAATCCCAGCACTTAGTAGGCTGAGGCAGGAGTATGGGAAGTCTTCACACAGCTTGAAATTCATAGTAAGAACTTGCCTAAATATGTAACTAGCAGATAATGATCCCAATGCATGTTTTACAAGAGATTAATAAAGGTGTATTTCTGACCTGAGCTTGATATTACTACAGAAGACAAGTGTTAGAGATGCCTTTTGTCATGACTATAGCCTTGACAAGTGACCAAAACTCCTTCATGTTGTCATCTACTCTAGATCCTCCATTGTGGAATGTGTCAGGAACTGTACACAAGTGGCCTACTTAGTTGTAAGAAAATCCCAAAGGAACTAATGACCTTTGTTCTTATAACTTACAGAATGGAAAAGCAAGTCCTGAGTGGGTAAGGAGTGAGTATTGGATATATCCATCTTGTATACCCACTTTGGGAAAACACACACTGGCCAGGGAACATCAATCAACTACCTATCTAAATCATTCCTATATAAATCAGCTTCCTTTCAAGTTAAATTTTGTGGCAGAGTCCTCCATTTTGTTATGTAGTCAGCTTTTCAAATACAGTGAATGTCTCTATCACAATGTCTTGCCTTTATACTTTCTCTGCCTACTGTGTAACAAGTGGCTAGAGTTCCATACCATAATACTAGCTGCTTCCTGCTTTCCACCACTGACCTCCACAGAAATTGACTGAGTTTTTTAGTCACCAAATTCCGCAAGCCAACCTTATAGACTATTATTATTATAGAAAGATTCTTAGACAGTGTAAAGTTGTGAAT
Source organism: Mastomys coucha (assembly GCF_008632895.1). Lineage (NCBI taxonomy): Eukaryota > Metazoa > Chordata > Mammalia > Rodentia > Muridae > Mastomys > Mastomys coucha. The sequence continues at coordinate 157,451,660 of NW_022196897.1, read as the reverse complement.
AAAGCAACAGAGATTTTTTTTTTCCAAATCACAATGCTTTCTAATATGATTGAAATTATTGGTGGAAGCTATATTTTAAGAGAGGATGTTTTTGATTCCTGCAATTTTCTAGACTATATTACATCCAAAGTTTTACTAGTTTGCAAAAATCAACATTAGTATGGTTTTCTCACTCATGTATTTTTCAGGTCTGTCTGGGTTGGCTCATTTGCCTGGCTTGTCATTTGCTGAAACTCTAGTCTGTGGGTTGCAGTCACACTAATTTGTATGTCTTCATTATTTAAGGTCTGGTAGCTATAAGATCTTTTCCTGAGAGATTATAATAACATGGGAGAAAAATGCAAGTTATGCAAGCATATTTAAATCATCAGAAATGCTAATTTTACTACCCATGACCACTGGAGACCACTTGGCTATACCCAGTGGTAAATAGCATGAGAATATGCCCATTGACAAAATGTCATGGCAAAAGAAATATAAGTCTACAAAGCAAGAGTGTCATGGTAGGAGAAACAGTAAAACCTGCCAATATAAACCCAGAAAGCCATGATGAAAACAGTCACACATTTCCAAAACAATTCAACCAAAATAGCCAGACAGAGAGGTGCCAAAACCTGTATGGCATCTCTAGAGTGCAACACAACATTAGCTCTTCAGTGAATACTCTTAACAATATTGCGTCCAGCAAATCACAGTCTGAACTGCCCATAGAAAAATACCAGACCAGGAAGAGAGTACACTGATCAACAGTTACAGTCACATGTACTGCTATATAGCATTGGCAGAATGCTTGAAAACTTGTCTTCTGCAATCAAATATCCTTCATATCCAGGCTTGACCACTGATTAGCAGTGCTGTGTCTAACAGGCTAACGAAGCACCCTTAACTGTGGTCTTCTGCAAAATGGAGAAAAACCAAAAGAAAATATTACCCACCTTTTGTGGGAAGAATAACAGTCTTCTGTAGAAGTCTGCTTTCTCATTCCTGGAAACTGCAAATGTGTTATTCCACGGATCAGAATGGGCTTCGTAGAAATCACACATTTAACTCACTAATCATGTCAACATAATGCGGTTAATGGGTGTGGGAGTGCATGGCCATTTTGCCTGCGCTAATAGGGAGGCAGTTGCAGAATGGTGGCTCGTGAATTGAAGCCAGCATGGCTATATACTGAGTGGCATGCCAAACTGGACTGAGGGACAAGATTCTGGCTCAAGTAAGTAAACTTGTCCTAAGTAATGTGGTCTTTAAAATCAAAGCTGCAGAAAGGTTGTGAGCAGGAGTTAAGTGTTGACTGTCAGGAGCTCGCACAGTGGTGTGTTGGCTGTCAAAGAAGCAGAGATGCTTCCGGAAATGAAAGCATCCCCCCTGAGAGGCAGGACAGGACCTGCAGTCTAGTCCCATAACCCCAGGTGCTGGGTCCTGTAACCATCCTGAAAGACAAACCAACAGCTTCTACATTTTAATCCACCAAGACCCATGCAGTACTGGACTTCAGACTCACAGACCATTGAGACCAAGTAAGTGTTGCCTTGAGCCAAAGTTTGTGGTAATGTATTGGGCAATCGTGGATAATGAATGATCTATCTCACAGTTTCGTGCTGAGAATCTAGGCATGTCAAAAACATACAGCTCTTGGGTTTGGGCCCCTGTTATCTATTGTATTTGGTGTGCATAACTTCTGGCTATAGTAAAAAAATAAACCAACTGGCTATGGAACTTCTCAAACTCTCCTGGCATGAAAATATCATTAGCACAAGCATTTTTTTGTTTTCTTTTTTTTTTTTTTTTTGGGGGGTCCCAGCTAATTAGAAGCCGCACCTAACAAGCAGTACACTTTGTATGCAGAGCCTTCTGCTGCCTGGCTACCACAGAAAACAAGTTGTGAATCCAGCCCCTAGAACTTCTCATTAAGTTGTACTGGTTACTGGCCATCAGGAATATCCTGTGTTTAAACCTGAAATGCAAATGTTGACACCTCTCTCGACTACCCACTAGGTAAGATGAAAAGCCCTTAAAAGATGCTTGTAAGAATTTAGGATGGTGGACATCTTTACTTTCCAGTTCTCTCTTCCCTAAAAAATCTCTCTCTACCTACATGATCCCTGTACTTTTCTTTAGCTTCCCTGCCCCAAATATCCCTCTCACCCTGTAAAGCATATGCAGAGAATGATATATGAAGGTTGAAAGACGGAATTGGAAAGTCTAGAGTCGGAGTCATTTGATCACCTGGAAAAACAGCAGCAATATTGAGTCTGTGGAGGCAAGTTGGAGAGCCAAGGATCCTTGCAAACTAGGTTATCCTTGCCTTTCAATAAACAGGTGCATTTCTTCTAAATGATGTGGTGTTACTTTCCTCTCTAGCAGATGGGTAATTAGGGAGAAAAACGGCAATCGACAGCCACACGTGGGAAGAAGACTGAGCCGCTGGGCTGCTGGGGTGCTGTCAATTCTCATCCAGTATTTTGCAGCCCTGGCTTTTTTTTTTTTTTAAAATCACATTATCATGTGCTTTTGGTAGAAGAAAACCACTCGTTATGGTGGGGTGGGGCATCCACACATTGTGCCAAATCCCACCAGTCTGCACTTAAAGGCTCTTTAGGACGTTCCTAGTCCTGAGATCAAATGCCATGATCAAGACAACTTAAGAGAAAGAAGGCTTTGTTGGGGGGTTTTGATGCCAGGGGGATGAATCCATCAGGACTAGATGGTATGGCAGCAAACATGGCTGCCAAAGAGAAAGCCAAGAGAGTTTGCACCCTCAACCTTAAGTATGAAGCAGAGCGACTAACCTGGAAGGAATACAGTGTCCAACTTCAAAGGCCACCTCCAGTGACAAGCCTCCTCCGGATAGGCACACCCTCAACATCTCCAAACAGTACTACCAACTGGGGACCAAGGGTTTAAATACCCAAGACTGTGGGAGGGGCAGACATTTCTCATCCAGACCCCACAGCAAACAGTAAGGAGTTCAGAAACGGCCCTCTGGTCCTGGTGGGAGATCAGGCTATCTCCCTCATCCTTATTTAGCAAACTACAACTGTGGTGAGGCTCCCATGATACCAGGAAGGGATACTGAGGCATGCTAAGGAAGCCTGGAGCAGCCAGGGCATCATGGGTAACTCCCACAACGGACTTTCACCCGAGTTCCTACAGCTCAAGCTATAGACAAACAATTGCCATGGCAACCATTATCTCCAGCACTTTATATTCTTTGCTCATTTGTGTTCCACTTTTGCAAAGCATTAGTGTTCAATTTGCTTTTTTATTTTTTCAAACCATTCAGCTCTCTTCTCATGCATGCAGCCATGCCCAGCATCCCCTATCATCACATTGACAGATTTTTTTTTTAATGGCCTGGCACTTGGCTTTTGTTAACTATGAATTAAAATCCACCTGCTCAGAACTCTGCTTTGAACACCAAAGTTTCCTTCAAAGCGCTTGCAGAAGATGGGCTGTCTTGAGGCACTATCACCATCTCTTTGTACTTGAGAGCTGGTGAACAGGGCTGGCCTGATCTGGACAACTTTTAAGAGTGAAATTGAAAGAAGGAAAAAAAAAAGATGGTTGCCTAACTAGATTCCAGGAGCCCTTCCTCTAATCAAAGTCCAGGCCTCACGAATCATTGCTCTTTCTAGCGCTGGACCCGTCCATCCCTTTCATATATAAAAGCACAACATGCTGAGATATGATCCTTTAATATCAACTTTCATGTATTTTTATGAAAAATAATTACTCATTCTTGTAATCCTTCACCTTACCAAAAAGTTACAGAGCTTTTTGGTGCTATGATTAGAGACAAGAAGAAAAAGAAGAGAATGGCAGGCTCTATTCCTCATGGAGGAACAATGATTTCTCTGTATGTCTCTGATGGACAGCAATGAGGACATCCGTTCTGTCACCAGCATCTGTGGCACAGACACGTGGTGGGGTCTAGTGAGTGCCCCAGGAGATCAAGCACAATTGGCATGGGCTGACTGCAGTACTGTGCACTGTATTAAATTGAATTGAAGCTTTGCCGTCATCATCTTACATGGATGGAGAGGCAGTTCAGAAAAATTGAATAACAGGGCCAAGTCTCAGAAGCTAACTAGAAAGGCCGATGCTTGTCCATACGGCTGGAGCATTGTCCAGCAAGCTGTTCTGAACTGTAGCACGGTTGAGACCCATCAGGCATGCATACCTGCTCAAATGCAGCTAGCTGTGAAGTTGAACTCCACCCATCTGCAGTTGGGCTCCTGTCTAAGAGGGGCAGATGGCGCCTGAACCTGTCCATGTTGATGCTGCTGGCCAGGGCCTCACCTGTTCAGGATCCCTGCTCTATCCTACACTTTATTAAAATGGCTAATTCAAGTGAAATAAAGGTCAGAGACCCTTTCTGAGTTTGCCTCCACTATACTGAGAGAGGTGCTGGAGTAGGAAGCATGCAGACCCTCGTGAAGAGAACAGACCCTCCCGGCAGAAGTAGCAAGGCATGATCAGGGAGCTCCAAGGAGAACACAGCTTATGAAAGAGGGGTGACTATGAGAAAGGAGAAGCTCTTCTTAGATCTGTTCTCTAGCTCATGTCCCTGTGGACAAATGTCTAAATTCTGCAGAAACTAGGAAGAAGAAAAAAATCTGAAAAACTCTTTCAAGAGTCTCTTATTTGATGACCTCAATCAGAGCAGAAATAAGAAAGAAAAGACATCATCCAATTTCCTATGGCATCTCCCAAAGAGGGTGCATTATTATAAGTAGTACCACCATCATCATCACCGTCGCCATCATCATCATCATGGTCATCGTCATCATCATTGACGTCATCATCATCGTCATCATCATCATGATTCTCTTATATATTACATCCCCAGCGACAGTTATCTCTCCCTCCTCTCACCCCAGTCTCCTTTATACCTCTCCTCTCCCCTAGATCCACCCCACTTCTGCCCCTCCTCAGAAAAGAGCAGGCCTCCCAGGGCATCAACCAAACACAGCAAACCATTAGCTTAAATAAGACCAAGCATATGCCATCACATCAAGGCTGGACAAAGCAACCAGGTGGGAGGAAATGGGTCCCTCCCATAAGTAAGCAAGAGAGTCGGGGACAGCCCCTGCTCCCACTGCTAGGGTTTCCACAAGACCACGACGCTACTCAGCCGTACATATGTGCAGAGCAATGAGGTCCTACCCTTACAGGCTCCCTGATCTCTGCGGATTCCCACGAGACCCTGTGAGCCGACTCCGTGGGGTGCGTTCTCTTGATGTTTCCCTGACCCCTCTGCTTCCTCCGATCCTTTCTCCCGATTCTCCACAGAACTCCCCAAGCTCTGCCTGATGTTGGCTGTGGGGATCTGCCTCTACTCCCATCAGTTGCTGGATGAAATCTCTCTGGTATCTCTGATGATGATTCTGCTGGATTCTCCCAGGATTTTCTCTCTCCCTCCTCGCGGCCCCGATCCTTCTGTTCTCAACCCCACCTGCCCTACCTGCAAACTCTATTTTATTTCCCCTTCCCAAGGAGATCCCTGTGCCTGCCCTGTTACCCTCCTGGTTTGAGGCCTGCCTTTCATAGCCACACCTCTCTGCCCATCTCCTGCTATTTGCCACGCCTCTAACCAGGTTCCTGTTATGTTCGGAAACTCCACCTCTGCAGAGAAAAAGAGGAAGTCGCTGATTGGACTGACGTGCTGACGTACTTTTGGGGTGTGGTTTTGCCTGACTTATTCTACCTGTTGGTGGGAACAAAGGGATTCATTAAAGATTCAAGTTGTCTGAGTGATAAAGGCTCCTGTCTAATGTTCTAAGGTACCTTCCTCGTGGGTAGGTATAGTGTTGGCCATCTTATCTCTTCCTCTCTCCTTCTATCTCCTCTTACCTCTTTCTAACTTCATATTCCAGGTAAGCCAGTAACACTACCCCTCACCCAAGCCCTTCTTATTACGTAGCCTCTCTGGGTCGGTGGACCGTAGCATAGTTGTCTTTTCTCAGCCATTAGAGGCTAGACTCACAACCAAGTACATAACAGTTTGGGTGCTTTACAGTCACGAAATATAGAGCTTTTATACAGTGGTAGCAGCCCTGTGCAAAGGCAGGCAGCGCCGAGCTGGATTTGGAACTACCAAAGACGACCAGCGCAGCCACACAAGACCAACATAGCCACGCCTCCCAGAAGCTCAGCATATGAGATGGAGATTACAACCCTGAGTCTTACCAGGAAACAATGTTGTCTAAGTGAGCAACTCAGGCATGCTCACTGACTCTCCTGAGTAGTCCTTGTAACTCTGGAAGGAGAGGGGATTTATATACATCGATAAAAAGCCACGAGACCGACCTGTACATGTTTGACATTCTTTCATTCATGAAACAAATGAGCACTGGACACTATTGAGTTTCACATTGCACAGTGTGGAAGAAGTCAGTTACAAATACCAGTAGTCTGTCTTCAAGACACACATTAATAAAGTATACTAAATGATCTCTATAAGGGATATTGATGGGTGTTCAGAGTTAGGGATGGATTTAGAATATTAAGGTATATCTAGGTAGTGAGGGAAATTCTAGGTTGGAAAACTATGAGGAGAATGGATCCGATTCCTAGGCAAGAATGAAAAGGGCTAAGTACAAGTGCATGTCATGTCTGGCCTCTGGATGGAACATCGAGGTTCTGGTTTAAGAGATGCATCTTCACTGTGAATGAATAGGATTGACAGGCTAGGATTAAGTATAAAACAAGCAAGAGCTTGCTTGGATTATTCTCATGACTTGGTCCTGAAGTAGTTCCCAAGCGGACATCAAAGATATGGTCAGAGATTTGAAAACAGGAAGGGGAAGTTCATCACGGAGCTCGAACCTTGACTGCAGAGTGGTCACTTAATGAGTGTCCTTTCAGTGAGTGGCTTCCATCTAAAATCTCCTTGGCCCATTTCCACTTCTCCCATAGAGGATGGTTCTCTCCATGAAATGAGGGTCATTCATGAGTCCAGGCTCAATCAAGGCTCCGTTGTGTTCAGCTTGTCTAACAACAATGCACAGGCCTTGTAACTAAAGCCTTAGACGCGTGTGTCCTCTAGTGCTGCCTTGCACTTTATGACCTCAGTACAGAGCTCTCCAGATTGAGAAATTCTTATTGGTTTGTTCCATTGTCTGAAAGGCTTGATTTTTTTCCTGTCTTATGAATAGGTGCTTGACAGTTTTCCAGACTAGGGTCTGCAGAGATGGCTCAGTACGTAAGAGCACTAGCCGCTCTTTCAGGAAACCTGGGTTCAATTCCTGCACCTATGTGGCTGCTCACAACTGCTTGTACTGCCATTACCAGGGCATCCAAACGTTCTTTTGGTGTCCACAAGCACTGCATGCACACGTTACATATATGCAGTAAAACATCCATATGCATGAAAATGAAAATAAACATTTTTAAATATTTTATAAAAGACCGGATGATTGGGCTTGCAGACAGATACTATTCTTCATCTGTCACTTACTAACTTATACAGTGCCAGTGGTAGGAGCTAACGAATCTAATCCTCTCTTTCTACATTCATAAAGTGCCATGCCTTCTTCTGCAGTGTAAACAAAGGCTTTAAGAGATTGTCAAACAACTCAATTGTCCATGATACCAATACAAATGTTTTTACTGACTGAATCCTTGCTTTTGGAGAATTAAACAAATTAAAGAGATGGTTTTAAAGATCCACAGTTCTTTGTAGAAAAAAAGTAGTTTCTAATTCTAAGCATACCTGCTGTGATGTTTGTATTCCCTGTATATGTTAGATTCTGGGGAATGAGCCTGTTCTCAGCAAAGGGGAGACTCATGGGAGCCTTGGGAAGTGAAGCCCATGGGAGCCTTGGGAAGTGAAGCCCTTGCACACAAGCCAGGACCCATCAGCAGGACTTGCTTCACACACAGCTCACAACTTCAATGGGCTTAACAGACAAAGCCCAAGGGTAGAGTCGCACTTAACAGGTTCTCAAACAAGCTTTGATTCAGAAGGCTAAGCGAGGTATATTGAAATGGTTGGAGGGGGCAGTAATTGATACAAATTAAACTAAGCTTTCAGTCAATAGTGTAATTACCAGGGCAATGAGCAGTGGAAAACAATATCTCATAGTAAATATGAATTCCAGTTGAGTTTCATGCTGTACCACAGTGATCAATGCTACATGTATTTCAGTGTCAGGGAGGTATACAGAGAGCAGTGTCCTGTGTCTGTCCTGAGTGTACTAACCTTATGAACTGGAAATCCACATTTTTTTCGAATTATTTTTTTATTCTCAGTGTGTTTTGAGTAAAATGAAGGAAGGGCAGTTGGTATAAAATTTGCTCCTGTAATTTAAACATTTTAAAACAAACAATAACAATGAAAACCCCTATTATACCATTAGTGTGTATATGTATGTGTGCATGAATATGTGTGCATGTGTGTGTATGTATGTGTGTGTACATGCGAGTATATGTTTTGTATGTGTGTCTGTGTGTGTATATATGTGTGTACGTGTATGTGTAAATGTATTTTGTATGTGTTTGTGTGTGTATGTCCGTGTATGTGTGTGTATGTGATTGTATGTTTTGTGCATGCATGTATATGTATGTATGTGCTTGTATGTTTGCTTGTGTGTGTATGTATGTGTGTATATGGGTGTGTATGTGTGTGTGTATGAATGTGTGTATGCATGTGTATATGTGTGTATGTGTATATATGTGTGTATGTATGTGTGTATATGTGTGTATATGTGTGTGAATATGTGTGTATGAATGTGTGTATGCATGTGTATATGTGTGTATATGTGTGTATATGTGTGTGAATATGTGTGTATGTATGTGTGTATATGTGTGTATGTGTATATGTGTGTATGTGTGTATGCATATGTATGTGTGTAAGTATATGTGTGTATATGTGTGTGTATGCATGTATGTGTATATGTGTGTGTATGTGTATGTATGTGTGTGTATGTGGGTATGTATGTGTGTGTATATGTGTATATGTATGTGTGTATGTGTGTGTTATTATCATGGGCAGTTCAGCTAAAACAAAAAGTTAAACATAAACACTTCCATTTATAATAGTTTCTTCACATTCCTGTGATTTTTAATTTTTCATATTTCACTCTGTCCACTAACATTCTTTGCTGGCATCAGTTGTCTTTTAGAGTATTTGTGGGATATCTGTTAGTTTTCATACATATATTTCATATAAATTAAGACAGAAAATATCCCTAAGTCTCCCTAGTCATGGTCCTGTTTGAATTTCACAAGAGGTAAAGCTGCAGGCAGAAAGGGTTTCCCACTGCTTGGTCCATATGCGGATCATGTAAGCAACCCCTAGTGAGGAGCTTCATGCAGTTCCAAGGCTCTTTCAGTGGAAGAGCGTCATAGGAGCATGTGGCTGGATGAGAAGTAGACTCCATGACTGACAGTAACTGGAAGAAGAGTGCCTGCTTAACTCTGCATGCCTCTAGCCCTTTAAACTCACTCATTTCAGGACCAGAAAGACAGAAAGGATGGCTCCTTAGGCACTTTGTGCCTGTTCCCAATGTGGCCACAGGAAATAAATCCCCCACTGTCACCATCATTTGTTTCTCTAATTGACTGATAAAGGACAGTTGGCCAGATTTATCTCCTTAGTGCTGCCACAGCTCCCTAAACAGCAACTTATTTATGGGGAGCACTCCAGAGTTGGCTGGGCTTTGCAGGCTCCGTGGTGTGGACACCTTGCAATTAAAACAGTTAAGGGCACAGAGATTGTTCCCTACTGTCTAGACAATAAGAGCTGTTTGTGTAATGTGGTCTCAGCGGACTCTATAAGGAGGGGAACTGTGCTTTAGGGCTAATGTCCATTTGTGAGTGTATACCCTGTTATTCTTTCTGGGTCTGGGTTACCTCACTCCCAACAATCTTTTGTAGTTCCATCTTTGTGCCTGCAAACTTCATGATGTCATTGCTTCTAATGACTGAGTAATACTCAATTGTGTAGATGTATCACATTTTCTTTATCCACTCTTTGGTTGAGGGACATCTAGCTTGTTTCCAGTTTCTGGCAATTACCCATGAAGTTGCTATGAACATAGTTGAACAAGTACAGGATAATCATGCTACAAAACAAAGACCTGAAGAAAACTAAGCAACAAGGAGAGCCAGAAGGGGGACACTTGAATCTCACTGAGAAGGGGAAATAGATTAGGCATCTGGAGTGGATCCAGGAGGGGTGGAGATGGTAAGCAGAGTGATGAGGTGGGGGAGGACAGAGGGAGAGAGTGCTGAGAGAGACAACTGGATTGGTGGAGGGACATTTCAGGGACAAGCTAGACAGCTAGGACAATGGAAACACCCAGGATTCTATGAGAGTGACCCTAGTAACTAAGACTCCTAACAGTGGGGAATATGGAGGCAGAAATCATTATCTCACATAATCAGGTAAGACTTCTAATGGAGGGACTGGGTCACCAATTCAGCCACAAAACCTTAGACCCATGATTTATCCTGCCTACAGGATGTGCAGGGGTAAAAGACTGAGTCAAGAGATCACATTTGTCCACCAAATGATGTTTCTGTTATTTCTAGTTATGAAAAACACTATAATTGAGGCAGGAGATAATGCCCCTTTGAGATGCTAATTACATTTCCACCGGACATTTGGGCATATACACAAGGACACAAGGTTATTTGATTTGTGGTGAGATTACAATCTTACTTAACTATTACACTTTTTTTTCTTTTTTTGTTTTTTTGAGACAGGGTTTCTCTGTATAGTCCTGGCTTGTCCTGGAACTCACTCTGTAGACCAGGCTGGCCTCGAGCTCAGAAATCCACCTGCCTCTGCCTCACAATTAAAGGATTAAAGGTGTGCGCCACCACTGCCCGGCAACTATTACACTTTTAAAAGATTGCAAATCAGAACATAATGAACGAGCACCATATTAAAAGAACGCTGCCATTTGTGTTCATGGTAGCCTGGCTGACCAGGAGCAATGGCAGAAATTGTGCACTGTTCCAGTGTCATTTCACCAGGACAAGGGTCAAGGTGGATTGTACTAAATGCCACCTGCTCTCACATTGTTGCAAAGTCAAAAGCCCTGCGCTGAACATCACAGCAGAGGAACCATTTGCACTCAAAAAAAAATGGGATTGCTGGGTTATATGGCAACTCAGGTTTTTTGAGGAATTTTATTTTTTTTTCTGTCTACAGAGCCACAATCATTTACCTTCCCATCAATATGTCTCTAGGCTTCCTCTTTCTCCACATTCTTACCAACATCTATCATCGTCACTTTCTTTTTGTTAGGAGCCATTCTAACATGTGAGAGGTGTTAGGATGCTTGACTTTTTATTAAATGTGTCATGTATATTTGAAAACACACAGTTGTCATTAGGAAACTGAATGTTAAATGAAAATAGCTGTGCCCAGAAATACAAATATTATGCACTTGTCACCTACTAGGCCTGAGGTGGTGGGAAGAAGAGTTGGTGTCAAAAGTCAAAAACTCTATCTAAAAGATAAAAAAAACTGTAGGACTAATACATAATGATTAACATAGTAATAATTAATATCATAATCCTGTATTATATGGTTAAAATTTGCTGAGAGATTTGATCTTCAGTGTTCTCACTATACCACAAAGTCATGGTGTGGTTGATATGCAGTGGTTGGATGCTAAGTTTGAATATGGTAATCAATACATAATAAACCTATATCAAAGTTTGGTGGTATACACCTTAAAAATGTCCATTTGCAGAGTATACTGTACTAAAACTTTCTGCAGCAAATACGTAGAATAAAACATTATAGTACATTTGGAGTTATTCAGTATATTTGTTGAATGAAGTGCTTAATGTAGGTTATAATTTGTGATGCTATTTGAAATTGAAACATTTTCATGTTTTATGTATACAAACCCTTCACCTTTTGTGTGAAAACTCAGCTTTGTAGATGCAACTGGAAGTAACTTGAGTGCAAATTGTGCAGAACACTCCCCGGCTCTCATTCCTCACACCCAGCTGCTCTCAGATCTCTTCTGTCAGGTATAGTAATTGAGAAAAAAACTAAGATTATTTTCCTGAGAACCAAAACTTCCTTTGGAAGGCTGTTTTGATTTCCAATCAGATTACAAATCAATTGAAGGGAATTATTATTTGGTGGCAATTGACCTCGTTAACTTCATCCACCTACATTGGTGTATTGCTGTGAGACAAGCTCAGGAAAAGGTGGCTTGCATTGTCCAGCATGATGGTAGGTTAGAGAGGAACCACTCAGGGCTCCTCTGCTCTACCTGCTGTGACCTGGACTTTCTCCGGGACAGCGGTGGACTGACAGCATTCTATCGTTTAGGTGTAGCCATTTCCTGTAGGGAACCAGAGAGAGTCAGAATTGCAATAATAATAATAATAATAATAATAATAATAATAATAATAATAATAATAATAATAATATACTACTCACATTGCAAAAGCTCACAAGAAAGTTACTAAGATGCACAGGGCCTACTCTGAGGTTACAGAGCCGTGAAGGTTTGCTAAGGGAGGGGGCTTTGTGAGAATTACTTGCTTCGTTTTTCTCCTCTGTCTCTTTCTTTGATGACTTCTGGAGGTTACGAAGCATAGCACAGTAGTGAAACATGAAAATCATGTGACCCACGTCTTCCATACCCAAGTTCCGCAGTCCCCATACCATCCCCCTGAATATGTAAACTCCCTATTCAGTCTTCATAGACACATAGATTCTTTTTTTTATTAGATATTTTTTATTTACATATAAATTTCTCCTTTCACAGTTTCCCCTCCAAAAAAACAAAGAAACAAACAAAAACAACAAAAACAGACCCCTGTTGCCTCCCCCCTCCCCATGCCTGCCACCCCACCCTCTCCCACTTATTGGCCCTGGCATTCCCCTGCACTGGGGCACAGAACCTTCACAGGGCCGAGGTCCTCTCCTCCTATTGATGATTGAATTTGCAATCCTCTACTATACACATGCTGCCAGAACAATCAGACCCCTCCATGTGCAGTCCTTGGGACACATAGATTCTTATCCACTCATAACAACATTTTACTATTACCCATGAGGCCCTGAACCCTGTCTAACCATGATCTCGAATCACAAATTTTAAATAGCAACTGTCCATTAAAAATAATATAACCAGAGTTCATTTCTTTTCTCTCATTGGAGGATGATATATCAGCACAAACGTTAAGAAATGAGGTTGGTCAACCAGGAGCTTGTGATGGAAAGCACAGAGAAGTTTCTGGAGTCTGTTTCTGTAGGACAGAATGTTCTGTAGGAGAGAACACAAAAGGCTTTCAGGGAAACTAAATAGTTTTATTATGGGAAGATGCATGCGATTGTAAAACGATTACAGCAGACTTCCAGCTGGACAGAACAGTGGGGAAATAAACATAAAGCCGTAGTGTGTAGTTCCTTCTACCTGGCTTTAAGCTCTGGGTGTACCGCCCTACCGGTCCCCGCACGAAGAATCTTGGATCCTTGGATGAGAAGCACAGACGCACACAGAGCTCAATTTCACCCTGCCTTCTTGGCACAATTGCCAGGCTCCTCTAAGCCTTCCTTGGCTATCTCACGCCCTTCTTTTCACTCCCAGCTCGGCCTCCTAAATCTGCCCTCAACTTCAGTTGTTCAGTTACCTTCTTGTTCAGCCTCCTAAATCTGCCCTCAGCTTAGTTAGGTTTCTAATATCCTGCCTGTTACCCCAGGCCCAGTCGGCGAAACTATGCATGGCTACTCCACCTTAGATCTCACGTAACTCGTGGCTACTTCTCCCTCCAAAGAGTGGTGAATCTATTTCTCCTCTTCCTGCACCTTGTACACCGTCTGCAGGGCCCCGTAAGTCCAATCTCTTTCCCTCCGCCCAGCAATCGGCCCGTGGCATCTTTATTGATTGATCAAGAACCAACTGAGGAACAAAACCTCAGCATTAGAACCACGCCCTTCCTAAAGGGCTTGGGATTTGTTTTTATGGTGTCTCTACACCATCATGAGAGCAAAGAGAAGGGACGAGAACCGAGAGAGAGGCAGGAGCTGCCTTCTAAGGGGATCACTGTTGCCTTAGAGGGCAGTAAACAGACACATTCGCTGACTAGTCATACCTCCCAGAATTCTGATCTCACAAACATCCTTTCCTTGTAGAAACTTTCTAAAACTTCTGATGAGCCTTCAACAGAAACAGAAGAAGCCAAAAATGTTTTCCTAAAACAGGGCTGAACAGAAAACACACAAGTCCCGGGAGAGCCCTCAGAACCTATACCGTTTTCCTCCACATCGCGCATGAATTGGATTTACAATTCTAAGATGCTCTTGAAGGGTTTGGGTGTTTGCACCAACCAAAGGGAAAAGAATAAATAAACACACTTAAAAATCACGATGCAAAACAGAAACCAGATCTAGCTTTTGATGGGGCCTTTAGTTTGGGTAAATGGAAAGTTTATACTATGTGTTTGTGTGTATGTTACTATGGTCACTCGTGTATGCACATCACATGCTTTTATCTGTGTCTTTCTGGCTGCGTAGGGAAGTCAGAAATTAAGTGTGACCCATGAAGGAGAAACATATACAAACTTGTGAAGTAGCAAGGCCTTCTTGAAGAATGTAAGCTGAAAAAGCCACAGGATCAGGATGGTTTACATAGCTTTTAGCATGGTCCTCACTTAATGAGCTGATGTGTTTTTATTATCTTAAAAACATGTTTAAAATAGTTTTTAAAACACCTTTTCTCTAATTAGCTCTTTTTAAAAAATGGATGCTAATTAATCATGCTCATTATCTATGTTAATTATTCATGAGCCCTAAAAGGAAAATATTGCATCAAAAATATTATCTCATAATTTTATTTAATTTGTATATGTGAAACTACCTTTTGGGGGGGCAGGATCACAAGTTGGCTCAGTGGTTAAAAGTGCTTGCCACCAAGCCTGAGAACCTGAGTTCAATCCCTGACACTGACACTGACATGGTAGAACTAGAAAACTAGTGTGAAACCCAAAAATGCCCGTGTGTGTGTGTGTGTGCGTGCGTGCGTGCGTGCGTGTGTGTGTGTGTGTGAGTGTGTGTGCGTGTGT
>NW_022196897.1:157398777-157435999 GCF_008632895.1 Mastomys coucha | reverse complement strand
TGTGTGTGTGTGGGTGTGTGTGTGGGGGGGTGTGTGGGTGTGTGGGTGTGGGTGTGGGTGTGTGTGTGTGGGTGTGTGGGTGTGTGTGTGTGTGCGCGCACACACACACATGTGCAAATAGATGGGAATGATAAAAATACCTAGTTATTTGGAAAACTCTGAATATTTGTAACATAAGCCCTTAATTTGATGAAATAATTGAGCCGTTAAACCAGTTATGCTCTCTCTGAGTTTGTTTCGGTGTGGGGACACATTCTTGTGTGGCGTACTGAGTCCACCCCTTCAGAAGGATAAGCTGTGGGCACAGTGATTAAAATTCCAAATGCCCACTTCTTATCATTCAACCATTCACTGCTTGAAATTATTAATTATGGTATTGTTTTGATGGCAAATAAAATTATTTAAAATAGAATATTCATTACCAAAAGATATGTGAAAGGGTAAAAAAAGCTAACGTCTTATCAGAATTTTAAAAAGCGAGTACATTTATGTGGGAGTTGTGTAAGCAAAAAGAGCAAAGTTGGAAATAATATACGACTGGAGCCTAGTTTATACATATTAAAGAGTAGTGAAATGGGTCATTATAAACACACACCTAACGCCATACCGCTCTGAGACTTTCATCCTGAAGTGAGTCTCAACAAATTATTGCCAGAAGTTTTCTTTATGGAGACAGTTAGAAGAAGGAACAATCAGAAGAATGGAATTCACCATTTTTTTTCTTCCAAGGAGCCTTTATATATTTTGTTCCTGTTTGTTTTGTTTTATTGTTTTGCTTTTATTTTAGCTGTCTGGTGTCTAATAACTACAGACAGTTAAAAACTTAAAAACAATATAACCATGGTTGGAGCTGAGGCAACCAATGACGCTTTAATGAGTATATATGAATATATATTTGCTAATGATTTTTCTACATTTTTAATTACAGGGACATAGGAAAGCACGTGTGGCAATTGGTGCATATAAATACAGATACCTGGAAAGACTAGAGGAGAGTGTTGAATCCCCAAGAGCCAGAGTTACAGGCAATTGTAAGCCACAAGATTTGGGGTGCTAGGAACCAAACCTAGGTTTTCTACAGGAGCTGTACATGTTCTTACCTGCTGACTTCCAGTCCCATGAATACATGGTTTTATCTGTGAGGTATGTTAACAGTACATGTATGAAAAGCATTTCTAAACATACCACTATTCCTAAAAGATGTGCGGCTGTTTAAAATACAGGGTGACCATCTATCATTGAATCTGTCCCCCAGTTTATATTTAATTCAAAACTTTTCCCTTTGAATAAATTGTTGTTGCGAGATATTTAAACCGTGTATTGGAAAAACCTGTTTCTAGTTGTGGTGTGGCTCAGCCTTAGCATGTGTCATTAATCACTCTGGTTGGAATATAGACATGCTCCTAATGAAGGCAAAGCTAGTTTGTAGAAGGAAATACTCATGCTTGAAATTGATGTCTAGTTGAGTGGTAGACAAAGTGATGAAACAGAGAAAGATTTGACAGAATAAGATACACCCAGCTCTCATGAGACGAGAGAGGAAAGAGAAGCTATTGAGGGGCAGTGAGAGAGAGGAGGCAGCTTTACCTGGAGAGTTTTACAAAGACAGGTTGAAGAGAAAACGAGTCAGGCACAGGTGAAGACAGAAGGAGCCAGAGAATACGAAGGAGCAAGAAGATTAGGACACACTGCCAAAGTTAGTATGAGGCCAAGCAGAGAAATTCAGAAACCAGAGAGAGGCTAGATTGAATCCGTTAGTAACGGAGAAGAGTTTTGAGCCAGAACAGCTGAGTTGACCAGCCAGCCAGAGTTCAGAAACAGCTGGAAAGGGTGAGCTTATCCAGTGGCAAGTTCATTCCCTTCAGGTTCAGAGACTGAAAACATTCCAAACAGAGACTGCGCAGAGGCTCGACACTCACTAGCTTAGCAGACGGAAGGGAGGCACAAGCCCACGCTCACCAGCTTAGCGGACGGAGGCAGCAAGCCCACGCTCACCAGCAGCAAGCCTCAGAGATGACAACTAACTCAGGCAAATAAAAGTCCCTTTTACGTGAGGTTCTCTTTCCCCCCAAAGAGAGGCCAAACTCTGCAAAGAAGGAAGTCTCCAAACAAGTATCCCAAGTGTTTAAAGATTATGAAAATTAATTATTATCTCCCCTACACTTTATTAGTGGGGATAGTTTCTCGCTTGAAAACACACGGCGCTGTGAATTTATGATACACAATCCTCTTTCACAGAAAGAAAGCATCTTAGATTACATCCTTTTCAGTTCCTCGAAGTGTAATGGATAATAAATTACAGAGTTTAATTAAAACCTCTTTATCAGATGGGCATTTACCCATGACATGGTTATGCACAGCCGGGGTTTCTGTGGAGGGCCGCATTTCCATTTCTCTTCATGATTTTACTCACAGATTCTTATAATTGCATTTCAAATTACATCCATTTCCACAAAGCCATACCACAAACCTGTCAAACATTTACGATGACCCCCTTACCACACTCACTTAAAAACCCCTCTCTATGTTTGCTTTTTGAAAAGTCATCCATTCCTCCTGTTTTTAAATGGCAAGACAAAGAGACGCTAAACATTGGATTTAAGGGGGGTAGGAAAGAGAACCTAGCTTGAATCCCAGATCTACATTTAGAATGGCTTCCCTTCCTGGAGACTCCATTACTGTTCCGTAGAGCATAAAGTCACCATGTTGAAGAAAGAATGGGATGTTCTGTGGGAAAGGAAACATTCATTTCCTGTCATCTATTAAGGGGTGGGTCTAATAAGAGTCATAATTATTTTAACAACTTAATGTCTCGAGATGGTTTTCTCTTTTGGAGCTTTGGAGATAATATTATACAAAGAAATGTTTTAATGCTAATATCTCAGGCTGAAAGTGGAGATTTTACTAAGTTCGTGACTAAGGTTTTGGCTTCGCAGGTTAACTGGAGGGTTCTCTGTACACTAAGTGGTGTGACTTACCCTTCAGGTTCACTAGAATCTCACTGTTAAGTCATTCTAAATTGCTGCGATTTGAAAATGTTGTCAGATTTTTCTTCTTATTTATATATCACAGGAAAGAAGATGACATTAGTGGATCAAAGTATTGCCAGAAACAAGTATTTTACTAAAGACAGAAAAATGACTAAAGTAATGTACAAGAAGACTATTGAATCCTTCATTTTAAAGAAATGTGGTTTTCTGGAGATGGAGAGATGGCTCAGTAGTTAGTTGTTTCCTGCTCTTTGAGAGGATCCATACTTGTTCCCAGAACCCGAATCAAGAGGCTCAGGATCACCTATAACTCCAGCTCCAGAGGACCACTTCCAGCATCTGAAGGCACCCACACATGTGTGTTGCATACACACATATACACACATGCACAAATACACATGCACACACATATATATGCACACACATGCACTCAAACATGCATGCAGACATGCACACATATACACACATGCACTCAAACATGTATGCACACATGCACACATATACACACATGCACTCAAACATACATGCACACATATACACACATATACACACATACACATATCTACACACATGCACACATTATACACACAAATACACATATACATATACATACTCACACACATACACATAAAATAAAGTTTTAAAAATGTGATTTTTCTTGAAGATTTTTTCTTATTACCATGTTCAGGTTTTTCCTTTCCATTGACCATGGTTTGGGGGAGGAATTTAGGGATTCATTTAGTAACACCAGCCATTTATATCTTCATAAAGATCAAGGGTTAGTAGTTGGCTGAAATCACATCACACACACAAAGACCTGTGTCTCCAACCAGGGTCATGAAGGCACAGAGTCATGTCTCATTCTCTCTTCTTCCTCATAGGAAAGTTTATTCTGGTTTCTTTTATATAAACACTTCACCATGAAAGAAGACACATTCACCATCACACCCCTGGCTTTACTCCTGTGAGGAGAGAAAAGCTAGCCCTCCACAGAATGGTATCCATCGGCGTCATGGAGCTTGAGGTGGAGATGGTGGCAATGCCTAGCTGCTATAAAGGAAGCGTCTCCCTTAAATGCTGCAGCCACAAGAAGGATGCTTATCCTTGTGGCATCTGATAAAGAGGATTGGAGCCAAAGCACAGATAGACAAATTTGCTTGCACTAATTCATCCAGCCAGTGATTGATCAAAGTATGTTTGGGAGCCAAAGCACAGACGCTTAACAGCATTGTAAATTATAATGGTTTCTTGCAATCCTAACAGTAAAGTAAGAACAATGATGCCTGGTGGGATGGGCCACCACCTGCCTTATATCTGTTCGACAAGCATGTGCTGGGTGAATCTGATAAGCCAGCCCCTAAACAAAAAGTTAAAAATTAAACCAGCCCCTGGGTGAAGTGGAAACTGGGTTCTTCAGAAAGTCGGGTGTGTCAGATGGCGTTTTGCTCCAGCAAACACATGAAGGGGTATTTTCCTGAAGCAGACACAGGTAATAGGATGTTTTGTCAAAGCAGACATTTCAAAGAACATGTCACTGAAGTGGACACAGGTTAAAGGATGTTTTTCTAAAGCAACACATGGAAGGACACGTGATGAGAGATTCATTGCTAACAACGTGCGTGTACACCTTACATTGTAAGACACGTGGAGGTTTGCTAAAGCTGAGGAGAGACTTGTGGTGAGGCAAGACCCATGGGGGACACAGGATGTTTGGAGGGAGTATGTGTAGGTCAATAGAACTCAGCAGGCAGAGATGGGGGCCTGCATAGCTAGCTTTGCCATGCTTCATTGGTTTCACGTCTTAGCTGAGAGATGCACAGCCAAGAGCTTCTGGCATCCCTGGTGGTCCTGATTGGCTGCTTCTGATGGCTGAGGCCTGGCTGTTTCTGCTAGGTTTGCTAAGTTGTGGCACTGCTGCTGGTTTGTGTTGGTTATCCAACACTACTGGACTGGACTGCTGGTATGCTCGTGCTGCATTTGTGAGTGGATCCAGCTCCCACTGGTGACTCCTATGAACTGAAATGCCAATTTTCTGACATCACAGACGGGCTTTGCTCCAAAGAACAATTTCTAAACAGGTCAACTTCCCCTGTATCCTAATAACCTTTTGTATCCATTACCTCTGGTGGGGGGTGGGCCAGAAGTGGGGGTAAAAGCACTTAAGAACCCATATTAAAAGTAGAGTTTGAAAAATTTAAAACTATGGTTGGGCCTTACTTATATATTTTTTCATCTATTCTGCTTCTCAGCCATGTTTTCCTCATCTCCTCGTGTTTTCTCTGTTGAGTTTTTTCGTTCCTTGAGTCATGAACACCAGGTGGGTGGGCAGGTGGGATGAACGAAGAGCAGACACGCTGAAACTCCAGTTCCAACGATGATGCTTGGGTGTGAGTTTTCTGCAGCTTCAGACACCCAGGTTTTCATTCTCTTTGTCTTATTTGCTTTGCAATTTCAAGCAGACCAGATTGTTCTGGAAGTAAGAATTCAGGATTGCTGGGTCCCCTACACCGAAAACATGGCAGCTTTGCATTTGTTTGCCTTAAATCCTGGAGGGGGATTAGCCCGAGCCTTGGTCTGCAGAATTCTCGTATATACAAACAGTTCTTGGCAAATGGGGATCTTCTCTACATCATCCACCTCTGCACAGTGGGTGAGGTCATTAGCCACAAGAATCACATCTATTTCATGTACACTGTGACTGTAGGTTAAGGATTCCGTTCCCAGAGGGACAGTCCTTTGGGCATATGGCCTGTTACCACTCTTCATCTATACAATGTGTATATCCATTTCTGTTCTGTCATGGTAGTCTCTTTTGTTTTCTGGTCATGAAATTGAAAATAGAACACTCAGAGATGAAATGAGTAGAATTCTGACTGATAAGGTTGTGACACCCCGTAGCCTCGTAGAGATGATCGCTTTCACAGAACAAAATCCATAGGTGGGAATTGAGAAAGTCACAAGAAACAGTTACAAGGGGCAAAGAAAAAAAACTAAATATACCTGACATGACCGGGAATTTATGGCCTTTGACCCATAGTGAAAAATTGATATCTACACAAAATTCCAAAATCAAGCAAAGTTTCCTGAGTTTGTTATCTTGGTTCTGTTTGATTTGGTTTGGTTTCAATGATCCGTGTGAGTAACACTTCCAACAATATGTGCACACAGCACATATGCCAAAGCATGTGGGTGATCATCAGAGGATGACATGTGGGAAGTGGTTGTCCTTCCACTGTGTGGATTAAACTCAGACCATTTGTCTGGGCTGTAAGCACCCGCCATTATCTACAGGTTCATCTCATTGGCTCAAAGCTACAGTTATGAATTAAGAACAAATGGAAGCTCTTATGTTGAAAAAAAACCTATAACTTGTCTTTGATTTAAGCTCAAAGTTTCCAGTTTAAGATCAAATATGCATGAGTTTAGAATCAAAGATCATGAAATATAGAAGGAAACAAAGCTCAAGAGAAAATGTCACATTGCTTAGTAGACAGCAGAATGGGGCTCTAGGAACTTGTCGTGAAAGAATTATCTAATATATAATAAAAATAGCTATTTGCCAAGAAAAGGTCTAAAGGCACAGAAGAACAGAGACAAACACTTCACAAAGAGAAGTCCTAGCTGTAAGGAATATAACAGGAGAAAATACAATTATTTTAAAAATAGTTGTAGCTTAAAGATAAATGGATAGTTAAATACCAGCTAAGACACTTGAGTGCAAATAGTGATTAGTGAATTATCCCAAATTATCTGAATTATCCCAAATACTGGCCAGAGGTGGCAGTTAGGAAAGGAAGGTGGAGAGATGAAGAGATGTCTCCTGATGGGCCTCTGAGAGCCATGTCGGAACAGAGAGATGGAAATCACTGTGGAGAACCCTTGTGAGCCCTAATGATTCTGTGGTGGAATTAATAAATTCAGAGAAAGTCAAATAAATGTCAGGGGACAGGGAGCAGCCTGGAGATGCAAGGGGGACCCGTGGTGCAGCCACTGCAGGAGGGCAATGAACAAGGGATGGAGGATTTGCAAGGTTTCCCTATAGGGCCAGTTTTCAAAGGACAGCAGAGGCTGTCTGTCACCAGAGACCAGAGACTCAGGACAGAGGCTGTCACCAGGGACCCTGTGGTTCTAGAGTAAAGTAAAATAGCATTGGGTTTGTAATAACAAAAACTGGAACTTTTACTATAGGTAGACAGACTTTTGTTAAAGAGATTTTTAAATTAACCAGACATTAAATTACTCCAAAGACACTCAATATGAAACAACACATAACAGTGAGGTCGCGCTGTGAACAATGATCTGTGTTTTGCAGAGGTGTGGCCAGAGTTCAAGCAAATGCCCTCAAGTATTCTGGCAAAAATAAGTTACTGAAAAAAACCAGTAAGACGGGGGCGGGGGAACTATTTAGGAACAGTAACATAAGGAATATTATCACATTAAGGGGGGGAGTATTTTAAAAAGCAGGGGGGAAGAGGAAATCTATACAAGTTGAGACAGTGGTACAATCTGTAATCAGTATTACAGAAAATGGTAGAAATTATCAATCTGTATAGAAATGGACACCAAATGTAGAGTTGTAAGGGTTAAGTAAAAATAGCATGTTTATTTATGTTTGTGTTTGTTTATATGTCCCTTCATTTACTTGTTTATTTGTGTGGGGATTGAGAGTTGGGGTCAGAGAACAATTTGCAGGAAATCACTTCTTTCTTTGTAGTTGAGTAGGTTCTGGGGGGTCCAGCTTGATGGCAAGCTCCTATCACCCACTGAGCCATCTCATCACGCCCTAGAATAATACTTAGTTTTCCATTAGGAAATTTCAATTCTACCATGGGATCCTGGTCTTGGAAGAGAAATCCTTTGGAGGTGTTTGTTGAGAGGACTCAACGTGGCTCATGGTTTTCAATAACAAAGAGGGAAAGAAACCCCACGTTGGTTGGATCTTTGTTATGGAATGGACACAGTTCTTTCTGCCTAGAACTGTGATCCTCGTAGCCTTCTAGGTTACAAAGCAGACAAGTGAGGTCCAGAGGCTTCGGGAAACTTTCTCAAGGATTTCCATCCAGAGTCAGTTTTGGGTTTTATGCCCAAGGAGGCTGGTACTAAATTGGCAGTTGCATTCTTGAATCAATTCAGGAAATCCGTGCAGAGAGACTTGGGATGGTGAGATGACTCAGCAGGTAAAGACGCTTGCCTGTAAACCTGAGGAATAAGTTCAATTCCTGGGACCCCGGAGTTGTAATTAGAGAATGGACTCCTGTAAATTGTCCTCTGACTTCGGAATGTTCACTGTGTGGCATGTTGCACCCCTTTTGCACAAAATAAATTTAATATCTTTTAATTCAAATGTCTTTGAGAGCTTACTCGGAGACAGCAACACAATAAATCAAGGATGCTCATGGTGGCTACCACTGCTCCTGGAACTGTTTGAAACCCCACAGAGGTATGTTATGCTGACAAACTATCAAGTATCAACAAGAATGGGTATTTTCCTGCATTTTAGAGGAGTTCCCTGGTGGGGCTTATAGAAAGACACGTCTCCTGTCTCTCTTTCCTCCTGAGACTAATTTTCAACAACTCAGCCCCGCTGAGGATAAGGAGACAAATATTTGAAACAAATATAATCAAAAGGTGACTCTCATCGCACTACCCAAGTCAGGACCAAGACAAATGTGGTCAAGGACATACAGTCTTTAAAATTCTGACCCATGCCTTGCCTCTCCAGCTTCCCAGGGATCATTATGGGAGCAGGGTTGAAACAACACAGCTTAACCAAGTTCATTTTCAGAGCACCACAAGGTCTTGTTTTGATCTCAGACAAGCCTGACCGGGTAATACAAGGAAGAAAATTGTTTTCAAAGATGAATGTGAATTTATCAGTATTTTCTCCAGGACAAGTGTGGATTTTTTGTAGGTTCAGCTGGGGAGGGGCAGAAGGTTGAGAGCTCAAGAAGTAGAGAGGGAAATAATAAAGAAGAAACCAGGACCATAATCTACAATTTCTTTTCTCTTCTAAATCACCCCTTCACAGCCTTTTCTTATATGGTCTGAATGATCATGCCCACATGAGAGAGAGGGTGCACTGTGTCATCTTGTGCTTTCCTTTACGGATACATTTCAAGTTAAGATTGATTCCAATGTCACACTGGTCTCTCTTCAGTGTCTTCTCTCTCCATCCCACCGGGACCATTCCCAGGGGGAGACACACAGTCCCCCTTTGCACATGACATTCACACTTTGTCTGTTCTCTTTGCCCTTTCCCACCATGAAGCATGAAATGCTTTCTCAACTTTGTACTTCTTGGCTTATCCACATGCTATGGCTTCTGGTTCCAGTCCATCATTCCTGGTCACGTTTTCCCCAAAGCTTGTCAACCACCTGCTTGTCAGTAGTGCTGGTTTGGGTTTCTGTTATTTGAATGTTGTTTGTTTTTATGTTTGGCTTCTCATTGTATATAGAATATTTATTGAACAAGTACTTTGCAGGGCAGTAGAGCAGAATGGAGCTAAATTTCAAAGCAGGTTTTCAGTGTTTTCTAAGTTCCACATTAACTGTAACAGTGACAACTCATTAAATTCCACTGAGGAATTATTTAAGTGTAAATATGAGTTATTACTTATCATTTGTTGGGCAGATGAGCGATTGACCCATTTTGTACTTATTTAATCTGTGAACACATCGCATCCTATGTGATTTCCCCATTCAATACTTAGGCATGCTCCATCTTAGAGATGTGAATTGGCCCTTGTTCCTGCAAATGAGTGGTGGGATGGAAACTACAGTCATGTATGGTCCTTCCAGTGGGAGGCAGAAGGGAAGATTCATGGAGTTGAGTGGATTGGGGAGAGGTTCTTGGGTTGGGCTTGGTTCAAGAATCCCTTGATGAGATGCTTGCACTGCACAGTGTAGGAGAGATAAATGAGTGAGTCCATTCTTCGTAAAATAAGCAAAGCCATTTGGGAAATGGCAAGAAATGGCGACTTCCTGTGGCTAATAAATAAAACTCATGTCCGGTGCTCATATCCAGCCATTATATTTATCACAATGAATATTCAGCCCTAAAAATGGTTCAGTGAATCCCCACATGCAAACACACTCATAGGCAAACCCCCTCACGAGTATGGGATGTCACTTGAGAGGTGAAATCGTGGAAGGAGTGTGACTTCAGCTTATTTCCTCCAGAGTCCTCATGCTGGTAGAACCCAGTTTCATGCAGCATTCTTGAGTGGTGCATGGCTGGGGGCAGATGGTTCTTGATAACAGACAAAAGAACCTGACACGTGTTGTATGAACATGGAAGCATGTCCTCATCGAGTTGAACCTCCAGAATTATGCAGCCACAGACCATGCCTTGAATGCTGTCTCATGTGACACCAGGAAACTGAAACAGCCAATTCAGTTCTTCCACAATTCTTCATGTAGAGAAAACATGTGATAGCACTTATTCACTGTGGCAACTTGTTCCTTACACAGCATAACTGATGCCTATGGAGTTATAAGAAAAGAGCTACACAGGCAACATAGCCCACAAAGTATCTGTTCTTTTTATTAGAGACTCGTGATAATACTCCTCCTGGACCAAGTCTAGCTTTAATAAGCAAAGTATCAAGTAATCCAATAAGTAAATGATTTCTGTGTTTCAGTCAGGATCCATTAGAACATGTCACCTCAGGGTAACTTAAGGTTTAGGGTCGTTGTAATGAATTCTTCACGTATTCTGAGTTTTTACCTCAGAGAACAGAAACTATGAATTTTTCAGTAAGCATGTGTCAAAGAGGTGAGTATTTAAATTCAATAGATTGACTCATACAATATAGACTCTATGCCATACAACTAATACTTAGCCTTTATTAGCGTAGCCATGAATAATCTATGTCATCGACACAAGGTCAGGAGTAAACTGTTGAAAATTAAAATTACATCTGGTTCACTGCACATTTGTATTTGATTCATGTTCATAGTTGATCCTTAGCTGGAGCAAGTCACCCTGTGAGCTGGGTCTCAAACCAGACAAATTTTGTATATTATCAAGACAGGTTTGTATTGGCTTCTGAAAGCATCCTACGATAGCTGCCTTACCAACAATGTCTCTTGGGTGGCCTCACACAGTAAATCAGAAACTGTTTAGTGTGTGTAACAGGATGTGTGTGAGGGGGTGGGCATGAACGTGCTTATATGAGTGCATGCATATACGCAAATGCTCATGCATGTGAAATAAATGATGTAATATGCTCTTGTTGTTGAATCAGAGCCTCAGGTAGCCCAGGCTGGCCTCAAAAATCTCTGTGTAGCTGGAACTGAGCTTGAATATTTGATCCTTCCACCTGTACCTCCCAGCTACTTGGCATGAGCTCTGTCACATGCACTTTTATTTGGTGTTGGGAACTGAACCTACTGCTTCATGCCAACTGAGCTATGCCCCCAAACAAGAACAATTTTAAATGCCTAAATATGATATGGCACAAACTTCAAGTGTTCTATTTTTTTCTAGTTCAGCAGAGCATAATGCCTGTACACCAATGTGGGCAATTGGCCGATTAATAACCTTGTTTCCTGTATGATCTGAAGAATGTAGCACGTGGAATTCTGGGAGAGATTTGTCTAAGAGCACCTTCTGCATCCCAAGTTTCACCAGTAAATTATTCTCAAACCATGAGGTTCCCAAACTTGACCTTCTTGAAATTGAACCAGTTGTGGCCAAAGAGAGCATTTCTTTATGATGTCTATTATCCTGGCGAAATGGAAGAGTATGTTCAGAGACACCCTGGGCTCAGAGGCTATGCTCCACCATCTGGACTAAAAACCCCAGGGCTAGAAAACTACAGAAATTCTACAAATCAGTCCAGGCGGCAGCCTCCGACATCCCCAGACTCCATTTTATTTATCTTTCCCGGCCACCTTCATTTTCCCCTCCAAATGGAAAACTAAAGTAAGATATGTGTTTGACAGAACATTGTCAGAATTCATTTTACAGAAATGTATTGTTCACAGTGCCCTTGATCAGCGACAATGTCTTTTGAAATTGAAATGGAATGGATTATATGGTAGCCCACCTCCTTTCCTGAGCTAGCTTTGGAAGTATTGCAAATACAGGGGGTGTTGTTGTTGCTGTTGTTGTTGTTGTTGTTTCTTTGGCTCTTTGGGGTTTGAACTTGCCCTAGAGTGACTTCACTGAGTCTTTGGAAAAGACACTCACAATAGCGCTCATGGACGTGACTCCGATAATGACTTTAGAACTGGCCGATAAGAATACACACTCATAAATCACTCTCACACAGTTAGTAATTAAGCTTAAGTCTTTGAGGTTTTGGATGAAGGAAAGACCAGCTGAATGCCAAGGCTAAACTGTGTAAGACTTGAAGCACTAGATCACCATCGGGCTTTATGAGTCCTCCTTTGGGGAAGAGGTTGAGGGGACTGAGACCGTGCCTGCTCTTTGGCACAGCAGGGGTTTAGGATGCTAGTCTGCTCCCCAGGTTTCTGGGGTCCTGCTCTTGGATTCCCTCTCTTCCTCCACCTTCAGCTCCACTGGGGAACATGCTGCCTCCCACCTGGCCATGGGCACTCTGGTTACACCCTTACACAGGATGCCCTCAGTGTATCCAGGGATTTTATCTTCTCTCTAGATGTTCCCACAACCAATCCCAAGAAGTCAGGACATTTATTTCCCAGGATTCATTGCATGTTCTTGAGACAAATCACATATGCTCAAGATTTCTTATTGGTCTGCCTTGGCCATGTGCCCACTCTGGCATGGAGAAGAGAATGGTAATTTCAATAACTTTAGGAAGAGATAGATTTAAAATAGAACATCAAAGGCAACACATTAAGCACACTGCCCTCCGACTACAAGTATATCAGACAGTGCATGTAGTGGTTGAAGTATCATGCCGGCTTAAAAAATATTCATCAACTATAAAACAGAATAAAAGTATAACAAAGGGTCTACACCTAGGAGTGATGGCAATGGTGGATCCACAGTCCTCTCTGCTCCTTCCTTGCAAGTGGAGAGTTTGCCTTCCGGGAGTGCTCTAACCCAGAGACTCAGGTGAGATCCTCCATTTTCTGTCTGGTAACTTTCTAAGGCGGGACCAGCAAGGAGGCACAGGACTCACAAGTGGCAGGGCAGCCAGGACAAGATCCTCTCTACCTCTGTCTACACTTTGGAGTGATGGCGGCAGTGGATCCGCAGCCCTCTCTGCCCCTTCCCTGCAAGCGGAGAGCCTGCCTTCAGGGAGTGCTTTAACCCAGAGACTCAGAAATCAAGAGATGGCTAAAGGCAAATGCAAGAATCCTACCAACAGAAACCAAGACTACTTGGCTTCATCAGAACCTAGTACTCCCACCGCAGCAAGTCCTGGATTTCCCAAAACACCAGAAAAGCAAGAATTTGATCTAAAATCATATCTCACAATGGTGCTAGAGGAATTTAAGAAGTACATGAGTAACTCCCTTAAAGAAACACAGGAGAACACAGGTAAAAAGGTACAAGCACTTAAAGAGGAACCAAAAAAAAAAAAATCCCTTAAAGAATTACAGGAGATCACGAGTAAACAAGTAGAAGCCCTTAAAGAGGAAACACAAAAATCCCTTAAGAAATTACAGGAAAGCACAAACAAACAGATGAAGGAATTGAGCAAAACCATCCAGGACAAAAAAAATGAAAGTAGAAACAGTTAAGAAATCACAAAGACAGACAACTCTGGAGTTAGAAATTTTAGGAAAGAAGTCAGGAAACATAGATGCAAGCATCACCAACAGAATACAAGAAATAGAAGAGAGAATTTCAGGTGCAGAAGATACCATAGAAAACACTGGCACAACAGTCAAAGAAAATGCAAAAAGCAAAAAGATCCTAACCCAAAACATCCAGGAAATCCAGGACACAATGAGAAGACCAAACCTAAGGATAATAGGTATAGAAGAGAGTGAAGACCTCCAACTTAAAGGGGCAGTAAATATCTTCAACAAAATTATAGAAGAAAACTTCCCTAACCTAAAGAAAGAGATGCCCATGAGCATACAAGAAGTCTATAGAACTTCAAATAGACTGGACCAGAAAAGAAATTCCTCCCGCCATATAATAGGCAAAACACAAAATGCACAAAACAAAGAAAGAATACTAAAAGCAGTAAGGGGAAAAGGTCAAGTAACATATAAAGGCAGGCCTATCAGAATTACACCAAACTTCTCACCAGAGACTATGAAAGCTAGAAGATCCTAGGCAGATGTCATACAGACCCTAAGAGAACACAAATGCCAGCCCAGACTACTATACCCAGCAAAACTCTCAATTACCATAGATGGATAAACCAAAATATTCCATGACAAAACCAAATTCACACAATATATTTCCACAAATCCAGCCCTTCAAAGAGTAATAAATGTAAAACTCCAATGCAAGGAGGGGAATTACATCCCTGAAAAAGCAAAAATGTAATCTTCCAACAAAACTAAAAGAAGATAGCCACATGAACGGAATTCCAACTCTAACAACAAAAATAACAGGAAGCCATAATTACTTTTCCTTAATATCTATTAATATCAATGGACTCAATTCCCCAATAAAAAGACATAGACTATCAGATTGGGTATGTAAACAGGACCCAACATTTTGTAGCATAGAGGAAACCCACCTGAGTGACAAAGACAGACACTACCTCAGTATAAAAGGCTGGAAAACAATTTCCCAAGCCAATGGTCCCAAGAAAAAAGCTGGAGTAGCCATTCTAATATCAAATAAAATCAACTTTCAACCTAAGGTGATCAAAAAAGATAAGAAGGGACACTTCATACTCATCAAAGGTATGATCCACCAAGATGAACTCTCAATTCTGAACCTCTATGCTCCAAATGTAAAGGCATCTACATTCATAAAAGAAACTTTACTAAAGCTCAAAGCACACATTACACCACACAAAATAATAGTGGGAGATTTCAACACCCCACTCTTCTGCAATGGACAGATCATGGAAACAGAAACTAAACAAAGACACAGTGAGACTAACAGAAGTTATGAAACAGATAGATTTAACAGATATCTATAGAACTTTTTATCATAAAACAAAAGGATATACCTTCTTCTCAGCACCTCATGGTACCTTCTCCAAAATTGACCATATAATTGGTCACAAATCAGGCCTCAACAGATACAAGAAGATTGAAATAATTCCTTGTATCCTATCAGATCACCATGGACTAAGGCTGCTCCTCAATAAACAACATAAACAATAGAATGCCCACATACACGTGGAAGCTTAACAACACTCTACTCAGTAATAACTTGTTCAAGGAAGAAATAAAGAAAGAAATTAAAGACTTTCTAGAGTTTAATGAAAATGAAGCCACAACATATCCCAACTTATGGGACACAATGAAAGCAGTCCTAAGAGGAAAACTCATAGCTTTGAGTGCTTCCAAAAAGAAACTGGAGAGAGCATACACCACCAATTTGACAGCACATCTGAAAGCTCTAGAATAAAAAGAACTAAATTCACCTAAGAGGAGTCAAAGGCAGGAAATAATTAAACTCAGGGCTGAAATCAACCAAATAGAAACAAAAAGAACTATACAAAGAATCAATCAAATCAGGAGCTGGTTCTTTGAGAAAATCAACAAAATAGATAAACCCTTAGCTAGACTAACTAAAGGGCACAGAGACAGTATCCTAATAAACAAGATCAGAAATGAAAAGGGAGACATAACAACAGACACTGAGGAAATCCAAAAAATCATGAGATCCTACTACAAAAGCCTATACTCACCAAAAGGGGAAAACCTGGAAGAAATGGACAATTTTCTTGTCAGATACCAGGTACCAAAGTTAAATCAAGATCAGATCAATGATCTAAACAGTCCCATATCTGCTAATGAAATAGAAACAGTCATTAATAGTCTCCCAACCAAAAAAAGCACTGGACCAGATGGGTTTAGTTTTATCAGACTTTCAAAGAAAACCTAATATCAATACTCCTCAAACTATTCCACAAAGTAGAAACAGAGGATACTCTACCCAATTCATTTTACGAAGCCACAATTACTCTTATACCTAAACCACATAAAGACCTAACAAAAAAATAAAACTTCAGACCAATTTCCCTTATGAATATCGATGCAAAAATACTCAATAAAATTCTTGCAAACCAAATCCAAGAACACAGCAAACCTATCATCCATCATGATCGAGTAGGCTTCATCCCAGGGATGCAGGGATGGTTCAATATTTGGAAATCCATCAACATAATTCACTGTATAAACAAACTCAAAGAAAATAACCATATGATCATCTCATTAGATGCTGAGAAAACATTTGACAAAATCCAACATCCCTTCATGATAAAAGTCTTGGAAAGATCAGGAATTCAAGGCCCATACTTAAACAAAGTAAAAGCAATATACAGAAAACCAGTAGCCAACATCAAACTAAATGGAGGCCAGGCGGTGGTGGTGCATGCCTTTAATCCTAGCACTTGGGAGGCAGAGGCAGGCGTATTTCTGAGTTCAAGGCCAGTCTGGTCTACAGAGTGAGTTCCAGGACAGCCACGGTTACACAGAGAAACCCTGTCTCGAAAAACTAAATGGAGAGAAACTTGAAGCAACCCCACTAGAATCAGGGACTAGACAAGGCTGCCCACTCTCTCCCTATCTATTCAAGATTGTACTTGAAGTCCTAGCCAAAGCAATTAGACAACAAAAGGAGATCAAAGGGATACGAATTGGAAAGGAAGACATCAAATTATCACTATTTGATGGTGATACGATAGTATACTTAAGTGATCCCAAAAATTCCACCAGAGAGCTCCTAAACCTGATAAACAACTTCAGCAAAGTAGCTGGATATAAAATTAACTCAAGCAAATCAGTGGCCTTCCTCTACACAAAGGATAAAACAGGCTGAGAAAGAAATTAGGGAAACAACACCTTTCACAATAGTCACAAATAATATAAAATATCTTGGTGTGAATCTAACTAAGCAAGTAAAAGATCTGTTTGACAAAAACTTCAAGTCTCTGAAGAAGGAAATTGAAGAAGATCTCAGAAGTTGGAAAGATTTCCCATGCTCGTAGATTGGCAGGATTAATATAGTAAAAATGGCCATCTTGCTAAAGGCAATCTACAGATTCAATGCAATCCCCATCAAAATTCCAACTCAATTCATCACAGACTTAAAAAAGGCAATTTACAAATTCATCTGGAATGACAAAAAACCTAGGATAGGGAAAACTATTCTCAACAATAAAGGAACCTCAGGTGGAATCACCATCCCTGACCTTAAGCTGTACTACAGAGCAATTGTGATAAAAACTGCATGGTATTGGTACAGTGACAGGCAGGTAGATCAATGGAACAGATCTGAAGACCCAGAAATGAACGCACACACCTATGGTCACTTGATCTTTGACAAAGGAGCTAAAACCATACAGTGGAAAAAAGACAGCATTTTCAACAAATGGTGCTGGCTCAACTGGCGGTTAGCATGTAGAAGAATGCAAATCAATCCATTCCTATCTCCTTGTACAAAGCTCAAGTCCAAGTGGGTCAAGGACCTCCACATTAAACCAGATACACTGAAACTATTAGAAAAGAAAGTGGGGAAGAGCCTCGAACACATAAGCACAGGGGAAAACTTCCTGAAGAGAACACCAATAGCTTATGCTCTAAGATCAAGAATTGACAAATGGGACTTCATAAAGTTGCAAAGCTTCTGTAAGGCAAAAGACACTGTCAGTAGGACAAAATGGCAACCAACAAACTGGGAAAAGATTTTTACTAATCCTATATCTGATAGAGGGCTAATATCCAATATATACAAAGAACTCAAGAAGTTAGACTCCAGAGAACCAAATAACCCTATTAAAAAATGAGGTACAGAGCTAAACAAAGAATTCTTAACTGATGAATACCGAATGACTGAGGAGCACCTAAAGAAATGTTCAACATCCTTAGTCATCAGGGAAATGCAAATCAAAACAACCCTGAGATTCCACCTCACACCAGTCAGATTGGCTAGGATAAAAAACTCAGGTGACAGAAGATGCTGGAGAGGTTGTGGAGAAAGAGGAACACTCCTTTATTGCTGGTGGGATTGCAAGCTGGTACAACCACTCTGGAAATCAGTTTGGTGGTTCCTCCAGAAATTGGACATAGTTCTACCAGAGGACTCAGCTATACCACTCCTGGGCATATACCCAAAAGATACTGCAACATGTAATAAGGACACATGCTCCACCATGTTCATAGCAGCCTTATTTATAATAGCCAGAACCTGAAAACAACCCAGATGTCCCTCAATAGAGGAATGGATACAGAAATTTTGGTACATCTATACAATGGAGTACTACTCAGCTATTAAAAACAATGAATTTATGAAATTCTTAGAGAAATGCATGGATCTGGAGAATATCATCCTGACTGAGGTAACCCAATCATAAAAGAACACACATGGTATGCACTCTCTGATAAGTGGTTATTAGTCCCGAAGTTCAGAATACATGAAGAACAACCCACAAACCACAAGAAACTCAAGAAGAAGGAAGACCAAAATGTGGACATTTCATTCCTTCTTAAAAGGGGGAACAAAATACCCACAGAAGGAATTGCAGAGACTAACTATGGAGCAGAGACTGAAGGAAGGACAATCCAGCCTGATTTAGCTGTCTCCTGAGAGGCTCTGACGGTACCTGACTAATACAGAAGTAGAAGCTCACAGCCATCCATTGAACTAAGTACAGGGTTCCCAGTGAAGGAGTTAGAGAAAGGACCAATGGAGCTGAGGGGTTTGCAGCCCCTTAGGATGAACAACAATATGAACTAACTAGTACCCTCAGAGCTCCCAGGGTCTCAACCACCAACCAAGGAGTACACATGATGGGACTAATGGCTCTGGCAGCATGTGTATAGTAGAGGATTGCAAAGTCGGTCATCAATGGGAGAAGACACCCTTGGCCCTGTGAAGGTTCTGTGCCCCAGTGTATGGGAATGCCAGGGCCAGTAAGCAGGAGAGGGTGAGGTGGCGAGCAGGGGGATGGGGGAGGGAACAAGGGTTTGTTCTTGTTTTTTCTTTTTCTTTCTTTTTTTTTTTTTTTTGGAGGGGAATCTGAGAAATATGACATGTAAATAAAGAAAATATCTAATAAAAGAAAAAACAAAAAAGAAAAAAGTATAACAAAGAATAAAAATTGTAATACTTTCCCTTATAATGAACATGATGTCAAAATAAAAATTAAAAAAAAAAAAATTAGCAAACACCTGCCACAGATGAAAAATGATTCTCTCTGTAGCTGGAGAGGGGGGAGGAGGGGTTGTCAAAATATAGACTGACCAAAACTAGAAACATTCTTAAAAAACACATTCAAGGAGAAGGGGGTGAGAGATGGGGGAAGGACTGTGGGAGGAGTTGACAGTGAGGGAGTGGGTGGGATGTAATAAAAATAAATAAATAAAGATATTAATGCTGAATGTTTATGAAGGATAGAATATGCTAGTTTATAAAATGTAATAAAAATTATATTTAGAAAGAAAGGTATGATTATTGTAATTGGTGACTCTTTAGGTCTACCTCTGTGTACAAGAGTCAAATTTGAGTTTTCTCAAAGTGCATCGGTGAAGGCAGAATGTACGTCACAGATTGCTTAAATCTACCTCTGTGTAAGACAACCTCCCAAAGCTAGTAAACTCTAGTTATTGCAAACAAACAAACAAACAAACAGATTAGTGACAAGACACAGTTGCAAAAAATCTATGCTGTGTCTGAGTAAGTAAACACTTATTGGAGTGAAAGTCAAATGAGTTTTCTGAAACTGCATCTGTGTGGGCAGAACATGTGTCACACTGTGATGCAACACAGGCCCCCTCTTAAAAAGCCCTCTTCTGGTCCTCCTAGCTGCTTCTCTGCAGGATACCTGGCCCTCACAAACAATCCAGGTTTCTCCAAAGCCTGACAAAGCCCATCCAGTGACAAAAACTACCTTGACGATTAATTAATGTGATTTATGTGGGATGTCCCCACTGAATCACTGCTCCAGTGTCAAAAAATGAGCATTTAAAGGACATTGGCAAAGGCTGGCCACAAGTGCTGCTCTGGTCAGGTCTGTAATTTAACACCATCTGCAGAAATAGTCACAACTCCAAACTAACAGATAGCCCTGATCACAGACAGAAAAGACTGGCTCAGGCTGGAAAACGGCATTTGTGTGGGGAGGCTGCATGCAGAAACACTGCCATGGAGATATTAGAGATATTACGTTTCCTCTTCTCTTCAGCTTTGGAGTGCATGCCCTGATGTATGTCTCACTCACAGAGGACCCACTCTGCTATAGACACTCGAGATCTCACCAATAAAACAGACATTTGCCACACAGAATTTGTACATCTTGTGGATGAAGACACTGGATGACATCAATAACCAAATAAATACAAAGCTCTCATAGCCAGGTGGCCGTCCCCAAAGAAGAGAGAATGTTTCTTCCCAGGGGGAACACAGGAGCTGGAGGGCAGGCTAGGTGTTGTGAGATGCTGTCTTCTGGATGGGCCATGGTGTGGCCATGGCTGTTGTTGTTCATGAGCTCATTGAGGCTGGGGTTGCTCGCACAGGGTCAACAAGATAAGTTGACATTCCAGTAGGCAGCACAGATTGATTTCATCAGGTTATAAAACAAAAGAGACATGATAGGGTGAGAGGGATTGTTCTGGAATGTCAGGGAATGGGACAGGAGTTGGGCTGAGAGGGATCAAAATCCACTGTATAGAAGCATGAAATTGTCAAAGAGTAAATACCATATACTCAAACAAAAAGTGTGCATGAATGTGTGTACACGTGTAACTATGTGTGTATGAGTGTGTGCATCTGTGTTTGTGTGTACATGTGCGTGTATGTATATGTGTATAGGTATGTATATGTATGTGTGTGTATAGGTATGTGCTTGTGTGTGTGTGTGTGTGTGTGTGTGTGTGTGTGTGTGTGTGTAAAGTATGGACATGGAACAAAGGGAAGGGATTAGATTACCTACTACAGAACTGGTAAACTGAGGCAGCCTCTCTCTGGGTACCCTGGTTTGCTTTCTTGTTGCTGTAATAAACACCATACTCAAAAGCAACGCAAAGAAAGAGTGTATTTGGCTAGTAACTTACTATACACTCTGGAGGGAAGCCAGAGCAAGAACTCACGGCAGGAACCTGGAGACAGGAGCTGAGACAGAGACAGTAATAGTGCTACTTCCTGCCTTGTTACCTTTCTTACATAGCCCAAGCCCATCAGCCTAGGGTTGGCACCGCCAACAGCGAGCTGGGTTCCCTATATCAGTTATCAAATGCTTCGGGGGGAAAATGCCCACTAATGAGTCTGTGTAGGCAATTCTTCAGCCGAGGATCCCTCTACCCAGGTTTGTGCCAAGCTGACAGCTGAAGGTAGTTGTGATGGGGTAACAGAAGACAGAATCTGGTAAGACACACGTCTAAGAAGTGACTTATTTCAAGGAGACCATGGACCAAACTCCAAGGCATAGGGAAACTGGAAGGAAACAATCACACCTTCCCTATTGAATTCTGAAGAAACATTTTTGTTCCTTGAAAAGTTTGCAATGCATAATACACCTTAGACAAAGCCATCCACAAGGGGTGAGAAGGTTCATTGTTAAAGAAACCTTTACATAAAGCTTATCTATGGATTTTTATCCCTTTCTTTGCACACGGTAGCTCAGTAGTTTGTAAATGACTGTTTTTCTTTCTTTGCAACAAAATATAAACTCCTAGATTTTAAGTGTTCTCGACACATAAGTGAATTTAATTAGTTTGATGTAGCTGTTCCACAATCTATATATTTAAAACATCATGCTGTTCATAGTTCATATATGACAAGAGAAAGACAGAAAACTGAGCAGGAGGGAAGGGTGGAGGCTCTCAGGGGAGGAGGGAGCACTCGGGGAGGGGTAGAGGAGGGATCAGGGGAGGGAGGGAGCACTCGGGGAGGGGTAGAGGAGGAATCATGGAAGAAACCTCTCTAGAGTCTGGGGTTCTTCCTGCTAATGGCTAACCACAGCATTTTCAGAGCTAAGCAACAATGGGCACATAGTGGGTATTCAGATTTCTATTTGATAAAAATAAAATGGGTAATATTAAAATCATGTTCTGCAAACATCATGTAAATATTATTGATAGAAAAAATAAATAAAAAATAAAGTGACTTTCCAGCCCTACACCACTTTGTGACTGGCATATTGAATAGGAGGCCAATAAACCCAGTGCTGGGTTTTACCCTAAAACCCAGGTGACATGAAAAGAACATTAGTGGAGGTGCTTGGCTTATCTTGTTCATCAGAGGATCTGTACTTGAAAATACAATCTCAAAGAGCAGGACATAGGCTTGCTAGAATCCTAGCATTCAAGGGTCAGAGGCAGGATACTTATGAGTTCAAGGCCAGCCTCTGCTACATGCAAGACTCTGACTTAGACACAATTTTTTTTTAAAAAAAAATTTCCTCCAAGGAACCATTCCCTCTCAAAGAGTTAAAATAACTCAGGAATTCAGAAGATCCTCATCTACCATAAGACAGTGTACTAGTCACTACCTAAAACAATGAAATCATGACCCTAGTCTTAGGCTTACCTCAATAACTCCGGGGGAGACCATTGTATCTGCTGCCATGTCTGCCCTTTGCTGGTGGAGAGGAAAGGTAAGACAAAGCAAGAACAAGGATTTGAGGCCCAGTCTGATTACTTTACCAAAATGTGTCCACTGTAACCTGTACTCAGAAAAGGGCATTAGGGCCTGGGATATTACCTCAGCCAATAAAATTATTACTATACAAAAAGATAAAAATTACAAAAAAAAAAAAACATTAAGTGGGTAAGGAGAGGAGGAAGCTGGTTTGCAAACAGATTAGAAGAAATGAGATTAAAATTAAGGTTTCAGGACAGGTGACATAGCTCCTAAAATGTCCGAAAAAGATGCCACCAACTTTTCCCAGAAGAATTAAACCAGACGGGGTCACTTGCACGGGTTGTCGCAGGCAGCCATCTTAGCTGTCATGGACAACAGGCATAATGCTTACTGTCCATCTCCAGTGTTCAGACCCATTCATTCAGATCTAACTACTGAGACCCCTGAAAGGTAATAATAGCACAAAACACACATTAGCATCCACAGCCCAGGGAGATTTCCCAGTTCAAGCCAGATTCTGGGGCTGGTAAAGACACAGCCCATTTTTGGATTTTTGCTCTTGCAGATGGTGGGAAGCCAGAACCGACTGGCTGAGTGGCAGCCCTGTATGAGCCTACATCCCAGATGATCCCTGTGACTTTATTAATGTGGTTCGCTATTACAAGGCTTTGATCTCTGATGGACTTCCCACTGTTCCTCAGAATAAGAAGCCACCCTGGGTTTATTACAGTCCAACTTATCCATAATGCATTTAGGATTATTTTTCCATCCACACCTCTGGCCCCATTATGGCTTCATAGAGAAGTGATTTTTTTCCTTCCCTAAAAATAAGGCATCTTGCTTTAGAATTACATTTTTAAGATGACAGTAATCCAGTAATCGCTTCTCGGAACCCAGATTTGCAGGACAGCATGCCTCCTTAGTGGTTATTATATGTTGCGATACAGAGATGATGAGAGAGCAGGGAGCTTGCTGTTCCCCAGAGTTCAAACCTAATCAAAGTTGACACACATTAAAGGTAAGACTGAAAGGGAAGCAATTTGGGTCTTTTATATCTCAGATCAAGCCCTCAATATGGTACAGGGGAAAAAATTACCCAAAAGCTTCAAAAATTAAGAAAATCTTATTTAATATATGTATATTACATCCAAGTCCTTTTCCCTCCCTGTTACACTTAAAATAACCAGACAAATCATTCCTTTGTATTATAAAATGTGCAGCGACTTCAAAGAAGGCAGTCTATTCCTCTTCGGCTCTGTTTTCCTATGTCTAAGCTGGTGAGTGTTCATTAGACACTCCTTTCCCTTCTGAGGAGGAGAGAAGAGCAAAGCATTTCCCTTATTACTGTACGTGTTCCTATTCCTTTTAAGAAGCCATTTCTTTCACAACACACAGTGGCTTTCTCTGCCTAGGAGACAGGATTGCCAGAGCCCTGAGCATTGGCAGTCTCTGGAAATGCACCTGCTCGTGAGCTGAAGCGAGCATGGACATCACACATTGGGATCTGTTAAAGTCTTGCTAGAAATCCATTCTACCCAGAGGGAGACAGAGGGAGACAGAAAGTGTCAAAGCAGAAAGCACACCTGACTAACAGAGAATTGTGGAGAAGGCACTGCAATGAGGATGCTTTGCTGAGAAATGCAGCTACAAATCCAGTCAGAAGGGGGAAATTTTCTATCTTCATTTAAAGTAAGACTAGCCCCTTGTTCATCAGATCAGAATTAAACCCAGTTTCCTTGGGTTGCTTAAGGATTGAGGAGGAGAAATGTGGGTTTTGGTCCTGATCCTGTTGTGTAAGAACAGCTCCCTCCACTGGGCTCAAAATGACCAAACTGGTTGGCACGGCAGATTCTCAGTTTATGATGTTCCGGCTGCATTCTGACTTGGCTAGTCTCGGATGAAGGATATTTCAAGTCTCATAGTATTATTAGGTTCTGGTGTGTGTGTCTTAACAGAAAGAGATATTAAATATTCCAAAAAATGAAAACAAAATAAACCACACACACACACACACACACACACACACACACACACACACACACACACACAAGATGCTTCCACACAAGGCAGTGCACCCAACACAATGTGTTTTAGTCCTTTCCACATCTATGCTGGTTCAGATTTCTGATAAATGCATTCGTTCCCATTTTAAAAGAAATGGAAAATGGGTGTTAAAATTAGGGTAACAAATATACCCATGAGAAGAGCAAGACTAGATTCAGGGAGAAACTGCATTGTGAGCTTTGACGCATTCAGTCCATGAATGCATGCGACCATTGCTACACATTGCCCTCTGCCTAAATGGCACAGCATGTGGGGGCAGGGTTTGTTACGTGGCGGAGTAGATTGGGGCTACTTTGTGTTTCCCTTCTGCAAATGGTAAAATTCTGATGGAACGCTGGTGCTCAAGCTCCTACTAACCCAGTGCAGTTCCTTCAGGCTTATTCGAATGCAGGACACCAAGGTTGGTTTTTAATCTCATTTTCTGCCTGCTTCTTCTCTAGGATGGCCTCATTCTTAGGAGAGTCTCTCCATGAGCTGTTGAGTTTTCTAACAAATGGAGTGTTCTCAAGCTATAGGTTCCATGACTTATGCAGGTGGGTATGAGGGCTTATGGGAAACTTGTGTGTCTCTATGATTACATCACAATTCAAGTCCATTGTAATCGAACCCAAGGCAGTGTATGTTCACTCAAACCAATTGATGTGACTTTTCCGTGACTGATTCTATGTGAGGTCAGCTGATCAGTTCTAGACCTGTAGACTGGTTGCTTTTCCTAAAGACAATGAATGGGTAAGGTAAAAATGAAAGGAATGTTACAGGCAAATGACAATGATGTGACCAGAGTAAAGAGAGTAACCTCTGGGCAGAACTTCTGTCACTGCATGGCTGCTAGAATCAAGCAGATCATTCTGCATAGCCCAGTACATGAGACACTGGCAAACAGAAACCTGGTCACTTGAAGTCAAGTTCAAAAATGGACAGTGTGTTGTCAACATGGCACAATCTATAAGCACCTGAGACTGTCATCTCAGGAAGGGGTCATCTATATCAGGGTGGCCTATGGGCAGGTCTGTGGGGACTATCCACAAAACGTTTCATCAAAATCGTTGGTATGTGGCTAGAAAGATTGCTCAATGCTAAAGTGTTTGCTGTGTGTGCAACTATAAGGGCTTGTGGTTGGATTCCCAGCAACCCTAGGCTGTTGGAGTAGAGTGCAGGGATCATTGACTAGTCAGTCATCCTAAGACTGAAGGCTCTGAGTTCAATGAGAGGCTCTGACTTAAAAGGTAAGGAGGGATTGGGAGAGTGACAAAAACTTCTGACATGTATGTGGACAGGCACAGGGGAGCTCTTACACACACACACACACACACACACACACACACACAGAGAGAGAGAGAGAGAGAGAGAGAGAGAGAGAGTCTTGAGTATATGTATCAGAGTATATGAGTACATCTATGTAAATGTGTGTGTGTATGTGTGTGTGTGCACATGTGTGTGTGCATGTAGGTATGAAGTATATGATTGGGTGTATGAGAGAGTGAGTTGAATGTATGTGTGCTTCTCTATGTGTGTGTGCATGTGTTGTGAGAGTGTGTTTTAAAATAAAGTCCAAGATATTTAAATGTCGGAATTCTAGGCAAACTAGAGCTCCCATGTTTGAATCAGGAACTGTTAATTTCGCAATGATCGTGAGGCAGTCAAGTCCCCCAGAAATTCCTAGTCTTTGAGTCACTGTCTCAGTGTGTGAGTTGTATCCCACAACACCCAAATCTACAGTAATTAAGAATGGACAAAAGAATGGTTGGGTTTTATGTACACATAATTACTTTTAAAAATAATTTGAAAAGGGGATTATGTTTCAGGTTTAAAGAAGGCAGACCAATACATTACTGTCCATTGAGAACACTACACTAACTCCTCTTTACAATGCATGCGTGCCTTGAGAATTGGGTAATCCATGGCCTGGGAGCCCAGCACCTATCATTAGTTTGCTTTGAACAATACACTAACATCCCTCAGGCTCTTTCTTCCCCAGAACTCTGAAAAAACAGGAAGCACTCTTTTATAAGGGAAAAATGGGGTTGCAATAAGGATTGGTTTGTAGGTCAATATGCACAGTGACTGAAGAGTCACTATTGTCTCTTCAATATCCCATTCAAAAGAAATCTTCGTCTCCAAACCAAAGATAATCAATGGTCGCTCCCACAGGCCATTTCTCAACAGAGAGCAGACAATGTCTTGTTTATTTGCAGGAAATGGTTTGCAGCTCTGTGTGGGTCAGACTGAGAACCTCTCAGGGGCCGGTGAGGATGGTACTATCCTTTCTGAAAAGAGGCGTAGGTTTTTCCAGAAGCTTTGTCTTATCCTGAGGGCATTGAATAGAGACCCGAGGAAGGGGCTGGGGGTCAGACAAAGCCCTTGGCAGAAGGAACATAAGGCTGAGAACTGAGAATGAAGAAGGCCAGTGTTAAGAAGGTGAACCCATGAGCCACAAGTCACAGAGACACTTGATAGAGTGTCAGACTGAATATGAAATGTACAGTGTTGATCCTTTCCCTGTCTTCTATGCTCCCTTCGAATTATCAAAGCTCTGTTTAAACTTTCCAGGCCTCTCACTGTACTTATGTTGATTGAGAGGAAAATAAATGTTTTGGATACTTCAATTGGAACTGACAAAGACGCATGTGCTCTTCTTCAAGTGAGACAGTTCAAGCATTGCAATTACGCCAGAACTGGACAATAGAAAGGTCTGTATAGCATCCTACATGAAGTTAGATATTATGGTGTGACAATCATTGCTAGCTACCATTCTCATGCACATTTTTATCCATACTT
The DNA here is from genome assembly GCF_008632895.1 of Mastomys coucha. Lineage (NCBI taxonomy): Eukaryota > Metazoa > Chordata > Mammalia > Rodentia > Muridae > Mastomys > Mastomys coucha. The sequence continues at coordinate 157,408,513 of NW_022196897.1, read as the reverse complement.
TTTTTTTAGAAAAAAAATACAGTTTTGCATAGGAAAACACTGAACTCTTTTACAAAGAGAACTTGATTCTCTGATCTTTCCTAGATGTGTCTGTGCTACATCAGTGCGTTCTGTCCCTGGAGCTGTCAGCAGAAACACCTATGGATGGTGTTCCTTTCCAAAGCCCATGATAGACCCTGCCCCTTTTCCATTCTCAGACTGTGGAAGTGGAAGGCCCTTGAAGCCCTGGAATAGATATGCAAGCATTAGTAAGAATTGTAAACACATGCAGATACCATTCTGGTTTCATGTCCTTGGCTGTGGTAAAATATCCTAACAAAGGCAACTTAAAGAAAAAGGATTTAGTTTAGCTCACAGCTTCCGGTTTCTGATTACAGAGAACTCTAGGCCCAGGGAACTTGAAGCAACTAGTTCCATCGCATCACTGGTTAAGAGCAGAAAGAAAAAACTCATGTATGCATGCCTGCATGATTTCTCCCAGCCTGCCTTCTCTACTGTTCTTTAAATCAAGATCCAAACTTAAGCAAACTTAAGGAACGATGTTGCCTACTTTCTGGATGGGTTTATACACCACAGTTAATGCAGCTTAAGAAAAATCCCTTGCAGCCATGCTCATGGGCCATCCTAATGGAGACAATGCCCCATGGAGACCCCTTCCATGATTCTATATATTGTGTGAAGTTGGCAGTTAATCCCAAGCACCACAGACATCTCATGGCCACCTCACATTGGCCAGCTGGCAGTATGCAGAGCGTGTTGATTCTGTGTCTACAAAGAAGGGAATATAAACTGATAATTGATTTTATTTCTGTACCAGGAATAAGGAATATAAAATAAAATAAAATAAAAATAAAATAAAAACAAGGAGAATATACCAGGACATGAAAACTAGCTTGAATCAAGTCCTGGAATAGCAGGAACCTCAAGGGAGGTTAGAGAAACCAGTTGTAATTTACCAAATGAAAATGAGCTCCCAATCTAATATGGTAAAAGTCTGTTCACAAGTACATCCAGGAAAAAGAGAGGCTGTAACAAATCGCTCTTCACTTAGTTTTCAAGAGAAGACTCACTCTAGCAATAAATCCTGACATTATAAAAGAGTTGAGAATTATCTGTTTTTTCAAGGACCACAGTAAAAATTGATTCTAACACGAAATTACCAACAGAAGCCTTTATTCGGGGTAAAAATTCAGACAATGCAAAGGATCCTCCCATAGAGTATTTAGTGCGATTGGAGACAGGGGTGGTAACTCCGCCACAGATATTCTGGCAGACCACCGTAGAAAAGGTGGCAGACCACCGTAGAAAAGGCGAGCACAGAGAGGCCTCTGAATAACAGCTCAAACAGACATCATGGGCCTCTAATGTGGCACCTAGGGAACGAAGACACAATAGTACTTACACAGCTGAAAGCATCCAAGCCCAGCCTAGCCAGAAAAGAACACTAAAACTAAAATCAATGGGATTTCAGAAGCAGCCAGCCTAGAGGGGCACTATTACACCCACCCCAGAAAAAAAGCTACAGGGAGTCACCGGATGCTGACAGAGAAGGGGAGTCGGGATTCTCCAAGGATGAGAACCCTCATAGGTTTTCTACTCCCAAGTGTTCAGCCCTAAATGTACATACACACAAGTCACATTAAATAGACTCAGGGGTTATATTTATATATACATGTATATACTAGTAATTAAAGAAGGAGAGGAAATGGGGGTGAGATCGTAGGAGTTGGAAAAGGAGAGCATGGGTCAAAAAAAATGATGTAAATACAGGCCTCATGCATGGAATTCTCAAAACAAATAATAAGGTAAATGTTTAAACTGAAAAAAAAAAATGAGAAACCACCAATTAAAGGAAACTAAAGATATGCCGTAACTAGACGTAGCAAATGACTTTTGATCAGATCTCACAACTGGAGAAATGCTACTCGTAAAGGATACGAGCTTTAAAACAAATGGATGTGAAACAGAGGTTAGATCATTCAGCTCAAACTATCTCTGAGTTCCTGACGATGATCTATGCACTGTGGTCAGAGAAAGTCATCTTCTACAGAAACCAATTGATCGAATGGTCTGGTGGAATCCAGTGTTTGAAAATGACTCTCTTTAGGGCAGGGGAGAGGAAGAGAGAGAGAGAAAGAGAGAGAGAAAGAGAGAGCAGGAACAAAAGACAAGGACTGAAGTCAGGAACAGAAGCAGAGTCCATGGAGGGATGCTGCTTACTGGCTTGCTAACTCTCCATAGCTTGCTCCACCTGATTCCTATAATTCCCAGGCCCACTGACTTAGGGGTAGCTCCACTCTTGGTGAACTGGGCCCCCCATCAATAACTAATCAAGAAAATAGACTACAGACTTATGTATATGGAAGCATTTTCTTAACTAAGAGTAACCCTTTCTAAATGACTCTAGCTTATCTCAAGTTGACATAAACCCAGTTTGAAGAACAGGCTACTAAGAAGCGTATTGCATTTTATGGAATTAAATGTTTCTCATTACAAGTGGAAAAGGATTTTTTTTAAAAAAAAAAATATGTCAATGGGAAAAAAGTCAATGAATCAAAGTAAAAGTGTATACTAAAACACGATATGCAGTATATACATTTCAGAAGTGAGGATAAAACAGCTAATGGCATTCTCTGGCTAAAAGGAGAAACGGAAACTGAAAAGAGCATACTAAATATTAATTGAAATATTTAAATGTATAAAAAGTTCATAAACTATACACAACTGAAGAAATGAATTTGAATATAATGACTTCACTCATTCATAATGCAATACAAACTATTAAAATTCACACAGATATAGAGCTTAGTTCTTTGAATTTAAAACTGTTTGTTTATGGCTACTATGTATCCTCACAAGTTTACATGGCTACTATGTATTACATATGTGTGTTCTTGCATGGATTACATGGCCACTCTGTATCACATATGTATATTCTCACATGGTTTACCTGTGCATCATCTCTCTGGGCCTAAACAAGTTAACTCTTTGCTTTCATTTCTTATTCCCAGAACACCAGCTCCATTATTTGTGCTATTTTACTAACTGAACATCAACGGACTGGAGAGATGATTTAGAAGCCAAGAAAACATCCTGTTCTTGTAGCGTCCCCAAATCTGGTTCCCAGAACTGCATCTCAGGGCTCACAAACACCAACTCCAAGTCCAGGGAACATGATCCCCTCTTCTGGTTTCTAAGAACACTTCTACTCACATGTATATACCCCAAACATCAGTGCATACATATTCTCATGTAATTAACAAAATAAGTCTAAAAAATAAGAAATTAATGTGTTTTTAGTAATATTTCAATATAACCTTGGTGCAAAAAGTGACAAAAATAATATAATAAAATAAGATTGAGACATTCATGAATATAAATTAAAAATCTTCATAAAACCCTGGTCAATTATATTTAGTTATGCATATACGGTGCTGCTCAACCTTCCTATTACTATGACTCTAATACAGTTCCTCATGCTGTGCTGACCCCCAACCATAAAATCATTTTGCTGTTACTTCATAGCTGTAATTTTGCTACTGTTATGATCTGAAATGTAAATATTTGATATGCAGGGTATCTGATACACAGCCCCACAGACTGAGAACTACTGATTTAGAAGCCAAGAAGCCATGACTCTTGGGGAACTCTTGTTTAATATCAGAAACGAGTGAATTTTATCTCAAGTCAGTTACATATCAAGAAAGATGATCATTTATAAAACCTGGAGCTGGTATGTTAGTGACTTTTCTATGGCTGTTAGAAAACACCATGACCAAAGGAAACTTAGGGAGAGGGCCTTTATGTCCCTCACTTCCAGAGGGCCACAGTCTACCAGGACAGGAGACACCACGACATGGCAGCAGGAACAGGAAGTTGGACCATTACATTTTTATCTATACAGAAAGCAGAAAGAGAAATCAGAACGTGAGGTAAAGCTGTAATGTTTCAAACTCCACCCACCAGGGACAGACTTCCTCCAGCAAGGGTCTTATCTCCTCAGTTTGATAACTGTTGAAATAGCACTGCAGCTGAGGTAAATGCATGCTACTGAGTGTTCGAATGAATACTGAGTGTTCAAATAAACCTGATGGGGACATTTCTCATTCAAGACCCTCTCACCAGGAATCATGACCAGATATTCACAATAACCAGACAAAAATTAAAGCCATGACCACAAAATTGACCCAAATCATAATTTGCACACCCATTTATTTAGCTTTTTCTAATTCTTCCTAGTCCTTGCTTATCATAATTAATTATATGTTGACTTAAATAGAAAAACACCAATGAATTCACCAATTGATTTTACAGCAAATAAACTTGTAACTCAAGACTGATATATCAAATTAAACAGCCTTTCTGCTGTTCTAAGCTATTTTTTGAGACATTCTCTTCAGCCTTAGCCTCAAACTCATGATTCCCCTGTCTCAGTGCCCCATCCCCCTGTCTCAGCACCCCATCCCCATCTCAGCACCCTATCCCCCTGTCTCAGTGCCCCATGCACTGGGATTATAGGTATATGTGCCACATTGCACAAGATGTTTTGTTTCTTACAAAATGTTTTGTAAAAAACATTGATTTATGTGACTAGGCCTCAAATAAGTCTCTTAAGACTTGACGCTTTGAATTCCATGATGTTATTTTAAAGAAAGTTGACATCCCACTTCAGGTTTCAATTTATAGATTTGATACCAGGTATCAGTCCTGGTGACCAATTGACATAGAAAATGATTCTTTGCTCTCTGAGGCATCTTGGTCATTTAAACTTATGGGCTTGGTACAGAATATCAATTCTGATGATGGATTAGCATGGAAGAATGATTTTGTTCTCATAGATAACCATATTTTACAATCTGAGTTATTGTTACTAATATATTGCTATTGAAATTGCTTAGCGAGCATGTATATATTAGCAGCATCAATGTGTCTTTCTCTCTTTGTGAGTAATAGATTAAGCAGTAAAGCTTAATATTATGAAATTAATTTTCAAATATTGCTGGTTTATGGTTGTGAAGAACGTGTTTGGAAAATTGTTGAATTGAATTAATTGATATTCTGATTTCACTTCTAATGTGAAGCTTCTCTTTAGATTGAAAATAAATGAAGAGAGACACTGAGTTTCTAGACCTATGGACAATCTGATTAGCAGGCAGAGCATTTCTTCAGCACTCATCTGTCTGATGCACACCAACAATGGCCTTGTGACTACAACATTGCTAGAGGAAGGAGAGCTTACATGGCTTCCCTGCAAAGGTACCAGGGATATGGCTGAGTGCCTCCAATCTTCAAAGTCCCAGAAGTCTGCAATCTCCGGGCCCCAAGGGGTTCACATCCTGGTCAGAGTTTTTCACACAGGAGATGATGTTGTTTCTTAAGGACAATAAGGACTACTGTAGAAAATGAAAAAAAGTTTTTCTGGTCCCATACTTACTTACAAGTATAATCTGGAAATGAATTACTGAGCTCATTTCACATATAATTATTTGTATTCAGTAGGAAAATGGGCACAGAGAGAGAAATCCAGACTGCTGCCCATCCCCCCTTCTGTCACTCCATTTTTGATCCTGGCTGAGTCTCCTCTCATCTACCCACAGATGAGACAGAGCAGACACATAAATGTGATTGTGTTTCTCATCTATTGCCTTCTCTCTTTCCTCCCATTCCTCCCTCATTGTTAACATTGCTCAGGCATGTCAGCTAATGGGATGTCTTTTGACTCTAAGTCCAACATAGTCATTTGTTCCCAACATGTTAGTTAGCCAAGAATCAGTGTATGCTTCTCTCAGGTCACAATAATCAAAAGAACAAGGTCACTGGCTTCATGGTATCCACGGAATCCCTAGCAATGGTCAGCCAACCAGTAAGCAATAACAAAAAACCTCACTGACTAACCACAACGAGGAAAGCAAGTAGCATGGAATGCCAAAGGAGAAGACTGCCTGGAGGTGGGAAGATGATAGTGACGCCTGACTGAGCACAAGCTCCACAAATCCACAGTCACCAGGTGGCTTCCCAGAGGAAAGAGGCAGTCAGGAAGTCAATACCACGATGTGCTTACAAGAAAAGCAGAAACGGGTGGAGTCAGGATTGTGAGCAAGAGCAACCAGCAGTGGGGTACAAGAAGATACCCCAGGGACAAGGAGATATCCTGGGGTAAAACATACCCCAGGGGGTCTCTCCTGTACTGCTGGGGCGGGGGCGGGTCAGCCTCTGTGTGTGTGGATTTAGCTGTACACATAGAAGTCTTATTTGGATAAGACTACATATTTTCTGTGTGTATATTTTGCTATAAAATACAATGCATGTACATTTATAAATATGTGTATATATAAATATATAGGTAAACAAGTAAACAAAGAAATAAATAGAAGAGCATACAGAACAGGAATGCCCACAGTCTAGAAAGTTCTGCTCTGCTCCTTAATGATCCACTCAGTCTCATGAATAAATGCTAATTTTACTTATATCAAACTGATTGTCTTCTGTCCTGTATTTTTTTTTCTGCCTTAGCATAATAACTAAGAGGTCAGGTTCAGTTTTCCAACTCGTGAGACTTCATATAAATGAACTCATCCTCGGTGTTGCTTTATGTCTGGTTTGCTTTTAAGAACAGAATCATACAAGCTCAGGACCAGCATAGGAGTGTGGCCACCTTGTTACCCCATTTTGGTTTATGTTTCTCATATCTGTGTTTTTAGTTGTTTGTCCTTAGTCTGTTGTGAGAGTTGGTATTTTGGGCTGCACATTGGGCTATTTCCTTTGGGTCTACTGTGAACACGGCTGATCCAAGCATCCTTCTAGGTGTATCTGTGTGTACCTGCATATGTTCCTGTTAGTGTAGTGCCAACAAAAAAGTGTACCCTTTCAGCTCTAACCTCTGTGTGGTTTCCCAATCACAGTTTGCTCTGTGTATGAAGGCTTGGTACCTTATGGCCATGCCAACCACTGGAATTTCTTTATAACTTTTATTCTCTCTCTCTCTTTCTCTCTTCTTCTTCTTCTCTCTCTCTCTCTCTTTCTCTCTTTCTCTCTCTCTCTTTCTCTTCCTTCTCCTCTTCCTCCTCCTCCTCTCCCCCTTTATTTCCTCTCTTTCTTTCTCTCCTTCTCTTTCCTCCCCTTCTCTTCTTGCTCTTTATCTCCTTTCTCTCTCTTCTTCTCTCTCCTCCCTCTCCCCTCTCTCTTCTCCCTCCATCTCTTCTCTCTCTCTGTCTCTCTCTCTGTCTCTCTCTGTCTCTCTGTCTCTCAGTCTCTCTGTCTCTCTGTCTCTCTGTCTCTCTGTCTCTGTCTCTCTGTCTCTGTCTGTGTCTCTGTCTGTGTCTCTGTCTGTGTCTCTGTCTCTCTCTCTCTCTCTCCCAAGTAGTGTGGATATGTATATATGTGCATCTGGGTGCCCATGTGTGTGGAAGCTTGACATAAAGGGTTGTGTGAAATCCCCTCCTGTTGACTGTCTACATTTAGTTTATGAGACAGGCTCTCCCACTAAACTGTACATGCTTGGCTAAGTTGATTGGCCAGTGAGCCTCGGGGCTTCATCTGTCGCAACCCCCTAGGAGCCCAAGTGATAGAAGCACACCCCAATCCCTAGCTTTCTACACTCTGACTCCAGGATCTAAACTCATATCCAGAACAGTTGTCAGTTTGCAGACTGAACCCTTTCCCAAGTCTACATTCTTAGTTCTTCATGTGAGAACTTACTTTTAATAAGCAGTTACTTTAGTTGTGGGTATACAGCATAGATTCTGAAGCCAGAACTGGCAGGTTTTGCCAACAGATGAGATGTAAGGAATGGACAGGGGGTAATATGGAGGTTGCTAGCCACCTTCCAGAATGATGAGGATAGCTTTTCTTGACATTAGGAAGAGTGGGACCAGGGCTGGAGAGATGTTCCAGCAGTGAGGAGCTCACACTGTTTTGCCAGAGGACCACAGTTCACTTCCTAGCATCCAAAGCTAGCAGATCAAAACTGCCGTTAACTCCAGATCCCATGTTATGAGGCCTCTGGCTTCCTTAGACATCCATACCCATGTGTGTTCATAACCACTCATGTGCACACACACACACACACACACACACACACACTCACATATAAACACACACAAACATACACACACACATGCATGCATGCACATGTACACACACATAAGAAAATTCTTTTAAAAATAAAAAGACTGTGGCCAAAAAGAGATGGAGTCAGGTAGAATCATTGGTCTATATGATCAGATCACACCTGAGAATTATGTTATATAAACATTCTGGGCCAAATAGATATTTTAATATAGGAATCCAGACCTCGGAGGAAAGACCATCAACAGAGAGTCACTGTTACTTTAGGGAATGATATAATTTGGAGGAAGACAGATAGATACAGACACAGATATTAAAAAATGTCAGGCTGGCCTTGGGAGGTGCCAATGTCTCCATGGTTTTACAGGAGGAGAAGAGTCAGAAAGAAGCAGTAAAGGATGAAGAAATGCTTCTAAACAAAGCAACTCAGGGATATTGGAAACTATGAGTGTGCTGACTGGTAAGTAATATTGGTGGTGATGGTATTTTATGGATTCATCTGCAGAGAGTGGGAGTCACAGAAGTCTGGTTGCCTGGGGCTAGTAGGAACCGGTAAGAAAATGATGTTTGTAATGGGCTGAAAGGGACGTTAGGAAATGAGAATGTGTAGAGCTCAGGTTCTATTTTTGACTGGAGAGAAGAGAGGAATGGCTTTGAAAGAAGGAAGAACAGTCACAGCAAGTTAGTGTAAAAATTAGAAAGTTTGGAAACATCGTCATGGTGCGCTGTGATGGTCTAGAAGGGGAGGTAGCTTAGGAATGCAGAGAAAGAAAGAGGAGAAAAACCAGAGCAAAGACCTAGTGACCGGCAGAAATGAGTAGGGCAGAGATGCAGGGCCAGGAAGCCATGACAGAAAGCCCATGACAATGGTCCAGAGGGCTTCCATTTCTGAGTAAAGTTTGAGTGAGATTCCAAGATGGTAGAGAGAAAAATTATGAATAAATAAAAAAATCAAACAAAAGCAAGTTCTAATCCTTACCAGGTAAGCATAAAAAGATAGGTGGCTGGGACCATGTACAACATGATTCCTACGCATGAAAATACAGGCCAGTCACACACATGGACCTTCTTTGACAAGGTTCCACCACGAATATGCCTGTAGAAGCATGCCTAGCTAAGCTATAGTCACACTTAACTGCGAATCAGCAAGTATAACAAAGATTTATTTCCCCCTCACAGAGGTTTAGACTTAAGTACATTCCGGAGTTGATTTAGCTGCTCGGTGATACCACTGAGACACCACATCTTCTGTCTCTGGCTGCTGTGCCTGGCGTACTGGCTCTCATCCTCCTCATGGGCATTCGTGACACAAATCGTAAGGATGTGTTTCTCTAGTCTTAGGAATTTTCTTTGGGGAAAGGTTGGGATTCTTTAGAAGAATCACAAGACTTCTGTCCCCATCTTAATTGCTGTTTCCATGGTTCACAGCCAACCTTAGCTGGTAAGGAGTCAGTCAATGGGTCTGTGAAGGCGGTGGCACCAAAGCTTGCCATGGCTTCGGTTAGGGAAGAATGGCAGCCATGGCTTCGGTCAGGGAAGAATGGCAGCCATGGCTTCGGTCAGGGAAGAATGGCAGCCATGGCTTCGGTTAGGGAAGCACAGCAGCCATGGCTTCGGTTAGGGAAGCACGGCAGCCATGGCTTCGGTTAGGGAAGCACGGCAGCCATGG
>NW_022196897.1:157352813-157398288 GCF_008632895.1 Mastomys coucha | reverse complement strand
AGAACGGCAGCCATGGCTTCGGTTAGGGAAGAATGGCAGCCATGGCTTCGGTTAGGGAAGAACGGCAGGATGAACTGCAGACAGCTACACATGAAGACGGTGGGCTTTTGGTTCACTCTTGTAGGAATTCATTGAGTTTATTTGATAAACAAAGATAGGAGAAAGGATTCAGAGAAAGAAATGATCTCAAAGGATACAAATAATCATCATGGGAGGTACTGAAAATAAAAATAAAACATACTATGGAACATAGTATGGAAGGGACAAGGGACAGTGGTGGCCACCTCTATATAAATGCCAGGGGCCTCGCGGCACAAACGCATCTCCTGCAGGACCTAACTGAGGACTGCCTGAAAGACCAAGGATTGCTCGTGTAGACGATGCCAGCCAATTGGGAACTACAATTTAGGAAAGATGCTTTCTTGGAGAGAAGGGGCTGTGGGTGGAGGATAGTAGAGGAACAGCAGCATTCAGATGAGCTCACTGTGGCTTTTCTTACCTGCTCCTGGAGTCTGTGTCATTGACTCCAAGCCACCTCACCTCCAAGCCCCAAGGGCAGGTAGGATAGGGCAGAGAATAGTCCAGGGCACAGGCAACCATGGGAGTTGGGATCAGCTGTGGAAGAAGAATGACTTCAATTTGGATGAAAACTTATCAAATTGTGTGTTCAATTACTAATTTCTTTCTTTGAAACAATCAGTAATCTTCTAGAACATACATTCATTCAAAATAAAATCCTGACCAGCCCATCCAATCACAAGCAAAGACTAACTCATTATGAAAGATTAAAATATATGATATCATGTTTCGGCTTCTTTTAATTAATTAAAATTAGATGAGGTTTATAGTTCTAAATTTCTATCTGTCTTGTGATGAAAGGCTTTTTATGTGTCATGTTTTGTCTATTAAATAGCAGGTAAGTCTTAAACAGTCTGTGGACAAGACTCTCAGTATCAGTGGGGGAGAGAAATTTAATTTAACACAAAAAGTAGCACTTGATTGTTTTTCTAGAATCCTGGAGTTTTTGAAATCATCACCAATAGCACAGTTTATTTTCATAAAATTGATTGAATTAATATCAACTGTGAAGCATTGCTAACTCAAGATTCTACTTAAGCTGCAAATATGAAAAGAGTAAACATTCTCCAAGGGGCTGTGCCATTTCTTCTGGGGGCAGAAAGTGTGCTTCTCATAATATACAGGATGGTTACAGGTGGTGTAAGACTTACCCTAGTTGTATACACACACACACACACACACACACACACACACACAAATGTTCCAGATCTGTCTCCCTGGCTGGGGATGTTGCCAACTGCCCCACCCCATGGCTTCCTACTATGTCCCAGTTAGACAGAGTCCCTCACTGAACCTGGAGCTAGGCTTGTCACCAGCGAGTGGTTATGACCCTCCTGTTTTTCTGCTCCTCCATACCTCTAGCACTGTGGTTGCAGCTTGTGCACTCACTACTGAATTTTTACTTGGGTTCTGGGAACTCATCCTGAGTTCCTCACGCCTATATAGCAAACTCTCCTACCTGCTGAGCCATCTCCCAGCCCCGAAGGCAGGTTCTTTACAAGAGACATTTATACTGTCCCCTCAGTCCTCAGAACACCCTGAAGGGATCCTAGGAGAGTCATTGCACTCTACAGACCATGGGAGCAGTGAGTGCTCATCACAGGACAGAATGGAAATGAAGTCAAAGCAAGAATTCAGTAATCAACTCCGTGACCCATCATTTAATTAGAATTGTGTCCCTTCCTCATTCTTCTACCTGGGCAAAACTCAGACCTCCTTCCCACTCTGGCATTGACACATATGATCTACACATACATATTAAAAGAGAGCTTTGCTCAGTTCCAAATCCAGACTTTCAGCTGCCCATCCTGGGGGTTGGGAACAATGGCGAACTCCCTGAATTACTCAGCTGTCTATCTTGATAGAGTCAGCCCAGGATTTTCAGAGTCCTGATTCTCTATGGTCTTCGAAATAGATTCTCAGAAGAAATCAGTTCAAGGGAGAAAGGAGAGGAGAAGTCAAAATCTTGCTGAAACATAAAAACCTACACAGCTCCATAAATTTAACATACACGGCATATTCTCACAGAACTAATTTGGTTCCAACAGGCAGACTTTTAGCCTTCAAAGTCATCTGTCAACATTTCACAAGGATATGTCCTTTCTACTTTTTCTGAGATCTATTTGCTTGTATCTATGTGTATTCTGCTTCTCAGCTGCCTGCAAGAGAAGAGGTACACAGTGTGTGCACCATGCATCACTCATAAGTTCAGAAGTAAATGAGGCTGTACACTCTACACGTGGCTTTGTAACAGTAGATTGAAAGGCTAAGCACAAAAGTAGCCATATTTTTCCACAGTCCTCCAGCACGTCAGCCATTTATTTCCAAATTGAAGCTGCCATTTACATTTAGACTAGCTGTCCATGATCATCCCTCCTCATGAGCTGTTACGGGGGCAGAGCAGTCTATGTGATACAGGCACTTTGATTTCTTTTCTTCCTGAGGATCAATCCTGACTTGTTAGGAAAACTTGCTAAGATCTATTACCTATTAAACTATCATCAAAGACCTCGCAGATAGACTTATTCAAGTTGAACTGTTTTGTTTCATGATAGTTATCTTACTAATATCTTGAGGATTGAATAGTAGCAGGAATTACTCAGAGAGCCTTTCCAGACACTGTGTAGCAGTAAAGAAACTAGCAATCCATCCTTAACCTCATTCACTGACTCATACTGAGACCTGGACAGAGAAATCGGCCAGTAGCATTTCCAAAACCAGGATATGCAGGACTTCTTATTGTAAAATGCATCTTCTGTTTGCTAATTGCCAAACACAGGAGCCTCCCGTTGGACAGGAAATCAATGATCTGGCTTTGTAAATAGAGAGCTGAGTACCACACAATCAGACAAAAAAAGCAAGGTGATTTGAGCTGAGGTATATGTGTGCAAATGAAGAAAATCTTCACCTGATGTCTGTGGACAAAATGGTTTGTGCCCTAAATAACCCACTCATTTGTCATACTAAGGGCACATTCTGTTCTGCACTTCCCACACCTGAGACATACACTGCGTCAAAACACAAGAGGTCCACGAATAGAGGTGTGTCATGGACTTTATAGTCACAACACGGGTGTGGGTTCTGGTTCTGAAGTAATCCACATGAGAAGATTATAGACCACAATGCATACGAGGCCAGATTAGCGCCATTCATTTTTGTCTAGAGCCCCAGAAAGCCTCTTGGTACTAAATCACAGGGGTACAGGGATCTTAAAGACACAAGACCACAGGGATCTTAAAGGCACAAGACTACAGGGATCTTAAAGGCACAAGACTACAGGGATCTTAAAGACACAAGACCACAGGGATCTTAAAGGCACAAGACCACAGGGATCTTAAAGGCACAAGACCACAGGGATCTTAAAGACACAAGATCACAGGGATCTTAAAGGCACAAGACCACAGGGATCTTAAAGGCACAAGACCACACTGACCACAATGACATCGATCTTAGACGAGGGTCAGAGTCCCATGATAACTAAGTTTGATTTATACCTTTATCAGTTATTTAGTTTCATTTGTACAAATATTAATTATTTTGGTTTGTTCATCTGGACCATGGTCAGGGTCGCAAAAGTGTTGCAAGGTCAGACACAGCTATTGTGATCGCAATCACTCAGAGCCATTGTATGGACAGAGGGATGTGAAGGGTCTAAGCAAACAAAATGGAGTCGGCGCAAGATGGCGTCACCTTAGACACAGAAGAGTCCATCCACAGTGAGGCAGCATGGCAGCAAGCATGGAGCGGGGGAACAGAGAGACCACAGACTCATGCCAACACGAAACAGAAAGAGCAAACTGAGAGTTGTGCAAGGCTCTGAGCTCTCAAAGCCTGTTGCCAATGATGAACTTTCTCCTACAGGGCCACGCCCCCTAAACCTCCTCAAAAAGCGCCACCTACTGCTTACTAAGTGTGCCAACATATGAACCTGTGAAGCGCTCTTCTCTTTTAAACCACCACACAGGCTCTCTTCATCTTTTATAAGCGATATAAACTCCCGTATTTACTGTCATATTTCTTTATAAATAGGTAACACCTTTATGTGTGCTGGCATTGAGATTTTAGAGTTACTGTTATTATTGTCATCTTGATTACATAGTTTGAGTGGTTTGCCTAACTTTATTTTGCCCATAGGCCCCATTATTTTTACCAAGTAATTCTGCAAGGCTTCCCGGGAATACACATATTGCAGTCTAATAATACAGATGGACAATATATATGGCATATAGATCAGAGAAGGACTCTCATGAGACATTTGCCTTTCCTTCAATTCAGGAGGGCTGGCGCCTCTCAGAAAGAATTACTTCATTCTTTGAGCAAGGTAAACTATGAAATTTACCTTTTAATATTATGCCTGTAGAGAAACTTAGGGCACATTCTATCAGTTGCATGGTAGGACCAATCTTTTGTTCTACATCAAGTACTTGCTTCCCGGATGTCTCACACACTGCTCATGGTGAGTGTGGAGGCTCCATCACCCCCTACTAAGTGCTTTTATAATACCATTATTTCATATGTGTTCTCCTGAGCTATGGATGATGTCTAGAGAAAGGAAAGAACCCCATTCATATACACGCATGCACTCACAAATATAGTAGTCATATAAATTGCACACATACCTACTGTGATGCTTTGTATGTGCTTGGCCCAGGGAGTGGCATAGGAGGTGTGGCCTTGTTGGAGTAGATGTGTCACTGTGGGCGTGGGCTTTAAGACCCTCATCCTAGCTGCCTGGAAGTCAGAATTCTGTTAGCACCCTTCAGATGAAGATGTAGAACTCTCAGCTCCTCCTGCACCATGCCTGCCTGGATGCCGCCGTGCTCCCACCTTGATGACAATGGACTGAGCCTCTGAACCTGTAAGCCAGCCCCAATTAAATGTTGTCCTTAGAGGAGTTGCCTTGGTCATGGTGTCTGCTCACAGCAGGAAAACCCTGACAAAGGCACCAGCAGACATCCTTATTTTGTACTTAAAATCACTTGGTTATTTAAATAGAAGTAGCAGGTATAAAGTCCAAAATAATTCATTTGGAACTGAATGGAAAGACCAGTCAATGACCTGCTTTTGGCTGTTTTGACACTGGCTGTTTCAGAGTTGTGAAAAGTTGGCCTCTATGGCCCCACTAGGATTCTGCTTGTCAGGTTGGAACAGAACCAGAATTCCCCACAAGCATTCTGGGTTCATTAAGAAGTTAGTACATCCTCTCAAAGTCCCCGACTCACCCCCAGTGAGCATTAACAACACTGAGTGGTGCTGAGTCAGCAAGTCATAAACTTTGTGTATGCACAGATGAGAGGGAATTCAAGGCACAGAATGTTCTAGTTGTAAAAGGTAAACTATTACCAAGACACACGACAAAAGAGCTTCATAAAATGCCCGTCATCTCAGCTCCACAACAATTCCAAAATGTGAAGGACAGTAACTTGGGTGGCTTGGATGGATGTGGGATGAGACTATGTAATGCCATGCCTTTGTTCAGCACAAAGACAGCATGCTGTGATAGTGGATGCAGACTCCCTTTTCTCTGCTTCACAAAATTCCCCATTCTGGGGACTCTAGCCATTTCACATCTGTGTGCAATTCCTATCCACAATGCACAGACTCCACTTCTGGAAAAGTGCCCCAGCTCTGGCCTAACTGTGCATGTCACTGACTGGCCTGTGCCTGTTGGGTTTGTTTTCTTCAAAGTGAGGGGACTGTCCAATCAAGTTCTTTCCCCAGAGATGCTCATGAGAACAGGGTGACGAGGGATAACCCATAGTTCCAGTATTGTTGGCTCTGTCCTGGCTTTAGTACTAAAGGTTCCGGGTATCTCACATCAGTATCAAACAGGAAAGACAGATCACTCTAGAAACAGAGCGATGTTTGCTTTTAGCTTCTCACCCAGCTAATTTTCAGCTGTTCTTGTCTCCACAGTTCTTTGCCCAATGCACACAGGACATCTCACCTCAGCCTCTGCAACTGGACAAACCAAACAGAGATTCCCACTTCCTCTGTGCCTGGGAAACTCTGAAAAGTGGCTTCTCCGAAAAGCAGGAAAGCACGCTGTCCTGGTTATTTCCTGTTGCCATGGTAAACACCATGACCAAAAGCAACTTGGGAGGCAACAGGTTATAGATCTGCCTGGAGGCAAGGGTTCCCTTTGCTTACAGGTTATAGATCTGCCTTGAAGGGATGCAAGCCCTGAATCTGGAGGCAGGAACCAAAGCAGAGATGATGGAGGAATGCTGCTTATTGCCCTGCTGCTCAGAGTTTGTTCCGTTTGTTTTCTTATACAGTCCGGCACCATCTGCCAGGAGTGGCACTGCCCATAGTGGGCTGGGCCCTCCCATATCAAAAGCCAATCTAATCAAGGCAATTCCTCAATTGAGGGTGATTCTAGTTTGTATCAAGTCCACAAGACTAGCCAGCGCACGGAGTTCCACCAAGGGACTAACATGCTATTGATAAAGATAATTTTAGGCAGCTATTCCAGGAAGTTAAAGAGATGAGGATGCTGAGGTGGGATCCTGGAGCAGGTAGACGTAGCCAGTAGACAGGGGCCAGGGCAAAACCTCTCTGACGACCATTCTGACTTTGGCTGAAAGCATCAAGAAGCACAGTGACGTAGAAGCATTCTGGGTAGAGGACGCAAGGATACAGCATCCTAGACTGGAACATTTGGGAATCCATAGGAAGTCTGCCATTCGGATGCTCCTCCCTGAGATACTGGTGTCAGCAACTCCCTTCTCCAACTCCCTTTGCACAGTAGGTCCAGCAACAGCCAGGTGATTCAGGTAGAATCATTTGGACCCTTTGCACAGTAGGTCCAGCAACAGCCAGGTGATTCAGGTAGAATCATTTGGACCCTTTGCACAGTAGGTCCAGCAACAGCCAGGTGATTCAGGTAGAATCACTTGGACCCTTTGTTGTAGGGGCAAGTGCAAGATTTGATGAGGGAGGAGCTATTTGTCTGGGCCCTTTAGAGGCTACTCTGCCCAGCTGGGCATGGGAGAAACAGGAACGCTGCCTTGATGTGTCTAGGATGTGGCCTCCAGCTATATCCTCCAGTCCAGCCTCTGTGGGAATCAAGGGGACATTTGATCGCAGTTTTTTCATCTGGTTTTCAATGTGTTTGGAACCTAGATAGGCACGGGTCCTCTTTACCTTGGAGGTGTAGGATGGGCACTGGTTGCCAAGTTGTATCCAATTAAAGGAATCTTCCAAATACAGGATGGGGGGAAGATGCTGAGCAGCCCAAACTAGACACGCATTGGTTAAGCCTCTATTCCAGACAAAACTTCTCAATGACTGTCTTTAAAGATAAGATCCGAAGCCACAGATAAGTTCTGGCTAATCTCTTCCATTCTGTAAGATTTTCTGCCACTATTTATCAGTGCTTTCTAGCCATTTTGGGTTCTTTAATTTTTTAAATTATTTTATCTGAATAGATATTTCAACTGTATATATCTCCATGCAACTACATGGGTGGGGTGCTCATAAGGCCAGAAGAGGGTATCAGATTTCCCTGGAACTGCAGTTACAGACAGTTGTGAACCACCATGTGGGTGCTGGGAATCAAACCCAGGTCCTCTGGCAAAGCAACCAGGGTTCTTAACCTCGGCACCATCTCTCCAGTACCTCTCTTAGGCTCTTGATTGTGTGTCCTTCTTTGCTGTCCAAGCTCACTCCTGTCTGGTTTTCTCTTGTGTGAGATTATTATAATTCTTTGGTCTACCATTTTATATATGTATATATATATATACATATACATGTATATATATATATATATATATATATACATATATATACACATATATGTATGTATGTATATGTACATGTATATGTATATGTATGTATGTATTATTGGATATTTTCTTTATTTACATGTAAATTTCTCCTTTCCCAGTTTTCCCTCCACAAAACAAACAAACAAACAAAAACAACAAGAACAAACCCCTGTTGCCTCCCCCCTCCCCATGCCTGCCACCCCACCCTCTCCCACTTCTTGGCCCCGGCATTCCCCCACACTGGGGCACAGAACCCTCACAGGGCCGAGGTCCTCTCCTCCTATTGATGATCGAATTTGCAATCCTCTACTATACACGTGCTGCTAGAACAATCAGATCCACCACATCCAGTCCTTGGTTGGTGGTTGAGACCCTGGGAGGTGGTTATTAGCACAGAAGTTTGGAAATACAGGAAAAACAACCCACAAACCACAAGAAACTCAAGAAGACCAAAGTGTGGGCATTTCATTCCTTCTTAAAAGGGGGAACCAAATACCCACGGAAGGAGTTGCAGAGACTAACTATGGAGCAGAGACTGAAGGAAGGACAAGCCAGCCTAAATACAGCTATCTCCTGAGAGGCTCTGACAGTACCTGACTAATACAGATGTAGAGGCTCACAGCCATCCATTGAACTGAGTACCGGGTCCCCAATGAAGGAGTTAGAGAAAGGACCTATGGAGCTGAGGGGTTTGCAGCACCTTAGGACGAACAACAATATAGTCTACCATTTTCACATCTGGATCTGCACTTCTTGGGGTTCATGGTCAGTAGCACTGCTAGAAGGAGGGTTCTCTAAAACACGTTTTGTTCCAGAATGCTATTCCCTGCTACAGGGAGTATGTTGACCTGTGCAGTTCCTAGTGCCTCTATTTCCCAGAATTCCTCACACTCAGTGAGACCCTGGTCAATCTTTCCCATCTCCTGTTTCTCTCTAGTATGCAGTGTAGTTGTAGGCACAGAGGAGATCATCTGTCAGCTCTGTTAAAAACAAAAGAGACATGACATCTGTGTAGACCTGAGCTTTCAAACTGTATTCTGCAGCACTTCAACATGGGGTGTGCCAGAAGGAAAACAGAGCCAAGCCTCCCCTGCCCCCGACTCTGGCTTCATGGGGAGCATGGCCTCTCATGGGTCTCCTCTAATTCAAACTTCTCAGCAAGGGTTCACTTGAAAGACTTGCATCCAAGCGAAACCAGACAAAGAGACATTCAACTGGAAGAAAGAAAACTTATTAAAAGAAATTTGTGCTTTGATAATTCTGATAAAAGTTCTTGACATAGATGAATAGCACTCACAAATGGGTGTTATTCAACTTGACCCCGTATCTTTTCTAAATCTTCCCTCAAAAGATTATGCATGGAAAATTACCAGTAGAGTTAAGCTGAGCTTAAAGCTATTTATGCTGCCGCATGCATTGGCCTCTGTCTCCACCACGGTTTATATGACTATATGGGATTTTGTGTCCACTAGAAAGTGATTGAAAATTTAGGAGTAAACTGGTGCTTTTCAGGGAGAAGGTTGCGAGTAAGCAGGGCTCAGTTCATCTCACTCCACCCACTGTCTCTTGCCTTAAGTTGGATGCTGTTCTGAATGTGACTCATAAAATATCACGTGGATGAGAATACCAGAACAGTGAAGAGTTGGAAAGAAATCTCTGAGATCAACCTTACTGAAGGACAGACTTCCAAGTGAGGAAGATGGAGGTGGAAAAGTCCTTGTGTTGAGTGTGAATTCGGCAAGAGAATGAATTAAGCAAGTCAGCAGCTGAGTTTTCACTGTTAAAGCAAAAAAAAAAAAAAAAGTTAAACATATTAAATAATAAGGAGAGTTGATGGACTCAGATATGTAGATGCAGATTCATAAAGATAAAGACATATGATACAATAAGACCTTTCTACCCACCTCTACCCCTCAGTACCTCTGAGAAGGGTCAGTGGCTGCTAATAACCCAAAGACAATGAACACACCTGTGTTCACCCTGTGGTTTCCAGCTGGAAGTAAGAAGTCTAGGACAGGACAGAATTAGGTGACATTGAAGCATCTGAAGCCAGGGCAACAGGTACTCTGAAAATAGATGGAATCTGTATCAACCTCAGGACTCCAACTGGACATGACAGCCAATGACAGTCAGTGAATAAAATACGAATCTCTGAGCTTGTGCCGATCCAAGTAAGTGGGAAGAGCAGAAATGGTTTCCTACAGTAGAATATAAAGATAACAAATGTAAAGAGAAAATATAATGGAGTTAGACACTCATTTGACAGCCGTGTGCGGTATTCAGTCTCAGAATGTGTGGATATTGAGCTAGGTAGTAAAAGTTTAATGATGAATTGGATGTTCGTGCATTTTCAAGTTGCACAAATATGTCCCCCTTTGTACTAGTTTTTGAAAATTCACTAGATGTATGCACCTTGACTTAACCATCCCATTACTCCCTCTATGTACCCCTAGATCCCCTCTCCATTATATTTCCCTTCTAGCTTCAAGACTCCTTTAAATTGTTTATTACCAAATGAGTTCAATTAGTACTGTTTCTAAGTGGAGTTATCTACCACGACGGAGTGAACCTGCCAGTGTCTAACCCCCACAGAAATGGGAATCTCGTTCTGGTACCAGCCTCCAACTGCCTGCAGCTCCTCCTCAGATACAGTTGGGACTTTGGGAGTCACTTCCAATGCCATTCTGGGTTTTAAATGGTTGATCCTGTGCAGATCCTATACTCATGACCATAGTTGCTATGAGTTCATGCATGCAATAGCTACGTAATTATTTAAAAAAAAAATCATAAGGAGAGCCTGGAAATGACTGGAGGGCATTCTAAGAGCAGCAGAACAAATGTCCTCTATGGACACCAACCAGAAGTACACAGAACCTCAACCTGTGACCTTCTGGCCTCCAGAGTAAAGCCTGATTACAACGGCAAGGAGGCATCAGGGAAGTCTGAATGGCAGACACTCTGGAACAGGTGTCCTCTGTACCTTTCTGAGTTGTTAAATGAATGCCGTGGAAGTTAAGCCAAGATGGAGGTGCTGTTGCATAGTGAAGGGGGAAGGGGGCATGGGCAAGTGTTCCACAATGAAGAAGATGGAAGGGACATGGGTCCTGCAAGGATTCCCATGTTCTAAATGACATCACTGAAAAGTCTGGCGATAGCAGAATTCGATGCAGGAAGGAGAGAATCAGCATTGGTGTCAATGGCCGAGTTCAATGCCACACTGCGCTTATGTAGAAGAATGTTCTCGTGTGTGGGATCGTGTACTAAGTTAGCAGGAGCTTTAAGGGGATGGCTATCCTGTCAGCAGCTAAGCTTCTTGGGATCGAAAGTAAACTATCCTTTATATTAGACTTTTATCCAACTTTTAAATCGTTTCAAAATTGAAAGAATGCTTATAGGTGCTGCTTTAAATGCTCTGAATAATGCATTCAATCTGTTCATAAAAATCAAGACAAATTAAAATGATGTGACATTTTTCTTTTATGTGGGGCAGGAGAGGCATTTTAATTAAGTATTTCTCTTCTTCCTGTGGAAATGTACTTCTCACTTGCCAAATATTTATGGACCACATCCTGCATGCTTCTCGCTGTTCCAAAGAGAGCAGATAGTAATGAGCCCTTCCCACCTGTGATGAACAGTGCATCTCCTCTCTCTCTCTCTCTCTCTCTCTCTCTCTCTCTCTCTCTCTCTCTCTCTCTCTCTCTCTCTCTCTCTCTCTGTCCCTCTCTCCCCACCTCCCCTCCGTAGAAGTGTTTTCTTGGGTGCTATCTCCTGGTGAAGTTACATAGACTTTTTATATAAGAAAAATATAAAAGAACAAGATATAGGCATGTCTTCAGTTCTTCAGTCTGCCCTTGTCTCCAGACCATGTCACTGGTCTTCATATCTTGTTGAGAGCACTCCCAGAACTCAGCAACTCAACACAAAAGATCAGGGAAAGTGTCTGGTGCATTCTTGATTATTGTTAAATGTGGATACATCTTTGACGATGTTTGGTGAATGGAGGGGACTTCTCTAACACAGGGAAGATGCCTGTACAGAAAATGGTGCTCTACAATCACCTTCAGGCTGCCTAAGGAGGGAGGGAGGGGACTGCAAATGCAAGGCCACCTGTTTAATTGCTTTTCTTCTTAATGAGGACATAACACACAGCAGACGTGTGGGATCAAGTGTCCTCTTCCAGCATGGATAGGAGGACATGGTACAGGTGACATCGCAGACTTAAAATCCCTCTAAGGATGTCACGGTATGGTTGTCAGAATGACAGGGCTGAAACAAACCTGCAAGACCATGCAGCGCGTCATTAGCTCTCAGGCTGGGCTTGTTCTGTAACTTATGGTTACTCTATTTGTTCAAGAATTTCTCAGTCATGTTGATATAGGCTAAAATAAAATGGCAGACAGACTTGCCCCTTGTGTGTATGAAATACTGTTTCTGTTACGTTAATCTTATTTTCATCGCTTTTCTCAATATTTAAATAATAAGGCTCATTCCAGGAAATTTAGGACACACAGAACGGCATTTTGTGAAAGTCTGCATACGGCCACTGGGGCTGTTTTGATTTACACTTGCCAATCACATGTTAATGCAGACATATTAGCTAACAGAAGAGAATCCATAAAGTTCTCGGGTTCTTCTACTGACTAAGTAGGGATGGAATGTGTTTTAAATAAAAACATGTTCAATGAATCCAATAACAATTCTTTCAGTTAAACCCTTTGCTTTTAGACATTAAAATCATTTCAAAGTCTGGCCTACATGCCTGCCAACAGAAGTACAAGTGTAAAATAATGTGTTGTACACACACAATGAAGTTTTGCTCAGCCATAAAGAGTTAAAGCATGTAGCATTCTAGGAAATGGATACACGCACACACACACACACACACACACGCACGCACATATATCAAATATATATATATGAATGTACATACATATGTATATATACATATATGTATACATACCACATATCATGCATTCACACACACACATACACACACACATGCACACACACATACACACACACATGCGCACACACACACACACACACACAATGGAAGAAGAAGGAAGATTAAGGAAAGGAAGAAGAGCAGTGGGGCTGAGAAAGTGAGGGAGAGAATCCATAGGGTTAATGGGAGGAGTGAATACACCCAGCGTGCATGACACACTAAAACAAAGTTATCCATACCACACTCAGCATTATTTGACATGAACTGAACATGTGCCAATAAAAATTACAAAACAATTTTCAAGGTTCTTTTCATGAATAATCCTGTAATTGACATATAGATATATGGTAATTACACTGTACTTTATTACATAATGATAAATTCATTGACCAAGTTCTTTGTATTTGGAAATCATCTCTCTCTCTCTCTCTCTCTCTCTCTCTCTCTCTCTCTCTCTCTCTCTCTCTCTCTCTGTGTGTGTGTGTGTGTGTGTGTGTGTGTATGTGTGTGTGTGAGTGTAGACAGAGAGACAGACAGACAGACAGAGACAGAGACAGAGAGAGAGGAGAAAGGAGAGGAAGAGGGAGAGAGAATTTTAAGATGTAGTAGGCATGAATTAGGTGAAAAAGCTCTTGGGGCTGTAAAGCACACACATTTTCAGATCGGAAGCATGGAATGCAGAGCGACCATGAGTTCTCGGGGATCTTTCTCTTCAGGCTAACACAGGCAGCAGCAGTGTCTTCTCAGACTCTTGAGCCTCAGAAATTCTGACATCTCCTTGCTTTGTCTTTAGGCAATGTCTAAGTGTCTTGCCTTCACATCATCTTGAAGTTGATGCTAAACAGTCGCTTTTTAAGCTTAGTTTTGCTTTCCATCTGTGCCTTGGGGACATGTGTCTGGCTCAGACACTTTTATCCTCTAAGTCACTTCACACCTGATCAACCCTTGGAATTTGGTGGCAGATTCTCATTGAGCACATTTATTATACAGAGCTCTGACCTCCAGCCACCGGCAACTGGACTCCAGTATATACTTGGACCATCCCAGGTCTACCTGTCCCTTCCACAATAATTCCTAATTCAGCACAGAACATTTAATGTGCTGCCTGGAACAGAGAACAAGCAATATTCCAGAGGCAGATGTAGCCATCTCCAGTCTGTCCTTTAGAGCTGGAATCAGCCGAAGAAGAGAGAGCTGTGGTACAGAGAGGAGCAGAGAGCTGGCACAGAGCCAGTGTCATGGAGACTGAATCTGGCCGTGCCATTTCTTCCCTGGGTCACGATGATAAAATCCTGCAGAGGACCTCCTTGTTCACGTTCTCCCCAAAGTTCCCAGCAATAAAATAATAGTGTTTATAACTGATACAATACTCCTCATCGAGGGGCTGAGATTAGCATATTTTAGAGCAGCGTGTCCCTTGTAAGGATTTTGTAATAGAAAGATCCAGAATTGAGCTCACCGTCTCCTCTAGGAGCTGTGCTTCATACTGGTTCTGTGTCCATAGCATGCCCCCTGATTTACCACCACCTACAACCAGTGATTTTAAAAATATATGTGCAAATTGTATACATACAAGTATGAGAGAAAAGATGAGAATATTAGTTGATCATCCCACAGAAAATCTTCTGGGCTTTCTTGTGTATGTGAAAACATTTGCATGAAACTGTTTGTACATATGTGTGAACATGAATGTGGAGGTCAGATGTCTTCGTATGTGATCTTCAATCCCTCTGAACATTATTCTATTTGGATACAGTCTCTGACAGCCTGGAGCTCACCAATTCTAGAATAGCTAGCTAGTAAGTCCCAATCTACATAGCTTCGTCTCTCTGGTTCTGGGATTATTTACTGAGCCATTTCCCCAGGCCTGACTATGAACATTCTTGTGTTCATAGCATTATTTGGGGGTGAGAGAGATGGCATTAGAGCCAGAGGAGCCCGAAGAAGCCCAACCTGGGAAGGCAAAAACAGACAATCACTGAAGGTTTGACCCCCCCATATATGTATGCATATATGTATGTGTGTAAATACATGTACATGAGAATGTATGTATATATGTGTGTAGATATGTATGTATATACATATACATACATGTGCACATATATATATACATATATGCACATGTACATGTATTTACACACATACATATACAGATATGTGTGTATATACATATACGCACATGCATGTGTGTATGTGTGTATATACATATATATGTATATACACAGATGCACATGTGTGTGTGAGAGAGAGACAGAGAAAGACAGAGAGACAGAACCTAGGGCCCTCCTCTGCCACATGCCTTGAGTGAGGCACAGCCCTACAGTGAACTTGACAGTGTTGAACATGGTCACAATCCAAACACCAGGAGTTCCTATGGTCCACTGACAATTCTGACCTCCAGCTATCCAGCTGCATTCAGGCCATATACACTCTGAAGACATTCTTTCTTGTTTATCTTTCTTCAGAAGAACAAGCCACAAAATTTAGTCATTGAGGTAAGCTAGAAGACAGCGAGAGAAGACATCACTACATGGAAGGAATGATCCATCATTAGTTGTATTTCAACATCCTATAGTTGCTGGAGATAGTTAATGAGAAGTGTTAAATTTCTTCTTGGCCTCCACATACGGAAAACAGCATTTCACTAGTGATTTAAACAATAGCAGCTAGAACTTGGCCTCTGGTTCGTTCATAAGTTAATCAAGAAGGGATTAAAAGGCAGAATGGAGATCACACATTCCAGTTTTGGCTTTTTTGTTTTTTTAAAGCCCACTAAAAGACTAGCAGTTTTCACCATCCGGAATATACCTTGGCTCTTATCTGCTCCCCGCCCTGTTCTTTTTATCTGTTTTCACGGTGTGACTCACTCGGTTAAGATCTGTCAGCTCAGTGGTGTTAGCACACTGGACAATGGTGAGACTATAGTCAGACCCTCAATGCAGGCCCTGTCTGCAAAGCCTCCAGATGAGGACCCACTGCCAGGGAGGACGGGGGACAGTCACATCCCCTCTCCTTCTGCTTCCCCTCCCTCTTTTTCTCCCAGCTTCTGGGAGCCATCAATCAAATTTTCATCCCTACGATCTGCATATGTTGAAGAGTTCTCATTCATCGTGTACAGGCTTTCTGGCACTGTTATCTCCATGTGTGAATTCTCACAGACTGCCACCAATTCAAAAACTCAGCATAAAATGAGCAAGGTGATGAATGCTTAGTCCCCAGCACTTTCGAGCTGCAAGCCCAAGGATACGGCATTCAAGGCTGTCTGCAACTACACAGTGAGTTTGGGTCCAACCTGTGCTACACGAGACCCCGTCTCAAAAATAAATTAATAAATATGAATCCATTAAAGAACAAAGCCCTGAATCCCCATAATGATGGATTTGTGAGGGCCAGCCTGTTTTTATGTCATGACTTTGTTGTGAGTTTAGATATCCCAGATAAGTTCTGGACCAACATTGGTGTGGTAGGACATCTGCTTCTGCGGGTGCCTTGAATATAGAACCAAGGTTCGAATAACGGGGAGGTAGGTCCTGTGTGGGTCTCCATTTTCCTGGGGAATTGCTGGCCATGGGACCATGAGTGTGGAGAGTGGAGGGAGCCAAAGCGGCAAGAGGGGTTCAGGACTGCTGAGAGAATGGCAGAAAGAGGTCAGCCTTTCCAGAAGTCAGCTTCAGAGAGGCAGCTCATCTGGTTGTTCCAGAGGTTGGGAACATAAGAGCTCTTAGGGTAAAGGTCAGGAAGGACTCACTGGTCAGAGCACAGGACCTAATTATCATATGGGCGGGAGGAAGGAGCAGGACTTACATGCTGAGCAGTGAATCGCTTGCAGGAGGCTTTGCACAGGGTCATCTTCCAAGTAGGGTCATGTGTCTGTGCTCAGGGGTTCTAGCGCTTTGTAGATTGGTGAGACTATAATCAGACCCAGCCGAGGTCAGTAGAGAAAGGGAAGCCCTGAAAACAAAGGGAGTCCTTCATTTAGCACTGAGCTTGGAGAGCTATCCATACAAGGTGGACTGTGACTTTCATAGCAGGGTTCTCCAACATTGCTGTGTGTAGGTGGGGGACGGGGGGAACATTTGTCCTTTGAGATTTTTTTTACATGGCAGAATGCCTGAGTTGGACCCTACTATAAGACCTCTAGACTACATTAGTCATAAAGACAATTCTCCCCAGAGACTTAGTAGTAATTAACTACTGTGATTGCCAGCAGGTTTTATTTCAGTGTACGAGAACTTTATGTCAAGCCCCGTGACCCTGTGTTTCAGAAGGACCTTTCTCCCCGGATGTCAACCAGGAAAACCCTTTTAAATTGGCCCTACACACCTGCAGATTCCGCTGCAGGAATTTATTCTGAGAATAGGTTCTAGACTATTCGGAGCCCTTCGGAGTTGCTTCAGGAATCCCTCTTCTTCTCCATCCTGCCA
Source organism: Mastomys coucha (assembly GCF_008632895.1). Classification (NCBI taxonomy): domain Eukaryota; kingdom Metazoa; phylum Chordata; class Mammalia; order Rodentia; family Muridae; genus Mastomys; species Mastomys coucha. Next base: position 157,381,072 of record NW_022196897.1, on the reverse strand, counting down.
AATGATACTCTTTTGCACTGAGACAGTAGCAATGACATAAACTCCACTCGCCCAGAGATCTCTTCTTAGTAGAAGCTGAGCTGTGAATGCTGTAAGTCTGTCTCTTTATCTGACCACTGTGTTTAAAATATTTATGATGTGCTTCGTGAACAGAAGCCCTGGAGTGACTTGTTACATAGAAAGCCATGGAGATGCAAATCCCCCTAGTGAAACACGACCTCCTATAACTAGAAATGATTGCTCACTATAAGCATGGCATGGTGGCACATTGTCTGCAAACGTAGCACAGAGAAGGCTAAGGCAGGAGAACCTGGGGTTTGTGGCCAGCCTAGGCTGGGTAGAGACAAACATATATGGAAGTATAATAAACCTCTGTCCCCAAAATCAAAATAAGATTTAATAGGCTACTGTTTCTGACTTCTTTCTCATGGTTATTTGTTATTATGGGTAAGATATAGGTTTATTGTTTGTTTGTCATGTTCAAGCAAAAACAAAAAACAAAAATGAAACAAACAAACAAACCCAGGACAATCCTCTGTATAAGTCAATGTAAGGATTTCATTTGTTTCGTTTTATATTGGTCATTACAAAGTCCTATGGAGGAGGGAGGTAATAAGGATGAAAGGTACGTGGATCCGTCCACATACGTGGGTGTCACCTGGCTAAAAGTGTAACTATGGAGATGCCACCAACTGTGATGGTTTGCAAATGCTTGGCCCAGGGAGTGGCCCTATTAGGAGATATGGCCCTGTTGGAGTAGGTGTGTCTCTATGGGTGTGGGCTTTAAGACCCTCGTCCTCACTGCCTGGAAGCCAGTATTCTGCTAACAGCCTTCATATGAAGATGTAGAACTCTCAGCTCCTCCTGCACCATGCCTGCCTGGATGTTGCCATGTTTCTGCCTTGATAATAAAGGACTGAACCTCTGAACCTATAAGTCAGCCCCAGTTAGATGTTGTCCTTATAAGAGTTGTTATGGTCATGGCGTCTGTTCACGGCAGTAAAACCCTAAGACATCCACCACAAAAATTTTAAGCCCAAACAAATCAAAGGATGCACTATCTTATTAAAATATTTATTTTTGCTGTTTTTCAAGTTGTGTATATTTGTGTGTCTCTGTGTGGGATTAGTTCCCTTATAAAAGGGCCCTGAGGGATCTTACAACTTCCTCTACCATATAAGGAAGCATAGAGAACAATTTCCCTGAAACAGAGCACAACCCAACATCAGAATGGATCACAAATAGAAAGTTCTAGGAGTCATCGAACTTATAGCCAACATCACTGACCATTGCAAAACAGGAGGTGCTAAGGTGAGAAGGGGCTTCATAATTCTCAGTAGATAACATCCTGAGTTATGAGACCACTGAACAATTGTCCTGATGGGGTTGTAAAGCAAGTGTGGTGGAAAACAAATTCCTCAAAACTCGGTGGAAAAAGTTCTAGTGCTTTTATTTATTCATAAACAGCAAAAAGCAAATAAATGGTAAAGCGGGCCCACACTCGTTCATTCACACACACACACACACACACACACACACACACACACACACACACACACTTTCTCACTAACCTTTCCAGTCAGGCGGGCGCAGCCTTAGCTCCCGGCAGCATGCAGGTAAGGTGTGACTCGATGTTCCTTGCTCCGGATCCTCTGGAGCTGAGTTGATGCAGGCTCTGCTGTCTAAGCAGTGGATGCTCGAGTGAGCGCCCATGTGGGGTCCATGCAGATTATTTCTCGACTCTAAGTTTCTCTGCTGTGCCCTCCCAAGATGAGTGATGTTTCCGTGTCAGACCAGAGTTTTTAAGCTAAATTCAGCCAATTTCAACTAGGACATTCCACACATTATTTCATGGACTTCTTTTATCACTCTCATGCACACACGCGCTTTCTATGGCCTGGTTTTCATAGTTATCTAGGGCCACGGGTGGGTCCATGGCATTGCCCATCTCGGGCTAGGGCATTGGGCATGAGTTGTTCTTTATCACTCGAGACATTCTCTAAGGCTTGGTTTTCAAGACTATCTGTAGCCGAGGGAAGTGCAGCTGTGAAAGTGTTTCAGGGCTGAAGCCGCTGGCTGCTTTTACAGCATTGGGAAAAAATGTCCTCTGAGGCCATATGTTCTTTACAACACTGAGCTACATTACTCTTTAGTCAAAAGGGAGAGAGCTCAACTGGGTAAAGAGACATCAAACCTCATTGACTGAGGCTGGCTATATTCAGGAACAACAGTTCTCAAGAAGCCCTCAGCTCTCTGAATGGAGCCAAATCTCAAGAATAAAACGCTCAGAGTAATCAGGACAATTAAGATGTATTTAAACATCACTGGGCTGGGAAAAAATGGATTTTTTTTTTCTTGCTGCTGGTGATGTGAACAACAAAAATCCTATCCTCTAACCAACTTACTTGAGAAAGCCTGGGACTTGATCAAAGAACAAATGGTTGCAATTTAGCATCCCAATAGCTTCTTGCTGATTCAATTAACATTATGTTCATTTAACAAAATCTACCAACATTATTAAGCACACTGATATAACATAGGCCAAACCCTGTCCAGGGACTAGGCTTGGAAGGTTATTTTCCAATTTCAAAAAAACAAAAACAAAAATACCCCAGCTCAGATGGAAGTAATAAGATGCTCAACATTGTGCCCAACTGGCGGAGGCTTACAAGGTCAGGGGATGGACCCACGCATCCTAGAGAAAAGTCGTGCTGAAATAAATGAGAGGAGCACTTTGAACAAATGCAAATATTCCCTCAGATCTGGGTGTCCTACTAAGGATAGTAAAGTTGACTTTAAGCAAGCTTTGGGTGTTCACAGAGATGACCACTCCTGGACCATTAGTGAAGGTGCCATTGTGGGGCTTTTACCAAAGCTCTGGGGTGATTTTCTTCCATCTCAACATTACTATCATTCCCTGAAGGAAAGAACATTGGGCTCCTTATTTCTTACTTTTTTGTTTGTTTGTTTGCTTGCTTGCTTGCTTTCTTCTTTTCAGCATAGAAAAGGAAACTAGAGAAAGTGTTACCAGGTCATCCAGGAGAGTAGGGGCTGTCGAAGGTCCGGCAGCTCAGCCTTTCCCTGCTGTCATCAAGCATAGGCCAAAAGGAAGGGGTGTGAACCCTCACAAGCTGGGGAGTTCACTCTTTGTCTGAAGGGGTAGCCACTAGACACTCTGTTCCCACAGCATCCCAAAGGCCTTAGTACAGCCCTCCTTCAGCCATTGACTGGATTTCAATGGCTCCGCAGTGTCATTCTGTAACTGTAGCCTGCCGTCTATGTTCAGCAGAGCCTGTCTTCTCCTACCTGTCCACAGTCCTTCGGCATCCTCTTTTCTCCTACTGTACCCAGACCGAGCCAGTGTTTATCTTCTGCCAAAACCTCTTCTTTCCCCTGGTGCCTATTTGGTGCCACGCATTTGAAAGACTCTTCCAAATGCCCAATCTCAAGCTGGCAAAGTTTTACCCATAATCCCAATCTCAGATTACAAACTGTTTCTCAGTAAGGCAAACTGTTTCCAAAGCCAACACTCCCTCCAGGTCCCACCATTGTTATTTCTTCTTCAGCTTAGAACCCTGATGTCCTAAGACATACAGAACTTGTGCCTTCATACACTTGATATTCATCTTCCCTTTAAAGGCCTCTTTTGGATAGTGCCTAGCACATAGTAAGCTCTCCACAGGCAGTTAATCAATACAGTGTTAAGACATTATGAAGTGCTTCTTGTATAGCAGGAGTATTGATGGGAAAGAGAAGTGGATTAAACATGTCCCCCTTCCCCTAAGACTAAAACTGTCTCAGAAGGAGTCATGATATTTGCAGTAGACTAGCTGTATGGAGCTGAGACTATAGCTAAGTGGGGAAGGAGATTGCTGAACAGGCAAAAGGACCTGAGTTCGAGCCCCATATCCCACATGAGAACCAGGACATAGCATTGCATACCTATAATCCCAATGGTGAGAGACCTAAATGGGAGGGACCTTGGTTCTGCTGGCTACTCAATATAGATAGCTGGTGATGTCTAGGTTCAGTGAGAGACCCTACTTCAAAACTGAAGCAGATACCAGAAGGTGACCTCTGGCCTCCACAACAGGAGCACATGTATGCATACTGTCACACACACACATACATGCACAATACAAGCAAATGTAACACACACACGTGCCATCTACTGAAAGCACAACATTTCACTTACACAAATCAATTTAAAAGAAATCCATCCAGAGACAGGAGTTTTACTTCAGAGCTGAGCAATGGTGCTTCTCAACTTTCCCACATGTAACTCCAGGCTGAATGAGCCAATAGCCACAGAGTATAGAAATATCCACTCCACTCTTAATGTTAACTGATTGCGGTTCTCTCTAAGCTCAGCATCAACTTCCCGTTCTTTTTAGCATGCTCCAGAAGGTCGCCCATCAGCAGTTGCTCAGGGCTGGCATGAGGCATGAGGCATAAGGCTGCTTTTCAATCTCTAGATCCAGTCCTCAAGACCCAAGCAGAGTTGCCATGGTGAGAACCAACTACAGTTCAAAGTGGGATGCCCCCTCCACTGCCTCTGAGGTTCAGGTTGGCACATCCCCATGGAACAAGCTGCTCATGGCAACACCCTGTAGACAAGTCTCTGCAGTGCAGAGGCCGTTAGTACCTCAGGCATCCTCAGAAACTCATGGGGAAGAAGGGTTCAGTGGCAGTGGGAGGGGCAATGGAGGACAGTGGAGTATATAGTGTCAGAAAATATGAGACGTGTGCAAAATCTTATTGAAACTCTCTAAATGTACTGTTTCTACTGTCTGTAGTTACTGAATCTCTGTGTGTGTAGGTGTGTGCATGTGTATGTATATGTGTGTGTATGAGTTCATATGTATGTGTATATGTGTGTGTATGCATGCATATGTGTGTATGTGTATGTATATATGCATGTGTGTATGTGTGTGTATGCATGCATATGTGTGTATGTGTGTATGCATGCATGCAAATGTGTGTACATGTGTATATGTGTATGTATGCATGCATGGTGTGTGTGTGTGCATGTGTGTATGTGTGCATATGTGCATGTGTGTATGTGTGCATATGTGCATGTGTACATGTGTGTATGCATGTATGTGTATGTACACATGCATATATGTGTATATATGCGAGTGTATGTATGTGGTTTATATGTATGTGTGTATATGTGTGTGTAGGTATATATGTGTGTATATGTATGTGTATGTGTATGTATGTGTATGTATGCATATATATGTGTGTGTATGGTTGTATGTGTGTGCAGGCCAGAGAATAGCCTGGTATGTGCTACTCAGGTGTCCTCCATTTTTTGTTTAGTTTTTCTGAGACAGGGTTTCCTCTTGGTCTGAAATTCATCAAGTAGGCTAGATTGGCTGGCCAGTGAGCCCCAGGGATCTGCCTGTCTCTGCCTCAAACACAGATCACCAGGCCTGGCTCCCCAGAATCACTTAACTTATTTTTACTTAAATAAAACCCAATTCCATCATTCTACCCTCCCTTTCCTCCCTCTTACCTTCCCAAGTCCCCTGTCTAAAATTCACAGCCTCCTTGCCTTTAGCCATTGTCACTAAATGCACCTGTGAGTGAACAAATATAAGAACACAACTTGCTGAGTCTCTTCAGTGTTGCCTGCATGTGTTGTTGGTGCAGTGGGTAAAGGCAGGCTAACAAGTCCAGCCTGGTGGCCTCGGAACCCATGTAAACGTGGAAGGAAGGAACCAACCCCACAGGGGCCTACATCTCATGTGAGCTCTGGGATCAAACTCAGGTCTTCCCATTTTTAAGACTTCCCCTATAGAGAATTTCTGAGAAAGAGCAGCACAATATTCCCAAGGAACTTACTTTTAAATGCTACTTAATTCTTAGTAGGCCCAGGAAGACCACACCTTAACAATGACCCATCCCTGAAGTCTCTGTTTGCAGAGGACAACAGCATTCCAGCATGCTTGCACGCCACATTAATTCATAAGCCATCACTGCTTTAATTACTTATTTATGAATCTAATTATCCCCTAACACAAATGCGTGTGACTCAGCTCAGTATGCATTCTCCATTAAAGGATTTCAAGCCATTAGTGGAAAATCCATAGGCAAATTAAGTCTGGAGTCCAACTCTGTGCGTTTCTTTTGTGTAAGTACTTACATTCCAAAAGAGGCTGATCTGACGATGTTCTGTGTGTGTGTGTGTGTGTGTGTGTGTGTGTGTGTTTGCACAAACTCATGCACACAGGCTCTAGATGAAACTTTCTGAGCCTTCAGCTCTTCATAACACAATCAAATAAATAAAAACCACATTAATATTTTATATGTTATTAAAAGGCTTTTTAAAAGGAGAAATCAAATTATTTTCCAATTAAATCTAAAAAATAATTTTAAAATAATTTAAAGCATTGGCTCAAAAATTCCCATTCTTCAAAAGTTAGAGACAACACCTAAATATTAAGAGCTTTATGAGAATTATATAATTACAATAATTTAAAAACACATTTACTTATGTGCTTATTAGTAATATGTTAATCATTTTGTATACTATGACTTATTTTATCTTCAAAATAATTATGTTAATATCCCTACTTTATATATGAGTAAACTAAGGCACAGAAAAGCTAAGTAAAACCCCTAAAGTCACACAGCTGGAAGGAATTACAGCTTCCTGACTCCTGCCTGACATCGCCCAGTTAGGTGACTTGGGTAGAGCCTATCCTCTGAATTCCCTCACTGTACACCTCTAAAAACGCACACAAATCTTTCATCTTTTCTGTGCATATGTGCACAGCATGTGTGTACATGTTTGTGTGGGTGTATGTGTCTTTATAGGCAGGAGCTAATGTCTAGTGTTGTCCCTAATTGCTATTCCTTATCTGTTGAGGCAAGGTCTTTCTCTCTCTCTCACCAAACCCAAAGCTCACTGATTCAGCTATTAGCCAGCCAGCTAACCCCAGGGATCACCTGTCTGTGCTACCAAGGACCTGGCATCATTGCCAGGTCACCATGCTCATGTCTCATTACACAGGCCCTAGAGCTCTAGGCTGTGGATGGATATGTTTTATCCTGTGAGTCATCTCCCCACACTCTTCTTTTATTTTTTTAATAACAACTATAAGCACTATTGTCTTCTTTAATGTATTTTTGTATGTTCTTTTATGTCAGAAAAGACCAATACATGTTCTTACATTCAAAGGCTGGCTGAGACGTCCAGATTCGGTTTCCTTGTCGGACTGTGATTTCTTGGTACTCATGGATTCTAAACATGTATATTGACTGCTTCTTCCAGGCTCATTTAAAACAGTGTGGTAGACAGTCACTCAGCGTCGAGAAGGATTTCCTCTTAGAGTCAGAAAGTGGCTCGTGTGGTGAACTCTGATGTATCTGCACACAAACAAAACATCCTTTGTGGAGCTGAATATCCAGAAACAGACATTCAGACTTGGATGAGCTGTTAGCCTTCAGTGTACAGCACCACTGTCTTTGAAGACAGAAGATAGGAAATGTAGATATTAAAAACTAACCTGCTGTCAATCAAATAAGTCAATAGAAAGTGGGAGGAGCACATCTTGGAAAAATTTTAAAAACTAGTATTAAAGCAACTAGTATGTCCTTAATTTGTAAAGAGCAGGAGGAAAAATGGAAGAGACTGGAAGAGGGCAGTGTAGAGATGGAGTGACTATGGTGAGCACAGTTGAAAACAGCTATTTTCAAATTCTAAATGTTAAGCTTCCATTTGTAACGTTTCTTCAGCTTGCTCACTTTAATGTGTTTTCTGTCTCTATCTGGTAAAGGCCTGTTCACCACAGAGCTGATTATTTTGTCAGGCAAGGTCAAAACAAACCAGGCTTAATGGTACATGCATCCACCTTCTCACCACGGATACTTTGTGTCCCTAGAGTGTTGCCGTACATTAGAAGAAAAACTGACAGTTCCAACCATCTTCCTCATGCCAAAGTCAAATCCTCACATCTGCGTTTGCCTCACCTCCACGTGTATCTCTAAGTCTCCCCTGGGGAGGCTACAGCAGGTAGACTTCTCTTTCCTTATAAATTTAATTGTGTTAGGGTTAGAACACTTGATATGAAATCTACCACTCAGCAGAGGGGTGTGTGTGTGTGTGCATGTGTGTGTGCGTGTTCACGTGTGTGCAGGTTCATGTATGTGTGTCCTTGGAGTTCATGCAATGCACATATGTGTATATGCCTGCAGAGCCTGGCTAGCAAGCACTGCGTGGCTCAAGCACAGGCCACCATTTCTTTTGCAGACACGGCCTGTCAGTGACAGAACTTACCCATCAGGCCCGGCTGGCTGGCCGGTAAGCCCCTGGGATCCACCTTTCTCACCTCCCTGGGTTGAGATTATAAATCCATGCCATCATTCCTGTCCCTTTTGCATGAGCTCCAGGCTGTAAGCAGGTCCTGGTGCCTTTAAGGCGGCTGTTTCCCAATCCCTTCCCAAGTGCAGTATCGATAGCCATCACTCCAACTACGCTGCGGCCTGGAGGGCTCCAGAACCTGCTCATCATAACTTAGAACGTTTTGCTTACCACTCGGACTCTTCCCGCTTCGTACTTCTACTGGAGCATGGTGGCAACACGCTCCTCTCTGACTGTAAATCCAGAGCTTCTACTCATGGCCACATGTGGCTGAGAGCCAAGCTATTTCGTCGACCACAATTTGTTTAGGTTGCTGTATCTCGACATTTGCTGAAGCACCTCCTTCCCATTTGAGGCTGAGTAGTACTCTCCTGAGTGTACATGAACCACATTGTTACTCATCTCTCAACCCACTTAGCACATCTCTATATTTCAGTTGTTATGATTATCAATGTATATATAGCTGATTTTTGAAGTAGTGATTTTCCTAGAAAATGCTTTGCTGAATTCTTTTTATCTTAGCACATTAAACATAAGATCTTCTTCTCCTCTTCCTCCTCCTCCTCTTTCTCCTCCTCTCTCTTCTCCTCCTCCTCTTCCTCCTCCTTTTGTTCCTCCTCTTGTTCCTCCTTCTCTCCTCCTTGTCCTCCTCTCCCTCCTCTCCCTCCTCATCCTCCTCTCCCTCCTCTCCCTCCTCATCTTCTTCATCCTCTTCTTTCTCCTCCTCTTCCTCCTTCTCTTCTTCCTCCTCTTCCTCTTCCTCCTCCTCTTCCTCCTTCTCTTCTTCCCTCCCTCTGTTTCTGCTTCTCTGCTTCTCAAGCTATTGACTGGGAAGCCAACATGAACCACCAAGTTTGCCATCTCATTAACAACCACAGTGGAGGCTGTGGAATTTCTGTTCACCTCTCCATATCAAATGAGCTTCCAATTACACCAGAACCCTGGTCTTCTCTAAGGATCCGTGGGTGCGCCTTTTGAAGTCTCTCTCACTCCACACATTTCATCTGACTTCCTCCGTCAACACTGTGATTACAAACTGCAGTACTTGATGATGGTCAGCACATGTGAGATACTAATAGGACACCGCTAATTCATGAGAAATGACAGAGCCAGGAAATTGACTGTGCTCGAGGCCTGATGCAAAGCTCTACACACACATCACAGCAAAGGAAGTTTAATTTTGTGCCTCAACATCTTTCATTATGAAAGGCTCATAACAGAAAGGCACAGATCAGGCAGTGCGTTCACCTGCTGCTCAGATGCATGCATCTTAGGTTGCAAGGTTTGCCTCCATCTTCTCTAAAAGGAATAGTTCAATCACAATTCCAGCATGGATGGGGGAGGATTTCACTGTCTTAGGAGCTTCTGCTTTCTAGGGAAGAGAGTTTTCTCCAGGGACATTTCTCCTGGTAGGTCACCCATGCTCCAGTGGATGGCCTCACACATGAACACATATAGACAGCATTGATCAGACTCTGTTGTTATTAATTACATTTAACATACTGACAAGTTCAATTTCCCTACAGCTTTATTAGCCAAATTACTTACAACCTAGGAAAATGTCAAGCCTTTCAAAGGGTAAGAGTAGCGTATAGGCACATTGGTGAGGTCTGAGGAAGAAAGCCCTGGCGGCTTCTCTTGGCATTCTCTGATTGGCTCTCTCCAGAGTTTTTTGTTTCGGGCTTGTCATTTGCATGAAAATCACTCATGTTTTCACTCTCTGCCTTTCTGATGATTAATTTGCTGAACTAATCAGCCTTGTTGAAGCTCACTAGTAAATATCTCCTTGAAAAGGCTCTTTGGCGAAAGTTAAGTCCTATGCTTGTACGGGAGAGCTCATGTGCATCTGAAGACTGGTCCATTCACAGTAATCATGAGGGCTGCAGAGTAGGGCAGCTCTTGCAGTGGAAGCTTGAGTACCTCAGTTTGAAGCCAGGAGCCAGGACAGAAGGTTTGTAATCCCAGCATTAAGGAGTAAAACAGGATGGCCCCGGAGGCTCTCTAGCCAGCCAGGTAGCCTATTCAGAAACCCCAGGTCCAAAAGAATGACTCTGTCTCAAAAAACAAGGAGAATGGTAGCTGAGAACAGCCTCCAGGAGAACTGTCAGACACAGACACAGGCACACAGACACAACTGTCAGACACAGACACAGGCACACAGTCACAACTGTCAGACACAGACAGACACACAGACACAACTGTCAGACACAGACACAGGCACACAGTCACAACTGTCAGACACAGCCAGGCACACAGACACAAAGAGCACTGTCAGACACAGTCAGACACACAGACACAAAGAGCACTGTCAGACACAGACACAGGCACACAGACACAACTGTCAGACACAGACAGACACACAGACACAAATAAAAGTATTTATAATAACAAGAAATACATACTCACTATAAAACACCCTGAGGATAAAACTTGGAACTTGAAATTTAACTAATAAACATCTTTCGATTTGCAGTGTTAAATGATGACTAGGATACCCCTGTGCTGAGGTTGTCTCTCTCAACACCGTCTGAAGAAGGGGGAACCATTATTTTTACTTCAATTATTGGGGCACTGTGACATACACCAATGAGCAGTCCACCGCCTCAGACAGCAGGTTCATGGTAAAGATCTAATGTGACTCGGGGTGTCTAAAGCTGATATCAGCTTTCCTAGCTGATCTGGGATATGCTGGTATTAGCAATGAACTCCAAGGCACTTGCTGTGGCTCATGTTTGTAAGTCCAGAACTGGAGATGCAGAACCAGGGTGTTCATAAACTTAAGGTGATGATCTGGGCTAGACTGTGAGAACCTAACTTATGACAAGGAAACACACACACACACACACACACACACACACATGCAAAAGAATAAAGTCTGCTGTAAAGCGTATGCACAGATAGTTGACATTCACCTACACCCTCAGAGAGCCAAACACACCAGAACTGCAACCCTTTAATTGTTAAAAATACCAATATAGTGAATGTTTGGTGATCTAAACTTGGAATTAAATTTTAGAGCTTGCAAACAAAGATTACAGTATAACTGAGTGCCCATAAAGAAGAAGTGATGGAGATATAATGGACCGAATGAAGAAAGAAAAAGCCCTGTATGAATGAATTAGTCTTTGAGCACATCAAATATGAAAGGATTAAAAAGAATCATAAAATGTCTCTCTTACATATCATCCTATTTCATGAGAGAAAATGAGTTTGAAGAGATGAAATGATAAGACCTCGGCAGCCAATGCTATTTCATTATTCTTTACATAAATCATACGAAGATTGGCTTAATGATAGTTCACTAAACACTTGAAGGTGATGATGACATGCCGGATAGTCTCCATCTGCTCTCCGATTATGTCGTGACTCTACATCTGATCAGCGTGGATATTATAAGACTACGTGAAATCCTTCTGTCACCTCGAAGACCTTGACAAGGGGGGCGTGCGCACGCATGTGGGAAGAAATGGCCTCTCAGTTATTCGAATTGATTACTCATGACATGTGGAGGCTTTTAGAGGCTTTGCTTTCAGTTTACACAGCATGACACACTGTGACTTCTGCTCACATTCCAGTGGACAAGAAAAAGTTACTGTGTGAGCTCAGTAAGGAGTACTAGAGAACTCGGGAACTACCCCCCAGCCTAAGACTGTAATCTGCTATTGATTGACCATGTCTAAAATGGACACATATCCATTCAAGTCTTCTTTAGCTCCCAGGAGAACAGTGGGTTTCCAGGCCTCATAAAATAGTTTAGGTCACTTGCAATTTGTATAGATGTCATCGTTAGCTTTAGCTAACTATCATCTAGGTCCAACACTAGAGTCACCTGAGAAGAAGGAACCTGAAATAAAGAACTGCCTAGATCAGACTGGCCTGTGGCCACGTCTGCAAGGCATTTTCTTAATTGCTAATTGATGGAGGAGGACCCAGCTCCCTGGGAGCAGTGCCATCGCCAGGCACATGGGCCTGGTCTCTGTATACTAGGTACTGTATACAAAGGAAACTTAGCAACCCAGGGGAAGCAAGCCAGTAGCTCTACTTAAGTGTCTTCCCTCAGTTTCCTTCCTTGAAGTCCCTACCTTGGCTTCCCTTGATGATGGGCTGTGACTTTTAAAGTTAAATAAACCCTTTCCTCCCTAAATTGATTTTACTCGTGGTGTTTATCACAGCATCAGAGAAGCAAACCGGAACAGTAGACAAAGTATTTATCACTCCAAGTTCTCAGACCCACATCTCTATAACATAGTTTGTATAGTAAAAATGGTAACTCTGTACATTGTTAGCGAGGTCCATAAACAAGAATGTATATTAGGTCTGTGACTGTCCACAGGGCTCAGAAATTACTTTACTTATCATTAAAGTTTATTAGAGCCAAAGAACTAAAATTAAAAAAAAAAAAAAAAGATGAGCCGGGCGGTGGTGGCACACGCCTTTAATCCCAGCACTTGGGAGGCAGAGGCAGGCGGATTTCTGAGTTCAAGGCCAACCTGGTCTACAAAGTGAGCTCCAGGACAGCCAGAGCTACACAGAGAAACCCTGTCTCAAAAAAACAAACAAAAACAAAAACAAAAACAAAACAAAACAAAACAAAAAGATGGATAGAAAACAGTTGCATTTGGCAGAGTTGAAAAGTCAAAAAAAGTTTAAGTTAATGTTGCTATGATAAAATACCATAGCCACAACAACTCAGGAGAGAAATGGATTCATTTGTTATTTATGGTGCCAGAGAGAGCCCATAATGTTGGAGAAGGCATAGCCAAAGAAACAGGAAGCTACATGGTCACACGGGAAGCAAAGGAGGGGGCTCTCAGAAGTCTAACTTCAGTATCTTACTTCTTTCTCAGCAAGCTCCACCTCCTACAGGATCAGTAACCTCCTCCTAAATTGTACCACTTGGGGACCAAGTGCTCAAATATGGGGAACGTTTCTTATTCAAACTGCCACACAAGGGCACATTTGAATGCTCTCCCATGGAGTTGCATAGGACACATGTTATCTTTAAGCAATGAACTGAGGTCTCACATGTGACATGTTTTCAATCAGAGGAAGTTGTCCCATCCTCTGAGCCTAGGAGTTTTGCTTGCAGTCTACAGTCAGACACATGTCATCTTCATGATTGACTACTTAGGGCATAAACCCGGTTGTTTACACAAACTAGACTCATTATCTCTGTGGGCTGCAAGCTTCAAACATCAAAACACTGTCAACATTAGAGACTTAATGGGCCCCCACCCCCAGGAGCCAGTGCCCCGCTCATCTTTCTTCATAGCCATCTAGATCTGCAAGAAGGTGCTATGGTCTCCTGAAGTACAGACCTGAAATCCATTGTCACTGTGTACAGAGAATGGGGATAGAAGGGGAAGCTATGCGGGTGACTAAAATGTCCCAAGGGAATATGAACTACAGACCATGGTTCCTGCTAGTGGGACTTCAAACACTCTGATCAGAACTCAGTCATCTTGGATTGTGAGCTAGTCAAACAGTATGGGGCACTGGGCAGTTCTGACAGCTGGAGTCCAGGAGAGCAGCCACCTTGGAACCCCAGAGACCCACTGAGCAATGTAAATTTGTTCATAAGGGACGGTAGGCGTTCAGTGATTTGTGCCTGAGACCAATGGCTCAGATTTCAACCCCTCACAGCTGCCCCTGCAGGAGATGTGTGCTTTATCAGGCAGACACTGCCTCAAACTCCCAGCATTCTAGCTGGACCTTACACACAGTCATCTGACCACAAGCCAGGCATGCCACACCCCATACAATAAAAGGAGTGGTTTGCCCCTCCTCATTCTCTTACTCTCTCTTGCTTCTCACTCTCTTACTTTCTCTCTCTCTTGCTCTCTTGTTCTCTTGTTCTCTTTCTCCCTCCTCTTACTCTTCTCTCTTACTTCCTCTCACTCTCTCGCTTTCTTTCTCTTCTCTCCCTCACTCTTACCTCCTTACTCTCTTTCCTCTCTCTCATTCTCTTACTCTTACTCTCTCATCCTCTTGCTCTCTCTCCCTCTCTCTCCCCCTCTCTCCTCTCTGCTCTTTGTTCTCTTCTCTGCCTTTCTCCCTCTTCTTCTTTTCTCTCTCTCTCTCCTTCCTCTCCTTTCTTTCTATCTACTCAACCAGCATATTTCTCCTTCCTACAATAAAATAACTCATTCATACATTGCCTCCCTTTTAATTAAGGCGCTGTGCAGCAAACAGGTCAGCCCCCGGGTGAGAGAGAAAGACACCCAGGCCTCAGCAGCAGGCCCGCTGCCTCCAGAGGGAGAGAGAGAGCTTCTCAGGCCCCCCTGCTTTTGGAACAACAAAACAGGACTGACAGCAAAAGCCACTGTGGGCAGATCGCTTTAGGGTCTGACTGACGAAGACACACAATGGATCAGCATGCTTTATATCTGCTTCTACTGTAAAGGAGAGAGATAAATATATATATCCTGCTTATTTCTATCGTGTGTGTGTGTGTGTGTGTGTGTGTGGTATGTTTGTTTTGAGTACATGTGTATGTGTTTGTACAGATGTATGTGTGTAGTATGTTTGCACTCGTGTCTGTGTGTTGTCACTAAGGACGAAATCTTCCTTCTTGAGCAGATGAATGGATTTCTATCTGTAAAGAGCCTGACTGATAATTGTAAGTGGGTGATTCGCCTTCCTACTTCCTCACCCTAACATCACATGTCCAGTGGTTAGAGTGCAGACCTGAATCCTCCGCACAACCTTGGACTCCCTGCAGAGAAAATAAGGGAGAGAGCACTGCGGGGTCATGGTATTAGCCAATAGCTCGCTCTCAGGGTAGAAATGCAGACTGAGTGTTCTTCTCACAATGTTGCTTGAAGGTGCCTTCTCATAAGCCTTTTTATTCACTCCCATGTCCAAATATGTCTCAAATATGGAAATTGCAAATTCCACTAAAATCAGATTGCATCTTCTTCAGTGAGGCTGTGTTCCTATCCCACCTCATCCTATCCCACCTCATCCTATCCCACCTCATCCATCTCCACCTCATTCTATCCCACCTCATCTATCTCCACCTCATCCTATCCCACCTCATCTCCACATTGAAACAGATACAAACCAAAGTGAATGCGTCCACCCAGGAAGCCACCCACGTCTGCATCAGGAAGCAGTAGCCAGCTTTCATCCAAAGGGAAGCAAGCTGTCAGTGTTTGCTTCCTTGCTGCTTAGCTTTCGAACCCTGCTACCCTCGGGCAGGAGTTCCCCGGGAAGTTACAAGGGCAGCTGGATGGTGGATTATGTCTGTGAATGGAGCAGAGGTGTGAATAACTTCTGATGTTAGTTCTTGGTGAATGGGCTATCTGTTGGAATACACATGTCAATGAATATAAACAAATTTATTTCCTCATCTCACAAGGAACACTAACTTCTGACAGAATTATACAAATTTCATGATATTCCTCAGTGCTGTTTAAAAGCCCCTATAGCTCCTACTCATTGAATACTGAGTGGCTATAGGTTAAAATATGAGGAAGTTCTATTTGCATCTCCTTTTCCCAATCTATTCAGCCCTCTTCTCTCTCTCTCATGTTCCATTCAAATTTTCCTATTCTCAATGAAATCTCCACTGTCCATTTCATTTAAAATTATAGCTCCTATCTGTGGATTCATCTTCTGACTTACAATATGCATGGCTCTATGTAATATAAATACATCCCTATGTAATATAAATACATTCCTATGGATTATAAATCATCCGTATGTAATATAAATATATCCATTTATGTATTGTTCTCAGTACCCATTCCTTCTCCCCACATTAATATAACATTTATGTGATAGGAGCTTTTCTTAAATTTCTGCAGTCCCTGGAACAGAGTTTGACACATGATAGGAGCTCAATGCTTACATTCTTAACAGTCAAAATAAAAAATGTTTCCTAATTTTGTTTTTCTAAAACATTTGTAGAAAAATGTTCATAAGACTCAGGGTACCTCATACCCCACTGAACTTAGAGGCAGATAGGCTTTGATTTAATAATATTATATGTTATTAGTGGGTATGAGGCAGAGAGACAGAGATGGAGGGAGGAGAGAGAGAGAGAAGGGAAAGAGAGAGAGAGGAGAAAGAAAGAGAGAGAGAGAGAGAGAAAGAGAGAATGCACTCACCCCTCAGCACATCTGTGGAGCTCAGAGAACAGCTTTTGATGTCTGTTCTCTCCTTCTACGTTATTGCTACACGGTCTTTCTTACAGTTTCTTCCATTCTACATAATTCAGGCTAACTGGCCTAGGAGCTTCCAGAAGATTCTATTGTCTCATCTCCCACCTCTCTGTAGGAGTGCTGGGACTGAAAGTGTGTGACATCACATCTGTTGCTTTATGTGGCTTCTGGGTCTTGAACTCAGATCATCAGACCTGTATATAAAGTGCTTTTACCCACAGAACCATGTCATTAGCCCTGATTTAATATCTTGAAACTTACAGAACAGTCTGTACACTTAGTGCTTGCGTCCCTTATAAAGCTGCTCAGGAGACATACAGCGGTGCTCTATACGGCTTGTCCAGATGAAACTTGGCCTCCCACTCCTGGGTTCAGTCAGAACAATCCCAGTCATCCATTCGGGTTCCATGTAATCGCGTGACCATTGCAAGGCAGGGCAAGAGGGCAGTCATGCAGAGTTGAAGAGCAAATAGGAGATGAGGCAGAAGAGAACTCCAGATGTTGAGAAGCTGCCTGGCTTTGACTTTGCAAACAGAAATGGTGAGTTGTGAGCCAAGCAATGCAGGCAGGCTCTGGAATCCTAGAGCAGCTCCTGGCTGAGCCAGTAAGAAGATGGAAGGAAGCTCTCGGTGCCACAGACGCTTCAGGCTGAATTCATCCAACAACCTAAATAGAATTGGAATTAATGCTTCTCCAGATCCCAAAGACAAAACCATTTTCCTCCCAATGCCTTAGTCATGGCCTGTATCTGAACGAAAGATCTGAGCCAGAGACATTTCTTTTCTTCTAAAACCTTATTTTCTTCTCTAAAGGAACCTTTGGCTTCATGTTGCATGTCTTCATTTTACTTTGTCACCATGTCAATATTTCATCCTCTCCTGGATAATTTCAAACAGCAATGCCATCAGGCACCATAGGAAATAAGTAATAAACTATTGACATGTGTGTGTTGCTTAATACATTTCTTTTGTTCTCCTTGATCATTTGGCCCTTGTTATGAGGAGGAAACTTCAGAATCTCAAATAAAACAGGTAGCCTTGTGTACTGTTGATGGATATGTAAAATAGGACAGTCTCTCCATAAGGTCATTTGCCATTAGGAGTTTGTGATGGTTACATTTGTAAACATGGCATAACCTAGACTCACCTAGGTGTCGTCTCAATGAGGGACAGTTTTACACTGGGTTAGACTGTAGGCATATCCATGGGGAATTACCTTAATCAACTGATGTGGGAGGAGACTGCTCATTGTGGGCGGCACCATTCCCTGGGTGGGTAAAAGCAAGCAAGCACACTTGTATTGTTTTCACTCTGCTCTTTAACTATGCACAAGATATGACTAGCTGTTTGAAGCGCATCTTAAACTTTCCCACAATGATAAACTGTAGCCGAGCACTGTGGGATAAAAGATCCTTCCTTTCCTAAGTTGCTTTTTGTCAGGATATTTTATCACAGCAACAGAAATATAACTAGAAAAGTATTAGAAAGTAACTTCCAAGTTCCCTCTGATCCAGCTGTTTATGGTCAGGAATTTCTTACTACGAAACACAATAGTGGTAGTCAAAGAAACACAAGTAGACATTTCTATTGCATTGCACTAGTATGTAAGGTCTAACAAAACCTGCCAACTGCTTAACAATCTGGTGAAGATAATCATTTAAAATGGTGCGATGATTCTGTGAAGATTCATCACACCATTTTAAATGATTACCTTCACCAGATTGTGGCAAGCATGGGGAGGGGAGAGGCAACAGGGGTTTGTTCTTGTTGTTTTTGTTTGTTTATTTGTTTGTTTTCTGTAGGGGAAACTGGGGAAGGAAAAATCATATGACGTGTAAATAAAGAAAATATCTAATAATAAAGAAATGATGTGATGAAGAAAATAAAGCGATGAAATGTAAATTAAATATGAAGCAGCTATATTGCTCAAAAGCTAATATAATGTAGCATGCACTATGTACCTGGTTTGTAAGTTGACTTTTCTCTCTAAAGATAGATAGATAGATACAGACATATGGTGGATAAATAATTGCAAACCATACAAGCAATACAACTCTTTAAAAAATTATTTTTGTTCTACTTACATATATGTGTGTGTGTATGTATCTCTGTGTGTGTGTATCTGTGTGTGTGTGTGTGTGTGTGTGTGTGTATCTGTGTGTGGGTATGTGCACATGAGTGCAGTTTCCATGGAGGCCAGATCTGGGTTCTGGAAACCTAACTCCAGTCCTTTGCAAGAGCAGTACACACATTCTGAACCACTTAAGAATTCTTTCTGGATCCAAGTTTTTTTTTTTTTTTTTTTTTTTGAGACAGGGTTTCTCTGTGTAGCCCTGGCTGTCCTGGAACTCACTCTGTAGACCAGGCTGGCCTCGAACTCAGAAATCCGACTGCCTCTGCCTCCCAAGTGCTGGGATTAAAGGCGTGCGCCACCACCGCCCGGCTGGATCCAAGTTTTTGTTTGAAAGGAATACATAAATAAATAAATAAATAAATAAATAAATAAATAACAAAAAAGTGTTATTTCAAAAATAAAAGATAATGTAGTTTGGTAGTGTTGTCTGTTAAAGACTTACAAATACTTTTCATTTTCATTCAACGTTGAGCTGTGGCATTTACTTAGCAGGAGGGGGAGGGGTGCAAATGTCCTCTGCCTGAGTGGCTTCTTGTTTGTTTGTTTGTTTGTTTGTTTTCTGCTTTTTGTGTTTTGTTTTTAGACAGGGTATCTCTGTGTAGCCTTGTCCTTGAACTAGCTCTGTAGACCAGGTTGGCCTGGAACTCAGATCCACCTATCTTTTTCTCAATACTGGGACTAAAGGCGTGTGTCGCCACTATCTAGCTCTAAAGAGGAATGATCATAGAATCACAAGACGCTGCCTCCAGACCTGCCACACCTGCCCCCTGGCTCCACTTGCTTAGGCTTCTCCACAGAGCTGGTTTTAAAGGGCACATTGAACAAACAACAACAACAACAACAACAACAAAAAACCACTCAAGCATAAGGCTGGCAAGAGGAAAGCACTTAAGATTTAACGCTGGGGGGTCCCTGGCTTTATCTGAGCTAAGCCAGCCAACACTTTGTTTCAAAAACATAAAGGTGAAAATCCAGTTTGGGTACTTGGTTTTGTATCCAGTGTAAAGCTGTCATAGCCAATCGAGGTCCAGTAAGAAATGACTTGTGACAAGTGGCTTATCTGAAACCTGCAGTGACGGCTTTAGGAGCCACTTAAAGCTCTCTTGATTTTCTTCATCAGATTCACCCCAGCTGCTTCGCCTCTCCTGTCACCTTTCAGCACATCTTCATCTCTTATGGTATCCCCCACCCCCAGCCAATCAGGTGAGCATCTGCATTTGAAAAGGAAACTTCTCCCAGCTGCCACATACCAGAGACAGCTTGGCAGATGCTCTAAGATCAACAGATGAATTCTCCACCACAACTGATAAGCATTCCATGCCTGGCAGGGAACCCAGAGAGACTGGCAATGTTCAGAGCAGCCCATTCTGCAAGGCTCCTTTAATAGCTTTGATTTAATGCCAGCCTTGGCATGCATATTGTGTCCCCTGTGCTTTTTCCTTAACTCTAAAACCTTCCACTCTGAGGTGACATTTCTTTTGACACAGTGTGACAGGTCCCCATCCATGCATTACTTTCAGGGTCTAAGAAATGGGGTGGGGGTAGAGCTAGTGTGGAGTGGATCAAAGGCCCTCCCCCTGAATCTCAGATTTCTTTTACTGCCTCATTATCCTTAACACCAAACATTTAAGAAGCCAGATCTCCCCCTGCATGGGCCTGCTGTCTCTGCATTACAGTACCCATGGTCCACACACCTTATGGGATTCCCCGATGCTTTCAAACCAGAAGTGTATTGACAGTGGTGCTCTGGTGAGGTTGTACATTTCATCCAGAATGTACACAAAGAGAAAACACAACATTGGGTGATAAGTACTGGATCTCCACTTAGCCCAGCACTTCCTATCTTCAGCTCCTATCTAAGGCACACTAGATGAGTTCTGAGTTATTCTTGCTGTCTGAGACATCCTACCTAAGGTCCAGAAAGATAGACTCAGGTTTCAATAACCCCAGTGGTGAATCTTCTCTCCAAGCAAAGGAATCAATCTCAGGATCTACTGAAGCCACCAAGACTCATGCTGCCCCTCTGAGTCTGGCTGTTCTTGCCTGTGTTGTGTCCTCATCCCTGGGTGATACAGAAATATAGTAGTCCCTGCCAGCTGTGGCCAGGATGTGCTTGAGATGTAGGTGCTGTCTAGCATCCAGTAGACAGTGGCTCCCTTAGATTCCCTAGGAAATCACAACCAGATCTCGGTTGTTTTATTCATTTATGCCTTGGCTTTTGTGTGACAGGGTCTCGTGTAGCCAAGACTAGCCTTGAACTCATTGCATAGCTAAGGATGACTTTAGAATTCTGCCTCTGCTGTCCAGCGTGCTAAGAGTGTGTGTGTAATCACACCCAGTTTATGGAGCTCTGGATTCCAAAGCCAGGGCTCTGTGCAGACCAGGCAAGAATTCTACCAACTGAGCTGCAACCCCAAACCCCACTTTGGGTTTAACTACCAGAAAACTTACAACAGTTCCAGAAGTTTCCAAAGACACCTGCGTGGGATGACTTCATGGTCAGCAGTCTGCCCTTGGCGTTCCTGGGAACCACTCATTCCTAAGGCATTGTTACTTCATATCACACATTTTGTGAGACACATCTTTCCAGGAAGCCCAGCAGGCTAGCCTCGGCCATACAGTCCTCTTGCCTGTGCCTGCCAACTGCTGCCATATACTACCACGCCTAGCTTGTCTACAGGTTGTACTCTCCTGTTTCGGTCACATGACGCTCGGCAGTGTCAATCAAATAGTCTGCCACTCATGGTGATGGCTTTTCCAGACACAAAAGAAATTCAGGGTAAATCTTCACAATCATGTTAGGTAATTTTCAGTTACTGTCGTGAACTTCTGAGAAGACCAACTATAAAAAACCAAGGTGTTCTTTGACTCGAAGTTTCCGACATGTCTGTGTACAGCATGGTTCTCGACCTTCCTAATCCTGAGACCTTTGCTCATGTTGTGGTCATTCCCCACCCCACCCCCAATCACAAAATTTTCATTGCTACCTCATAACTGTAAGCTTACTACTGTTATGAATCACAATGTAAATATCTGATGTGCGGGGCATCTGATATGAGACCCACAGGGTGAGAACTGCAAGTCTGAGGTAATTATTTGTTCTATTAGACATTTTTCTAAATTACCATATGAACATTTATTTATTCTATCTGCATGTATGGTGTATGTATGTGCCCTTGTATGCACATGGCAGTTGGATAATGACTTTTGGGTTCTTTCCTTCCAGTGTTCAGGTTCTGGGATTTGAACTCGGGTTGTAAGGCTTAGAAGCAAGCACCTTTACCAACTGCACAGTAGCTACTTCACCAGCTCTTGGTGAAATGGCCTGGGGGGGGTCACTAAAGCACACTCTCTGGGCATGACAGTTAGATCTCATGAGGTCTCCCATTTAAGGGATTGATTGTTCCTTTGATGGATTCATAATATGATGGAATTATTGGGAAATGGAGTTGGATTGAGGACAGGGCCTCTATGTCGGTGGCAGGTCATGAGATACATCACTGGATGTCATACCTTGTCCTGACTCCTGTGCATAGCCCTCTCTCCCCTGCCTCATGCCCACTAAGGACAGGGCTTCCATAGCTGTCACTCCCCTGCCTCATGCCCACCAACTCCAGAAGCATTTTCTCAGTTTTCTTTAAGGCCTGGCACCACAGCCAAGTACATGAAGCTAGACAATGATAAACTGACCTTTTGCCACTGTGTGCCAAACTAATCTTTCTTCTTTAAACTACTTCTATTGGGCATTTTGTTACTGAAATGAAGAAAAAAAAAAGCTAGTGTAAAGTCCGTAATGAACTGGCTGCCATTGCTTGAGTCCTGTGGAAGAACTTCAGGACTGATGCATATGGTTGACCAACACTGCTCGTGGGGAGGAAGGGAGATGAGGAAGGGAGGGTAAGTCAAGCTCACATGTACCCTCAGGATAGATCTTGGGTGTCCTAAAGACTTCCAGTAAGGTGCCAGCTCTCAAGGCTTTTCATACCACATAACAATGGCAGGCTGAATAAGCCCTTAGAAACACAGATCTCTCAGGACTATTTAAGAGCCATACTATAACATCAAAACTAAGATGCCACATTAGTTACATTTCCTGTTTCTGTATTAATATACCATAACAGAAGCAACTGACCTGTCTCCGTTTTTATTCACTCCAGAACATCAGCCCTTGGAATGGTACCACCCATCGTTAAGAAGGGTCTTCTCACTTCAGTGGACCTTATCTGGATAATCCTACCTGGGCATTCCCAGAAGCCTGTGTCCAATCAGTCTAGAGTCATCAACTTCAAGATAATATCCTTCATAGAGGTTACTGCTAGTAGTGTCCCCATCTTGTGCTGAGGGAAACGGTGCCTCCCAGATGCTCTCAGGTGACTTGCACGTGATCACATGCTGAAAAGTAGGAGCATGTGAGCTGAAAACGATCCCAACTCTACACACCTGAGCAACAATGCTGCTTTTGAGAGTCTCAAGCTGTGCCATCTGGTCTAGCTCGGGGTCTTCACACAGTAGGGTTTGTGACAGCCTGGAAGTCGAGTTCTTTGATTGATGTGAATATAGCAGAAACAGAAATCAACAGTGGCATTAAAAGGTCAGGCTCAGAAGGACAAATCGTCTCTAATGAGTAGCGGACATTCATGAAGGTCAGCAGTAGTGGAGCACCACCAGCAGGGATTTCTGAAACTCTGAGACTGGTGTCTGCCTCTGACATGACCAAGTGTAGTATTCCAAGAGCGCACATGCACACATGTGCCCACACATAGTGATGACAAATGATAATGACCCAAGTGGAATGAAAACATCAAAAGTGTTACTCTAGGTTGCTTTTGCTTAGAAACAACAGCTGGGTTTGTTTTTAGAAATCAGCTCCATGGAGCCAAAGCTGAAAGTAAAAGAATTTAGTTCCTTTTGGGGAAATGTTTGTTAGAATTAACTCAAGATTTTCTCATCTTTCTTTCTTTTCCTTTCCTTTCTCATTTATTTTAGAGCCTGGGCTGGCCTGGAACTCATCATCTTCCTGCTTCGGCCTTCTGAGTGCTGCAATTCTAGGCATGCACAGCCACATCTGGGGATGGAATTACTTTGGACAATGGTATCCAGTCTCTGTCTCCAGCTTTCTACTCCTCTATCTCTGCTACCCTATCAAGACACATGCATAACTATCAAACCAGTGAATTTCCACGAGGGCTGAGATCATCTTGGTTGAAAGGAGCATCAGCCAATGTCTGGACACTTTAGTAATCACCCTTTAGGATCAAGAATACAAGTAGGATTTATAGGAGTGGCCACCTGTGCTGCTCAATACCCAACAATACACAGAAAACCCTTCAGAATAAGGAGTGTTCTGACCGAAAACCACATTAGTGTCAAACATTATCTCCTTAGGTTAGGCTATGAACTTCTCATTGACAGTTACCTGTGGCTTCTGAAGTCTGTTATTGTCTCTGGAACTCAACTTGCATTTCCACACACTAAGAGGCTTTCATTTTTCTACTGCTGATGTTGTGTATGAGGTGTTAAGACCTATCCACCATTGGTAGCACCATTCCCTAGGCTGGGATGCTGGGCTAAATAAAAAAGGTGTGAGCTAGGTGAGAGCAACAACTGCTCTGTTCTTCCTGGCTGTGGGTCCCCATGTGACTGGATGCTTGAAGCTCCTGCTGCTGGGACTTCTTTGTCACGATAACCTACACTTCCAAGAGTCAGCCAAAATAAGCATTTCTTTAAGTTGTTTTTGCCAGGGTGCCTTATCACAGCATTAGGAAACGCATCCAAGACACTCACTAGCCTATTAGACTCAGAAGAATTAGCTCACATATTTACAGTTATGTACACTAAGCCCCCATGTCCTGAACAATGTAGAGTCTGAAGTGGCTGATGAAGAACAAATGTTTTATGAGAGTAAGCCAGACAAGAGGAAGAGTTTTCATGACCTGTCATCATCATAGGAGCAGAAGATAAGTGGAAATACATTTACAATTTCCCGGGAAGTCATTAAAAATAAGCTTAGTTCTTCTTTAGGCAGCCTTTAGAAGCCCCAAATGTGCACTAGCTTATAGTTATACCCCACCACTGTGTCTGCCTTTCCGGGGGACAGGTGACTAGTCATTCCAGATAGAGAGGGCAACTGTAGACCGAAGAAATAATTCCAATTGCCACAACCCAGTTGGCAATGGCAAGTCAGGAAACCAGAGCGAAGGAGATATTCTCAACTAAAACATAGTATGTTAGTTAAATTATAGGTACTTTAGATAGTCTTTAATTAAATTATAGGTACTTTAGATAGTCATGGGAGAAGAAATAGCCTAACAATGCCACTCTAGGCAATTAACTCCTTGTATAAGTCACATGATAAGACACAGGAAAAGAGGCAGGGCTGTGATTTCAAACGGTAGGCCGACTGCCTCAGTTTTAGCAGGAGCATGGGGTGGGGAAGATGCAAAAGTCATTCTTTTAGGGAGCAGGAAAAGCAAAGTGAAGAAATATTACCTGAGAATAAAAAGGCAGAAAAAGGAAATTTAATTTCAAGAAGTGAGAACTTTTTACCAAGGTCAGTGTGGAGAACACACATACAAACCTACTTTCTTGGGAGCATCAAGGAAAAATTATTCATTTTGTGACAAAGGATAAGAAAAAAAATAACATTGGGATAACAATAAAAAAGAGGAGATAAATTCACCACTCTGAAGGAGAGAGGACAAGATAGCCCCACACAGGAAGAAAAGAACGACAAATAATGATCATTAAATAAAATACCCAGTGTTTCATTTGAGGGAAGAACTCAGAAGAGCATCAGAGAAAACTGTGATGTAGAAAAAATTGCTCTATGATTATACATTATTAGATAATGGCTACTGAAGAGAGTACCCAGAGCTCCTGCTACAAAATGAAGCTGAGGGATGTCTGAACTTTCTTTTTGGGCTAATCAAAATGAGACGGGAAAATGCAAAACTCTAGACATTTAAAGTAGTTATTTCACTGCTGTAAACTTGCATCGTGGAAATATCTGTATTTTCAAAGGCTCCAGGTACATGAGGAATGGTGTTCTCTTCTGCAATGTGTTACATTAGCATTAACTAAACCCAAACTCGGAAGACAATTTCAACCATACATTAAAAGCAGTAATAAGTTTCAGCTATAGGAACACTTAGAAATAAAGAATCCAAGAGAAATGGTGTGCCATACCTAGCTGTACTCAAATCTTGGTTCAATTTACCCTTCTCAAGGTCATTCTCCTGCAAAGAAGTGGAAAGGAAGACCGGAAGATGTCATATGACTCCTGTCTGTCCCATGTCCTGTGTCATATGACTAGGTCTGTCCCATGCACACTTTCTGGTTAGTGGTTTGGTCTCCATGAGCCCCCATGAGGTCAGTTGATTCTGCAGGTTTTCCTGTGGTGCCCTGGACCTCTCCAGCTTCTTCAATCCTTCCTCTCGCTCCTTCCCAAAACTCCCAAGCCGAGCTCTGCCCAATGCTTGGTTGCGGGTCTCTGCATCAGTCCCCATCAGCCACTAGGTGAAGCCACTCAAATGACTGTTAGACTAGCCTCCTGTCTACAAGCATGGCAGAATACTATTAACAGTGTCATTGGCAGGCTCCCTCCCATGGCATGGGACTCAAGCTAGGCCAATCATTGCTTGGTCATTCTCTCACGTTCTGCTCCATCTTTACCCCTATATCTTTTACAGGCAGGAAAAATTGTGGGTCAAAGTTACTGTGCCTGGGTTTGGTATCCCCACCCGTCCTTTGGAAGTCGTGCCTAGTCACTCCCATAGACTCCCAGAAGCCCCTACTGTCCCAGATCTCCAGCATCTCCCAGAGATACCCTCCCTCCACAGATTCCAATTCTCTCTCCCAGCTCTCCCGCCCCCCTGCCATCTGCTTCACAGCAAATTATCCCTTGGTCACCTCCCCATTCCTCTCCCTCCATCCACCCCAGATGTGTATTTTATTTCCACTCCTCAGTGAGATTCCAGCATCCTCCCTTTGGCCCTCCTTATTACTTACCTTTTTGGATCTGTGGATTGTGGATCCTGTACTTTACGGCTAATGTCTACTTATACGTGAATACATACCATGAATGTCCTTTTGGGTCTGGGTTACCTCAGTCAGGATGATATTTTCTAGTTCCATCCATTTGCCTGCAAATTTCATGGTGTCATTGTTTTTAGTAGCTGAGTACTACTCCACTGTGTAAATGTACCACATTTTCTTTATCCATTCTTCAGTTGATGGACATCTAAGTTGTTTCCAGTCTCTGGATATTATGAATAAAGCTGCTTTAAACACAGTTGAGCAAGTATCCTTGTGGTGTGATGGAGCATCTTTTGGAAATATTCCCCAGGAGTGGTACAGCTGGGCCTTAAAGTAGGACTATTCGCAATTTTCTGAGAAACCAACAAACTGATTTCCAAAATGGCTCTACAAGTTGACAATCCCACCAGAAACACAGAGTGTTCCCTTCATTCCACATCCTTACCAGTATGTGGCTTCCCTTGAGTTTATCTTAGCTGTTCTTATGGGTGTAAGATGAAAGCCTAGACTCGCTTACTCCTTTGTCTTGGGAGCCTCCACGTCTCTGTCCAAGTCCTGTCATTTCTTTCGACTTTCATGAGCCTTGGGAACCTTTTGTAATTCCCAGAGGTGAGGAGGGAGTGTTGTAAACTGGAGGGAACAGCAATTCCATAACCAAACTAACATAGTGTCCAACATGACAGAACAGGGCGAGCTGTCACCTTCAATGTCCACATCCCAGACCTTTGCTTCTCATCTCACGTCTTTGTCTTCTTTATGTTCCCTCAGCATTAAAGAGTTCAGGGATCCGCAGAACTAAGACAGAGCATCTACAGCACTCTGAGCTCAAGGATCCACAGAACTGAGGCCCACTACATCACTCCTTCGTATTGAGGCAAAATGTGGATTTGATTTTGACTTTAGTTCTTAAGGAAAAAAAAATCTCCAAAGGAACACAGACTTAAAATATAAAGGGAATATATGGTGCACATCTAACAAGAGGCAAATGAGGAAAAAATAGATATATTTATGTAGGATATGGAAAAAGTCCCTTGAGCTTAGGGAAGAGAGAGAGCATCCACATTTGCCTGTGGTAACTGCTAAGGGTTTTACCTGAAGTCATTTAGAGGTCTTTTCATGAAGAATCAGAAGCTAGTCAGGAACTCTCGCAGCTCTCTGCAGGGAAACGGACTCAGAGCGGTTTTCTAAATCACACCCCCCTTTGATTGTTGCAGGGTGGTTGCTTGGCTCCTCCAAACAAGTGTGGGGAAGTACAAAAGAAAACAAGGGCTTCTAAAATTATTTCCCAAAGGAATGGGAAGGAATGGTGACCACTTTAGAGAATACATGTTAGTTTTCACTATCCAATTTTGAAAGAAAAAGAAAAAAAAAAACTGTGTTCAATGCAGTGTTGAACTAGTGCCCATGCATACACAGCTGCCAGTTAACTTTTAAAAACTTTTACCTGAATTTCTCTCTCTCCCTTCCTCCTTCCCTCTCTCCTTCCCTCCTTCCCTCCCTTCCTCCTTCCTTCCCTCCCTCCCTCCTTCCCTCCCTCTTTCCCTCCCTCCCTCCCTCCT
>NW_022196897.1:157332483-157352733 GCF_008632895.1 Mastomys coucha | reverse complement strand
TCCTTCCCTCCCTCCCTCCCTTCCTCCTTCTCTCCCCCTCTCCTCTCTCCCTTCCTCTCTTCCTTCTTCCCTTTCTCCTCCATAACAGAGAATCATCCCCCACAGAGCTCAATACTGCCAGTGAATAAGCGTGCCTTTCAAGTACTATTGACTAATGTAGCAGAAAAGAATCGTTTTCCTTGAAACATATTAACCAAATCTAGCTGTTCCTCCCACTCCACAGCTGGCTCCATGGAAGCTTATTGGTATATAATGCAAAAGTAATCGCTATAACAAATCACTTACAGGCCATGGCTTTATCCCCCCGGAGATGCTAACTGATCCTCTCATTGATCACCCCGATTCTAGTGCCCTGAGAACAGCAAAATACGTTCGTGGATGTAGGACCAGAGGTAATCCTCCGCTTGTCCGTGGCTAGAATGTTCTCCTCACATGTATGAAAACTAAAGTGTTAAATTACTCGATCAAGAAGGAAACTCTGTGACTACGAAGTTAATAGTAGAAAAAATATCTCCTTAGAATAAACATTACAGTTAGAATAAGCTGGGTGATAAACTGGATGGGAACCTTTCTGGCCTGATCCAGGAGCAGCATAGGTCACCAGTGTCATTAATGCTGGGGAAGGGGTGTCTCCTGTCTTCAGAAAGCCTGGTGAGAAGATATATATATCTTATACATATATATGTATGCATACACATACATATATATGTGCATGTGTGTATATATATACATATATATCTCCAAGGCTGTGATATAGCAGCTCCTGATTAGTGGAATGCTATGCAGACCACAGCATGTGCTTATGTTAGATCACAGGACATAGTTGTGTTACACAGACAATACTAACCACAGTCCTTCAGAGAATTACAAGTAAGACTCACAGAGACAAAGAGACACAGAGAGATGAAATGGAGAGAAGCAGAGATGACAAAGAATGGAATCACAGGATCATGATCAGCAGTGTCGGCCAGTGGTGTGGGGGGGCCCCAGCAAAGCACGGCTCAGCCGGGAAATCACCTTCCACAAAAGCACCAAGTCTTCGTTCGGTGCTCCCATAGCCGTGGAAAATGTCAGGGGCCGTGGTGTGCACACTTGGAATCCCAGAACCAGGGAGGCATAGATGGAACGATCTCTGGGACTTGCTGGCCAGTTGCTCTGGCAAATTGGTGAGCTCAAGACTCAGTGAAAGACTCCTGTCTAGAAACATACGAAGAGGAGGGACAACTGGGGACAAAACCCAGGCGGCCAGTCGGCTTCAGTCTTACACACACACACACACACACACAGAGAGAGCAGGGAGGCAGTGAAGGAAAGGGAGAGAGATTTTATATATGTGTGTGTCCTGGGCAAAGCCAATAAGAGAAATTAAATCTGTCTTAGGTAGGGCAAATTAGCATCTTGCCTGATTCCTGGTCCATGGGCGGCATTCTTACTGTGCCTTCATTTGGTCAACAGAGACAGTGGGACCTCCAGTACCTCCAGTAAGGTTTTAAATCCATTTCTGATGGCTCTGCCTTCATGACCTCATGTCATCCTCGTGAGCTCCCGAAGACTGTTCCTCCTAAGAGAAGTTATTATAAAATGTGAGATCAGAGGCACCTAATAATTCACCCCATACCAAATCCAAAAGAGAGGCCATCTAGAAAAGTCTCTCTCAGTGAAGGAAGGAAAGATCTGTTCTGTCTAGACCCTCAGCTGGTAGGCTTAAATTCATTAACATTATTCTAAATGAAAGATAATTCGCTTTACTGCATATATTCAATAATTCAATGTTATAAAAAACAGTGGCATTTGCTCAGTCATATGTGGGATCTCTCTCTCCCTCTCCTCCCCTCTCTCTCTCTCTCTCTCTCTCTCTCTCTCTCTCTCTCTCTCTCTCTCGGTATATGTGTGTGTGTGTATGTGTGTGTGTGTGTGTGTATGTGTATGTGTGTGCACGCGCGCATATGACCTAAAAGCAGAAAGGAAATTATTTTAGCATAGGAAGGAGATTATAAAAGGAAGATAGGACAGGGTGGGTGGGAGTTAAATATGAAATGAGACATGATATACATGTATGAAAATGTCAGAGTAAAGCCCAAAAATTTGTGTGATGACAAAAACTGATAAAAGAAATTGAACGAAAAAAATCTACTGTTTAAACATTAATCTCATTTAAAGCCCAGAAATTTATAGAATACCACTTGGTTAATGAGTCATGCACTTCAGAGCCTTGTGAAAGTGACTCATACAATTAGCCATCAGTGGACCTTTCTGGAATGGAAGAAAAGTAAGGCTTGCTTTCCAAAGAAAAATGTGAATTTTGGATATAACTGAGAATGAGTTGCTTACTAAGGGGGCATGTATGAGAAGAGAAGTTTGCATCCAGAAAGGAGACTAGAACTGGTCTGTCAGAAAGAAACAGATGCTCGTGAAGGAGGACAGACAACTCTCAGAAGAACCAGAAAAAGTCAAACCTGCTCATGGATGTCTCTGAGTAGGAACCAAGGATGGCCATGGGATGCCTCAGATGTTCAAGTCTTAGAAGCCAGAAAAAAAGCAAAGAGAGGATATGAACCCAAAGCAAGAGAGGGGTTGAAGAAGAGAAAGATGGGCTGAAGCTGAGGCATTTGCCTGGCCGGTGGCATGAGGCCTGGGTTCCACCCCCAGGACTGGAAACAAAACGATAACACAAAGCAAGGAAAAAAGGAAACGTTGGCTGCCCTGCTCGAGATCCCAAGTGTGTGAGGCGGTGTTAGCGCTGTTCCATTGCTGTCGTAGAACACACCAGTCATCAGCAACCTGGGAAAGAAAGGTTTATTTCAGCACATAGTCCAGAGGGGTTGAAAACCTCATGGCTGGGAAGGCAGGACAGCCAAGCAGGAAGCTAAGAGGTCACCTGAGCCTGTGAGGACACTTCTCATTCAGTCACCACAGACTGGCCGCGGCGACAAGGCTCTCCACCAATAGTCTGGGAATGGGGAAACCGAGGTTTACAGTTGGACCTGACTTCATGCTGTAGAGAGAGTGAGATGACTCCTGGTAAGTAATTTCACCCTTTAGGAAAAATTTACAAAAAATAATACTATTAAATTGTTTGATGTTATGAGAGGGTATTTGGGATTTTGTCAAAATTAAAATACTGGAAAATTACAGTGAAAGGGTGAAGAGGGTTAAAAGGCCACGGTGTTGAAGTCTATGAATTTGCAAGCATATGCTAAGATTTAACTTTTATATATGCAGCTTCAAGTATCCATGTGAAATAGTCTGTAAAATGAGACAAATTCTCTTTAGAACTAATTCAAATGATTTTGTCTTCTAATCTCTTTTAAGACCTGTTCCATATAGTGCTCACCATCAGATGTGATAGGAACGCAGGTAACTAAGAAGCAGAGTGTCTCATGCACACATGCACACACTCACAGCATCTGGGCATGCATTAATCTGTACTCACCTGTAAGAAGTTCTTCGTATCTTGTGTTTGACGCCATGTAAACATCTATGTACATGTAGAAAACAGCTAAACACGTCGAACAATCCCCATCAAAGAATAGCATCCTATGAGCTTATTATGGAGCTACTTTTGCTAATATGTCATCCTAACATACAATGTCATGTATGTATGAAGGAATAAATCTCAGCTGTGTGTGTGCTCTATGCATGTGCACATGCTCATGATCGTGGGCATGTGTGAGCATATTTACATGCCAGCATTCTTTGGTCCTTGGGTGTGGGTAGGTTCCTGTGTGTAGGTCAAAGGTCAGTTACTTTCCATGTTATTTCTGGAGAAAGTGTTCCCCATTGACTGTGGAACTCACTGGGTCACCTACGCTTGCTTGCCAGTGAGCGCCAGGGATATGTCTGTCTCCTCCCCACCTGGTACAAGGGTTGCTTATTCTTATTTCTGTACCCAGAGTTTATATGGGTCCTGGAGATTTAAACTCAGACCTTGACTATCAAGTGGCAAACATGTTATTCATGGTACGAGGCCTCAGCCCCATAAATCCCAGTTCTGAATTATGAAATCATCCCAGGAAACCATGAGCTCCACTCAGAGGGTCACGAGTCTTAAACCTGACACTGACTCTTTTAGTCTTACCCCAGCAGCTGGCTGGCGACTAGGCTAGAAGAGGTAGCTCCACTGTGAAAGGGCTGCACAGCATGTTTATACACACTTGTAAACAAATTGTGGTGTTCTTGCTGAGATTTAATATAGGACATTGCCGCTTAAACACTTTCAAGCTCACTCACACAGTATCTCAGGTGGCCACTAAGTGATCCTCGTTTGGTTGCTATAATCCTGGGTATCATAACAGAAAGCCAATGGTGACAGATGTGATAGGATGTCAAGGAGGAGTTTTAAATCAGCACAACACGCTGTGCTATTCATTTAGACAATACCATTACCTGAGACTTCAGCAAACATACTGTGGTCCCTTAAAGAGGCATTAGCGCAAATGCATGCGTGCTCTGACGGACGCAGCAGCAATGGTCTCCAGTTCCTGTGCTCTGAGACTGAGGCCGCACACAGTCAGCTGCCACGGGCAAGATAACCTTGGATTGTGTGAGTCTGGGATCACACTGCGCGTTTAGGAGACCTTCCTTGGCATGGATATCAAGATGTCATTTAAGCAGAGGGAGTCCATGGGTTCTTTAGAAGATTTGCATGTCAATATGAATGAGACAAGTTTGGTCTTAGTCATTTCTTCACATCTCTGGTGTTTTAATTGTAAGAATGTCTATGGAACTTTATTTGTGTAAGATGGGCAACGAATTGGCCATAAATAGTGAGTTAGTTAATGTTACCTATTCATATAGCTATGAAAATAATGTGAAAGTATTTAGGAGACTCGGGGAGGAGCTAGAGAGAAGGCTGAGGTTAAGAGTATGAGCTCTCAGAGGACCAAAGCCCATCTCCAGTATTCATATCAGGTACCTTACAGCTTCCGATAACTTCAGCTCCAAGACAGCCAGTGCCTGTGCAGGTGCAGCACACACGTATTCATATATACACATAGACACAAACACATAGATGAAATGCATAAACTGCTAGAAAACAAACTGAGATAGCTCTATGTCTATGAACAAGAGAACAGAGCAAAAGAGCAGCAGCCTGGACTGTTTTAGTTCTAACAAAATAAAATGCTGATTTTCCTTCATGATTCATAAAAATGAACACCCAAGAGTCCAAAATGACATAGATTAATGACTGAGTAACTGAAAACTTCAGAATAGCTAGGCATATAGAAGGAGAGAAAAGTCTTCTATTCAGAAGGGTCCTTTGAGGAGAAAGCATAGACCCCTTACAAAGTGAATGTTCATCAAGAACAGTACGTTCTTCTTCAACGAATGCAGTGTGAAAAGAATAGCCATAACTGTAAAGCAGAAAGATATGGTAAAGACTGCCCCAGACAGGGACGAACTGGGACAGCAACAGTAGCTAGCCTTTCTGATGGTGGCCAGCCATATTAAAGGTGACCAGCCATGTTGATGGTGACCAACCATGTTAAAGGTGACCAGCCATGTTGATGGTGTAGCCTTTATGACAGCATGTAAATTATCAACTTGAGTGTGTTGGTAAGGAAAACCTCATATAGTTCTGCATTTAAGCACCTGAGCCATCAAAGAAAGAGAAACTGAAGAATAATCAACATGGCTGAAGTCAGAACTCAGTATTACCCATTACTAAGAGAGTTAACGGCTTGTCTGAGGTAAACTCTTTAGTTTACAAGCCCCGCCACAAGTCCAGAGTGCTGTGGACAGTCTCCAGGCTGTAAATCTCTGCCATGGCCGTCTCCCCGACAAACTCAGCTTCTTCAGGCTTGCCACCGCTCTCCTGCTCTGTGAAGCCCACTCCCCTCTTCCCTTTGCCAACCGACTTGCTGTCCTCCCCCTGTGCCCAGGACTAAGTTTTAGGATTTTCAAAAGTCTTTTCCTCTTTGGTTTTTGGCTCACTGTGTCCCAAGACTGACTGCCAAATCAATGTCACCATTTCTCATGAGTACCTGCTGTGTTAAGAAGTCTTTGTTCAACTACGTCCTTGATGAACCCATTTGGAAGTCTACTTGAGGCCCCCAACTTATAGACCAAAAAAGGAGGTTGATTCACAAAAGAAAATCATGAATCAAAAATTAAGCCTGAAGCTTTTCAAAATGCTACATTGATCCTGATACTACCACCTTCCTGTTGTTCAACCCCAAACCAGAGGCCCCTATTGCTGTAGCTCATTTGTGAATAAGCCATGTTTCCCCCCAATCTTCCCAGAATGCACCTGATGATCTTCACGTGCCTTGAGCCTGCATCTTCCTAGGACACTTCCTCCCGACCCCTGCTGGGGGCAAGCATTCCACTTGTTTCCCTGCCCACAGACCTGTCAACCATTGCTGCTCTCCCTAAGGCTTCCCAAACTTTGCATTCATTTGCATATGGAACACCTCAGGATTGGAATGTGGCTGACAATCAGTAGCTGGCACTTGAGAATCATGCTACTTATTTTCCTTTTCCCCTTTCCTTTCAGAATCTGAAGTAGTAAAAATAAGAGCAGAAATTGCAATCAATAGTTTCCTAACTTTGATGAACTAGGAAGCATATAGTTACCACAAAATGTGAAAAAGGACAGATTTTACAGTTCCCATCAGACTGTGTAACTCCCCTGACAAACTGTCCCAATGGCTTTGTACTGCTCTAAGAGATAAATAATAAATTCCCGCCATTGTAAGCCCAATGAAACCTCTTATTATTAAACCTTTGCCCACCCCTGGCTTTACCTTCTTCCATATACCAAGTCTCTACACTTCAGCCTCACTGGTGTTTATTATATTTCCTAGAACATGTCAGGACCACTCCAGCCTAGATACTGCTGCACTGTGCTTGTACTAGCTCTACATGGTTTGTTTGTTTTTTTTTTTTTTTTCCTATACCCACCAGGTCTTACTGAAAGCATGACTCTCAGCCAACCACCCAGTGTGGCTATTTTTCATCCATTATGTCCTGGAAAACCTCACTTTATGTACAGTACTTAATAGCCTATGAAATGGCTTATTTTTTTTTCTTGGTCATTTTCTTCTCTGTAGGGATATATAAGCTACATAATTTCTGGAAACTTCTGTGCTTATCAACTGATAGCCAAGATGCAGTGTCTGGTGTGTAGGAGGAACTTGGTCATTTTGTTGCCTTGTTGGGGAAGCCAGAGACTTTGCGTGTAGTGCTTGGAAGCAAGTCTTTCTCAGAAGAAGGGTCTCCTGAGAGGGCTCTGTGTGGGCATGTGTTTTAAAGGCCCAAGCTGGAAAATGTGCCTTTAAAAAGTCTCAACTTAGGGGCCTGGGGAGGTGGCTCAGCTGTTGAAAGCACTGGCTGCTTTTGTAGATTCCCTGCATTCCCATGGTGGCATAGAGCCATTTGTCACTTCAGTTCCAAGGAATCCAATGCCTTCTTATGACCTCTGAGAGTACTGCATGCACATGGTACACAAACACATATCCACACAAAACTCCTGTACATATAAGCACAAAAGTAGGCCAATCTCCTCAAAATTACTTATGTCGCTCAGAAGTCCTGTGTCATTGCTGTTGCTCAGAAGTCCTGTGTCACTGGAATGCAGTGTATCCTTCAGGGGCCACTCTCTCATCCAAAATGTGTGACATTTTATGACTTAATATATCTCGTACTTATACCAGTAAGATGATGGGGTGGTGCATAGGCTCACTGATCACCTCCACAGCCCATTTTGTGTTATGATTCTGTAAGTCCCCGCTGATCATCCTGTCCATAAATTTATCTCCATCATATCAGTCAGCAATCAGCTGACATTCACAAAACTCAAAGTGCACCTGGTGTCCAGATCTTAGGTTTTAGTCCCACTGGACAATAAAAGGAATTAAGGCTCCATGGAGAAATGGCTGACTCTAAGGCCAAGGAAAGTTCAATATCCTATTGTACCTGTATCAATTAAAAACAAATAAGGAAAAACATAGAAGCTAGTCAAGAGTCAGCAGAGCCAGTTGAGAGAGAGTCTCCTGTATCCAAGGCTGGAGCAATATCAAAAATACAATGATTTAGTACTGATTATAGACAAATGTATAATACAAAATACTTAGCTCCCAACTAATGCAAAAGCTGCATGAATCAAGGGGAGAGAAGGCACATGATCTTGCTGGGAATTCTTGATGCTATGTGGTCTAACTTCACTTCTGTTGCCGTGAGACATGGCCCGACCTAAAGAAACACGGGAATGAAAAATAGTGATTTGGGCTAAAATCCCAGGTTACAGACGATTTTACTGGGCAGTCGAGATAGGAACCCGAAGCATCACATCCATAATTTGAGAGCATGGAGGGAGTACACGTGGAGCCTTGCTTCCCTGCTTGTTCCTGCTCAGTTTGATTTCTCGGCTTTCACACAGTTCATGGCTCCTTTGCGTAGGGAATGATGCTGCCTACAGTGAGCTGTATTTTCCTACGTGAATTAAGATTCAAGACAGTTCCCCACCAGCACACTCATAGAACAACCTGATCAAAATAATTCCTCCATTAAGACTTCTCTCCCAGGTGATTCCAGAGTGTGCCGAGTCAACAATTAAAACTAACCAGTATGCTTAATGTAATTCTTTCCCCTGTATGAAATGGATCCTATCATTCACCCATGACATACAGACACTTTGGAGTATGGGCCAGCAGAGTGATCCATTTCTAAATAATAGCATAGGGGTAAGGTGGGTAGAGTCACCTTAGAAGTATGAAAACACAACCCAGCCTAGGATTAGGCCAAGGTAAGCATCTAGCCAAAGCCTTATATATGTCATGGACCCTTTCAAAGGACAAGACAGGAATGGTCTTGCACTCTTGTGGCATTCGTACTCAAGGTATTTAGCCATGAGACAGTGCCAAAAAGTCTCAGTGGGACCATACCTGAGAGGTAAACTGTCAAGCTGTAAAGGCTCGACACACAAATGCAATCTGAGAAAGCCTTGCAGTGTGGATATAGAAGACATGTTCTCTGTCATGGTCACAATGGCTACGATAAAAACACCATGGCCATAAGCCACTTGGAGAGGAAGGGCTTCATTGTGCACATACCTCCACAGCACAGTCCATCAAGACAGTAAATCAGGGAAGGAACTCAATCAGGGCAGAAAGAAACCTGGCAGCAGGGACTGATGGCGAGGCCATGGAGAGGTGCTGCCTACTGCCTGGCTCTTCATGGCTTTCTCAATGTGCTCTTACACAGCATCCAGGACAAACACCCAGGGTGTCCACACACAAGTGACCTGGGCCCCCCATCATCGCTATCAATCAAGAAAACACACCCTAGACTTTCTTACAGGCTGGTTTGGTGGGGGCATGATATTTTTTCAACTGGGGTTCACACTTCCCAAATATCTCTGCCTTGTGTGAAGTTGACATAAACTAGCCAGCTCATACGGGACAGAAAGAAATGCACTGATGGAAAAGAGAGTGGAATCCAAGTGGAGTCTAGACTGCAGCAGCTCATGATGAGACACCTATCAGGTTCTTAGTTTCAGCACAAGTATCAGGATCCTGTAGGGTAACTGTAATGGGGACACTGGAAGTGGCCTAGGGCACGTGAGAACTGACGTGTGACCAACCATTGTAAACTAAAATTCCTCTAAAAGTTTACTTGAAAAATCCCTTTATCTGTAAATGAACAGTATTTCTAGAAACACTCCATTCTCAGGACAGCATGTTAATATCTAACATGAACTTCCTCACCAAATTCCAAGTGACTAGGGTCAGCATCAGTCTTAACAAGGCTGTAACTCCCATACTTCCTCCAAGGATTTGTGGCTGTGAGATGAGATCTGAGCCTCATGAATTCCAGGAGGGTTTTCAAATGGTGAGTAGACAGATGAGGAGGGTTGCAGCTGAGAGGTGTTTTGTTTGTTTGTTTGTTTTCTGTTTTCTCTTTCTAGCTGCCAGGGGTGTGTATTAAACAGAAACTGCTGTCTGGAATCCCACAGTGACCCCGAAAAGGGAAGAATAGGACTATGTCTAGATCAACAGAAAGAAGATGGGAGAAGCCACATCCCACAGAGGCGGATGAGCAGCCGGTTGCTCTCTCGATGGCAACACAGTGTGTGACGTGTGTGCAGTGAGGACTTGGCTTCTTATTTTAAGATCTCTTGGTGGCTATTGAACCTTGCCTCTTAAGGTTTCCACTATCCACATCTGCCTACACTGATAAGAACTTCTGTCATCTCATCTTTAGCAGTGGCTAGAAAGGAAAACCATGGCAGACTCTGTCTCTTAGACCCACACTTTGACCCCAACACCATGAATCATAGATAATCCAGGCCAGTGGCCTTTGCTTAATCTCTCAAGCTCATTTCCAACCTGCTTCAGAAATCCAGTCATGTGTCCTATAAACCATAAACCATGTCCTCTTTTTAAATATGTATTAAGGAGTTCTCAAAGAAGAAAACATGCACTGAGAATGCACAGTACAATGCCTTGAGATTTATAGCTGTTGCAAAGTAGTCACCAACACCACACTAATTAAATCTCTCCCACAATAGCTGAGCTCCTTAACCAAGTTTAAGTATATATAGTGCAGTTCTGCTCCATTGACTCTCCAGAATGCACAGCTCACACACACAAACCTTGTACCTCTAGATCAGTAGCTTCTAATTATGTCGGCCTGGTCTATGGCTTCTTGCAACCTCCTGTCTGCTCTCTGATTCTAAATTCAACATTTTAAAGCCCACATGTAAGTGGCATTACACATGCATCCTTCTGTGTCTGGCTTACTTTGCTTTAATGGAACCATGATATGACATGACACCATCTGAGTGGGAAGTTATAACCAGGCTTTGGATAGAGGTCACTTTGCCTCTACAGATGACCACAATGATGTGCGTGTTCTTTAGTCTCTTAGGTGTGAATGCACACATGCCCAAGCACAGACTCAGCCATGGAGCCTGTGTAGAGCTGAGACAACCTCAGGTCTGGTTCTGACCTTCCCCCCAAGACACTGTCTCTTGTTCACCTTGGAGTACTCCAGGCTGACGGCACGCTGACTTCTCAGAGTCTCTGGTCTCAGCAGACACAGTCTCTTGTTCACCTTGGAGTACTCCAGGCTGATGGCACACTGACTTCCCAGAGTCTCTGGTCTCAGCTTCCCATCTCACCTGGGCCTGGCTTTATATGAGTTCTGCACAAGTGAAACTCTGACCATCACATTTCTGCAGCTAGGGATTTGCCCACAAAGCCATCCCCATGCCTGAACATGTGTCTATCATTCTTTGGAGGGGGTATTTATTTTTGTTGTTGTTGGTTTTCTTCTTGTCTGTTTGTTTTTAGTTGAAACATTTGCATTACCATTAACTGGTTAGAATCTGTTGGTACTTACATGTTGAAGTCCTGAGGTCAGCAACCTTTAGTATGTGTCAGACCCACGTGCTAATTCACAGTGACGTTGCAACCTTTAGAATGTGTCAGACCCATTCGCTAATTCACAGTGACGTTTCACTCTACCTCCTGACATTTTGCCTACATCATTGATGACATCCTTAGTTGATGGGTATGAGGCATGTGAGAGATGCAGGGACCTAAGCCCTTGGTCTGGTGCATTTATTCATAAAAAACTTCAATCCAGGCATCTCATTGATTGAGCCTTAAAGGCA
This sequence comes from Mastomys coucha, assembly GCF_008632895.1. Classification (NCBI taxonomy): domain Eukaryota; kingdom Metazoa; phylum Chordata; class Mammalia; order Rodentia; family Muridae; genus Mastomys; species Mastomys coucha. The sequence continues at coordinate 157,341,116 of NW_022196897.1, read as the reverse complement.
CTGAAATTACATTTATACCAAGGTTTCTGCTTGACACATGTTGCTCAAAAGATGATCTCTTTCAACATATATAAAGCTAAGGAAAATGTTTTAATTTTTTGTATATACATGTAAGTGTACTACATGTGAGCTATGCCCACAGAGGGCAGAGAAGGCATTGAATCCAGAAGGAACTGGATTATCAAGGGTTGTGAGCCACCATGTGCATGTGAAAACCAAACCTATGCCCTTTGCAGGGTCAACAAGCACTCTTAATGGCTGAACCATTACTCCACCCTGAAGAAGGGCATACATGAGTTGGGAAAAGTTTCAACTGGATGGTTTTTTCAGATCTTGAATGAGACAGAAAAAGGCAGTTTCTTCATTAGAGAAGTCCATTTCTGTATTCTGCCAAAACATACAGTGTGGCCAAAAGATGCTGATGTTCTGAGACCTAGTTGGCATAAGACACTGAGGATGTAAGTTTTGGTGAAATGCAGCCTATATAAATGCTACATATGCATCTGTGACCTCAGTTGGTTCTAAGGACAAGTATAGCCTTGTAGTAGACAGATTTCCACGTTCCACTTAATGAGTCTTCCCCAAGCCAATACCATCTCTACGGATTTGAGCCAAACTGGTTATTTGATTGTAAGCTGCAGAATCTAGCAAAGATCAAGGAACTTTGCAAATGTAATTAAAACATTTAATCAGTTGACTTTACATTAATGGGAAGGAAGATTAGTGAATGATTCTTTTAAAGGAGGTCAGAGAGCTGCTGCCGATGGCTTTGAAGATGTCTGCTGCTGAGTTGAGAGAGGACGCACAGAGAACCACGTGGCCAGCATATCTGGGAGCCTCAGGAGATGAAGGATTGAAGCAGACCCTCAGCGACAGCCATGCACTGAGGTCTGTCTTGCAATTCTGCCAACAATAATGTGACCTGAGGCAGGGAGACACCAAGGGATAGAAAGAAGCTGGCCCAGCTGGAACATAAATGATTGTCAGCCAGTTGGAAATGGTAAGAGTAGACACAGCTAAGCAGATGTGTCCATATTTCTGACCTACTGATGCTGTGAAAAAATACATACAGATTGTTTTAAACCTGCTAAGTTTGTGGTTACTAGTTTTGCAGCATAGAGAATGTATGTAAGGCTTATATTATTTTCACATGAAAGATATCAAAGCGGGGACTGACTGGAGAGAGGTCCATGATGTCCACATGAACATGGCTATCAAGTAAAAGCTAGCACCAGGATTTGAACTCAGAGCAGACAGATAGCAAAGTCCACACTCTCCTGCCACTGTACAGTCAGTCCATCTTTATGGTTTGCCTGCCAGAAACAACAGATGTACAGGAAAGTCGAGCGACTCTTATAGGAATCGGGGCACTGGCTCTGCCAAGTTCCAGACACTCATGGAACAGTTTAGAAATACTGAACAGCGGAGAAAAGCAAGCAGGTTCTCACTGAGACCACAGCTATATCTCAGTCATCCCCTCAGACTGTGCTGAACACTTTCTGATACGGAGTTGCAAAGGTTAAGAACTTTTAAATCTGTTCTTCAAGTGGGTTGGTGTTTTATGTGCAAAATTAGACTGTAGCATGAGGGTGCTACAAAGCCTTTCATTTCTGCTTAGCTCTGTTGCCTGACTGCACAATTTGAAATTAGAATTTGCTTCTTTTGTGTGCATCCCAGGCTGTCATTTTCATGCCAATTGTTCGATGTTTCATTTTTAAAGATGCGTCCACTCTATAGGATGAAGAGCTGGTTCTACTTCCATTTTAATCCCTTTAAGTAACATTATTTGGAAGTAGCCACAAAGTTGAATCCTCTAGCTAGACAAGGAAACAGTACCTTTCTATATTTTACGTCTTCTTGTTAAATACATGCAGTGTGCACAGCATACAAATTAGAAGGACATCATGACATCAGGGGATGATGCTCCTCTCTGCAGGTTCATACTTTCCTGTCTTACACTTACTCTACACAAAAGAGTGCTTGAGATACTACAATTCACCATGTCCTTCAATTCCATAACTATCCTACCCTGCTCTTTAATTTTCAGTATCATCATAAGAATCGTTCAAAACCCAGGACTGAAATATTTCATAAATTATCACAGAAATGCAGGCTATCACTGCTGTTTTATTAACCTCCTACCCTGAGTTGTCAGCAGCTTGCCTGCTACAAGGCAGCAGCACAAACATCTACCCTGCTTTCCTTCAATGCCTTCTGATCTTGTTTAAATCCAATACCACCCTCACTTTGTAGACTTCTCAGATATCAAATATGTTCAAGGCCACATATTTGTCATTGCCTATTACCATTAGCTCATTGATAGAGGGATTAATAAATAGAAATGATGAAACTGGAAAGATCAATAGATAAGTAGAATAAACAAAGGATGGATGGGTAGATGGGTGGGTGGATGGGTGGGTGGATGGGTGAGTGGATGGGTGGATGGGTGGGTGGAGGAAGGGGTGGAGGGAAAGGTAGGTGGGTGAGTGGATGAGTGGATAGGTAGATGGATGGATGGAGAGAGGGATGGGTGGATGAGTGGATGGGTAGATAAATGGAAGGAGGGAGGGAGGAAGGGGGATAGGTGGATAGGGGATGGGTAGGTGAAGGGATGGATGGGTGGGTGGGTAGGTGGGTGGATGGGTGGGTAGGTGGATTAAGAATGGTTGGCTAGGTAGATGGATGGTTAGATGGAATAATGGAGGGATAGGTGAATGAATGGGTAGATGGATGGATGGATGATCACTAGAATGATGGATACTAGGATGAGCAGATGGATAGATGCATCAGTGTGGCTACTTTTTTTCTTCTTTAATATAAATTCATGAGAATGTGAAACCACAAAACTATCTTTGCCTCAAAACCAAATGACAGCACCCAGTTCCCACTAGATATACAAGAAATATTTTCAATAGAACAAACCTGTTTTGCTTAAAAGTCAAAATGTTGAAAATAACAAGTAAACCACGCCAGTGCTTAAATTACAAGCAAAGAAAGGAAAGGCTCTTTCATTCTGAATGAATAGAAGCACAATTATCTACATTGTTTTTATATTCAAGTCACTATTGTGGTAAAAGACTATGTAACAAACACACAGTCTCTATGCACTGCCACTGACGAGTGGGCTGACAGAACAGGGCTGCGGAAATGACAGTTTTGCTCATCAATACCTTAGATCATTGTCGAAACCTCTTTGCAAATATCATCTCATTGTCCTGACGAAAAAGCTACCAAGTGTGGTAATTGTGCTCACTTGAAGACAAGGAAATCAGCTCAGAGAAGTGGCATCAGCTGTTCAAGTCCCCAAAGTCAGCTATTTAGATGGTGTGGCAAAGGCAAGATAGGAGGCCATTAATCTACTGCAGCTCTCAGTGCTTACTATAAGATAAACATGTCAACGGGATGATGCGTGGGTACTGTCCATCTAGGAGGTGAATGGAATCCACTAATCACATCTGCATCCTGCAAGTTTCTCCTTCACAGATAAAAAGATTCTTGGGCTTGGGAGGAGGCTCAGACTACAAAATGCTGGATGTGCAACCATGAGAACTGAGCATAGATCCTCAGCACTGACATAAAGGTTGGGCATGGTATCATTCATCCGGAACCTCAGTCCCAAGAAATGGAGCCAGGGAAATTGTGAGGTTCCCTGGCCAGCTAGTCCAGCTGAAATGCTGAGCTCCAGGCTCAGTGAGAGGCCCCATCTCAGAAAATAAGGTAGAAAATGATTAAAGAGAGTTAGAAAGATACCCGATATCAACCTTTGGCCTTGACACACATGTCTGCACACACACATGCAAATAAATATGGGCACACACATACTTAAACACATGCACACACATACTTAAGAGACAGTGTTGAAAAGAGAAGAATTCTTCCATTCCTGTGCCATGGTAACTGGAACTTGCCCTCATGTCTGAAGCAAGCTCATTCTCATCTGTGCCTATATCATCAAGTCTCAAACAGAAGCTGCTCTCTGAACAGCTCCATCCAACCTGATACCAGAAGGGAAAACGCCAGACATCAGAGTCTACTATAAACTACAAAATGTAGAGCATAATATTTGGTGATTTGAGTTCAGAAGTCAGAGTCCTGGGAGGAGCCCTCTCTATCCAAAGGCAAGTCGTGCCATTTGCCAAGATTGACTGTTCCAGAAGTACAGAAGTGATTAACAATGGTCTGTAACCGAGGTGTTGTGGGGACTAACGAATACACAGACGTGCCGGAGGTGTTCAGCAGAGGGCCTGGCATCCACAAGGACTCTACCACAAATGATCTATTCTTAAGGCTGATGGCCTCACTGCCACTCTCTGGAAGGTGCTCTACTTTGCTTCCTTTCTAAACTCTTCACATAATGTGATGCATTTGTCAACCATCTCCGCTCGCCAACCATGCTGGCTACAGATGAGAGAAGCGATAGTTAGACAATTACCTGGAAGAGCAGGCAAGCACATCTGTTGACAGATCCTTAGATTTACTGTTCATTGCAGGCCACGCGTGCCCTGATACCGGTCTCCTTCCCAATGCCATGCACCCAGAACAAAGTCATCAACATGATAAACAGGAGCTTGGCTTGTCTGTGTAATGACAAAAAGATCCAAATGAGCCTTTGCCTCTTATTAAAACCAGCAGATTTTGCCCCAGAGTGTTAAAAGTTTTAATCCAACATTCTGTGTGCCTCCAGGCAAGACATTCTGCTAGGTAAAATAAAAACACATTTCAAGTTCTGCTCCCAGAATGTGATAAATCAAGGTGGTAAACAAAAATGACAACTGCTGTGTCTCTGCACAAGAGTGCTGCCGAAGCCTAGCTCTCTGGCCGCTCTGCACATCCTGTTCCTCCAAGTTCACATCTGGAGACACACAGGATGCTCGACTCATCAACAGTAAGTTCTTAGGGTGATCCCAATTACTCCTAAAACAGAGATTGTCTATCTCAGGTGTATGAATCCTCATGAGCTTGAACTTTCTTATTTGCTAACCACCATGTTGGAGGAACTGGTGTATGCTTACCCTCAACTGAAATGAACAAGCTTCACCTTCAGAAACTCTCCCTAAGTTAATCCTTGTAAATTCAGAATCTCCCCAGTAGCCAGCTACTTGAGAAATCTAAACCACTGCGTTGAGAAAAGAGTTCTGGTTTTGACCCATATTTGGGCTGCATTGAATCAAAGAAAAATAGATTAAAAAAAATAAATTAAATATTTAGGAAAACAGTCACCAGTGTGCACCAGTTCTAGCCAGACAGCTGTAGCACTAATTGTTCAGTGGAGTCTCCAGATAATTCAAACTATGGGGAAATTTTATTTGCTCCTAAGCAATGAGTGTGAGCTATGAAAGTAACAGTAATGAAAATAACATGAAAACATATGGTACAAGACTGTAACTCCAGCCCTCGGGATGCAGAGGCTGGAGGATTACTATATTGAGTTATCCTAAGTTACAGAAGACAAGAATAGAAAGAGAGGAGAAAGACAGATAAAACAGAGCTTTGTTAGTCAGTTACCTGCTGTCATTTCCTCTCCCTCAACTCTGTTTCCCTCCCTCCCTTCCCCTCCCCTCCCTCCCTCCCTTTTCTTCCTCCTCTTCTTTCCCCCCTCCCCTTCCTTCCTCCCTCCCCTCCCCTTCTCCTCTCCCTTCCTCCCTTCCCCCTTTCCTCCCTGCCTTCGCCTTCCCCCTTCCTTTACCCACCCCCTTTCTCTCTTTCAATGCTAATAATTAGCTTCAATTTCCCAGACTCAGAGTTTACAAGTTGTGAGTTTAGGTGAGTACACCCTTGATACTGAAGGCATCTACCTCGAAGCTGTTGTGGAGATCCAGCAGAGCATTTGAATAAGTTGGAGCAAGGGATGGTGCAGCAAACAGAAACCTCTCTGCACTGTCACATTTTATGTATTGATATGTCATAAGATTGAGTCACACCATACATGGCATTGTCATATACTTGTCTTGAAAGGGGGAAAAAAATCACCACAAGTTCAGACTCATACTAACCTGCTTTAGCAGCATTTTAAATGTGTGGAGGATATTCTATAACACACACTATGCATAACCCAATCTACTCACTTCATTCCTTATTTTGTTGACCCCAATTTTTCAGAATTGTGACCTTCTAATTACTCTCTAATCAGAAATCATAAGAAGGCTAATTAATCTCTGCTTTGGTCTCTATCGAATTCTGTACCAGCTTGTTCCTGGGAAAGAGCTCACGTGACCAAAGAATAATGGGCTCAGCCATAAACAAGAACAATGTGGCCCCAAAGGATGACAGGTGCTTAGTGGTGGGAAGAAGTCTGTGGAAAATCACACACGTTTAGGATTAGATGTACAGAGATGGTCTCCTCTGTGTTGGCATGCAATCTCGTTCAAATCACTTAAAATCTAAATGTCTTAGAATTTTTGGTAGGAGGATGCAGGCTTAAATGAACAATACTACTGCAGCAACTGAAGGAAAACCATGCAGAAAAACTACTCCATAACCTATAAGAGGCAAAGCAGCCATGGCCTCCTGCTGCTCTGCACACTGAGCAAGAGAAATGTTGTTCTGCAGTTTAAAATGTTAACATAAAGGTTTAAGTTTTAGGAGTTTTGTGTCTTTGTTTTTTGATTGCTATTGACTGTCAGCCAATTGAATAACCAAAGTATGATTTCAAATGTATAGAAAACTCCCGGGACCCTGCAATGCCTTCTATCCCACAGAGAATTCAGGTAAACTACACCATTCTGTAATTAATAGGAGATGATGTTTAAAATGCTGCTAAACACCAAGAATCTTTCCTCGTTACTCAGAAACAAAAGGCAAAATAAGACTTCCTCATCTGTCACTCTTTATCGATTAGATTGTATATACTTTTAAATTATACTAGTCTGTACTGTCTCTGTAGGAAGGCAGGAATTCCCATGCACCTGAAATGGATGTATTCATGGGTGTGTGTTCTTTGGGGAAGCTGTAGTGATCAGTTTTTAACAAACAATTGGAGCATCATTTTAAGTCCCAGGCTCTATCACAGGACATGGACAAGTGACAGACAAGCAAACTATAACAAAAGCAATATTGCAAACAGCCTTAGAGCCTGTTAAGGTTGTTTAAAAAGTTAGAGAGTAGTCATAAATAAAGAAGAACATAGTCAAGACAAGAATGGAGACAAAGCCATAAAATGAAAATAAAAATGCAGCAGAGTCCTACTGTATATTCCCCAGAACGCATAAAACTTAACTTGTTTTCTGACCAACGTGTTGCTGAGAACGGGAATCTCCCGACTGCCATGGAGCACGCGGGCTTCGTGGCACCATTTTGAAAAATGGTTTGGTCAAGTCAATGTGTCTTCTCCACTCCCTCCCAGGTCTGTGCCAAGGGAAACAGAGTCTAAGTCCACTAAAGGAAGTGTACACGGTCGCTGTGCCCGCGGTGCCCACAATGATTAAAAGCCAAAAACACCCAAATATCCCTAAGCGTTGACAGACAAACAGTACAGCTCTCCCAGGGTGACAATACACTGAAACAAAACACATGAACCAGCAGCTGCAGTCCAGTCCACTAGGCAGGCAGATACCACACATGAACCAGCAGCTGCAGACCAGTTTGCTAGGCAGGCAGACACCGTACATGAACCAGCAGCTATAGTACAGTCCGCTAGGCAGGCAGACACCAGGTGTGAACTGGGAGCTGTAGTTCCATCCTGAAGAAACCACAAGGCTCACCAATTGGCCTGAGGCCAGGCTGCTGAAGTGGCAAGATGCTGGAGGAACCTCACAAGCGGTTCTTGGGTGAGTTTCTCTCACTGGCTGGGTTACCACAAGTTGAGTTCAGCAACTCTATATAAGGTGAAACAATACATGCATGTCCTTAGAGAAGAATAGTGAGGTGGAGCAAACCAAACCAATGCTCAGTGCTCATCCCCCACTGTCTGTGGGGTCATATTTATGCTCCTTCATCAAGCACCCTTTCACATGTTCACTACATCAAAATATCCTTTCACCTGTGTCTGCTTCAGGAAAACGGTCTTTCATGTGTCTGCTTTAGCAAGACCATCTTTCACCTGTGTGCCCCATCATCACACACACACACACACAGAGAGAGAGAGAGAGACAGAGAGACAGACACAGAGAGAGTTTTAAAATAAAATATTGAAAAAGTGATTTCTAAACATTTTCAACTTAGCTCTTTGCCACTTAGTAAAACAGGGACAACCACAGTTTTTCTGAACGCTGACCTTCTTAGTGATTTGGGTCAACTTTGAAAGGGATTTTACTTAATCATTCATCTTTGAGATGAAAAACTCTGGAATTCAAGTGAAGCTCCTATCATGTCATTTCCATCTGAAGTGCTTCCTAATTACAACTTTGCTCAATAGGGAGAGAAATATCTATGCTAATAGAAAGCAGAGCAAAGTCTGCTTCTGACTATACATGCTATTACATGCAGGAGTTCTAGTTTAGAATTCTTTGATGCAAACGCACTCATGTGTATTCATGTGGTAACTGAATATGTCCATAGTTATGTATCAGTGCGAGTGCATGAGCATGTATGTGGATGTGAGTATCTGCATATGGTAGACATATATGTGCACATGGTTGTGTGTGCTCAAGTGGTGTGTGTGTATGTGTGTGTGTATGTGTGTGTGTGTGTGTGTG
>NW_022196897.1:157316498-157332473 GCF_008632895.1 Mastomys coucha | reverse complement strand
GAGAGAGAGAGAGAGAGAGAGAGAGAGAGAGACATAGACAGAGAGAGACAGAGACAGAGAGAGAGAGACAGAGACAGACTATTCACTTTGGGTTTATTGAGGCAAGTTTCTTGCTAAACCTGAAGTTCACTAACTGCTGAGAGAGCCTGGGACTCTGCCTATCTCTGCCTCCCAGTGCTGGATCACAGGCACACCCTGAAGTTCCCAGCTTTTATTTATCTTTCCACATCCTGCCCACTCATACACAAGGTTTTTTTTTTGTCCAGATAATTATAAGATGGAATAGACTATCAGAAGGTTTAAGCTAGGAATTCTCATAAGAAACGTGCGACATTTTACTTATAATTTTCTAAGTCATGTTTGAGACAGAACCCCTAAATTCATGTTAATGTGCCTTGTAGGTGAGCCATTGGTGATTAAATAGCATGTGATAGGATTGCTAAGGGGGACCCCATGGTGGTTTCATAGGGTTCAAAAGAGGGGACAACTAAGCTAGCACAACTGGAGGGCCTCACTTGGTGCTGGAACAATTTATCTCCTTGAATTTCCCAGCCTCCAGATCTGTATCCTAAATGACCTTTTATTATTCATAGATCACCCTGCCAGGGACATTGATATGCTAACAAGAAACAGACTGAGACACTCTACAGATCTCCAGTTCATCGTGTTTGTGATATTGGGAGCCAAGCTCCAAAAGGACTCTACAGAAGGAACTGTACAGTGCTGCTCCGGAGAGATCTCACTCAGCTTCAGCCTATCCCAACCCACCGGAGGAAAGACTCAAGAAATATGTGTTCAGTGTACAAACAAAAGGATCCATGCATTTATTTACAAAGTATTTGCAAAGCTGAAAAGATGGCTCTGTAGTTAAGAGCACTTGCAGCCAACCCAGGTTCAGATCCCAGCACCTACATGGTGGCTCAGAGCTGCCTAAAATTCCAGTTCCAAGAAATCCAACATGCTCTATGGGCCTCCTCAGGCATTTGCCAAGGGCAGAGAAGAAGGCAAGGGTTGTTAATATGAAGGTGCAAGAGAGCTTGGCAAAGCACCTTGGGTTTTTTTTCTCATGACAGAGTTTGGGTTATGAACACTCTTATCACATTTGCTTCCTGTCACATAGGAATAGTGACATAAAATAGAGCTGATTTGGAACTTCACTATAAGATTTATTAGTGACAAAACTGAAGATAAAACACCACAGTAAAAGCATGTAATAAATATTCCATAAACAGAATGCACACCACTAAATTAAATATTTAATAGCATCTTTTATCAAGAAAAATATCTTTGAAATCAGGAAATTTAAGCAAGTGGCTAAAACTTCACATAAAGTTACTAAGATGAACTCAGCTACACCAAGCCTCTTCTCCCTTGCAGACAGCATGGCCCACAGCTAAAGACATTCATTTTATATTGCTTGCTCTGATTCCAGCGTGCAATCATAGGTTGACAGCGGTGTTAGAATCCCCTGACCAGCAAGGTAGCCCTTGAAGTTACAGAGGAATGACCCATGTGTACTAGATAGGAATTGGTATATGGCCAGAAAGCTTCTGTGATGGTTCAATTGTTAACTTGATGAAAACGAGAGCCAACCAGGAGATAAACCTCAGTCCTGGCTATGGGTGATTAACCTGACTGATTAATTGAAATGAGAAGACTTGCTCATTGTGAGGACACAGTTCCTTGCCCGCAGTTCCAAGTGTGAATAAAAATGGAGAGTTAGCAACGTGCCAGCATTCATCACCCCCTTCTTTCTGACTGTAGATGAGATCAGCTGCCTTAAGCTCCTGATGCCTCAACTTCCCAACTGTGGTGGCCTTCATCCTTGAACTGTGAATCAAAAGCATACTGTTTTCTCTGTAAGTTCCTTTTGTCCAGGTATTTTATCACAAGAATAGGAAAGCCAACTAAATCAGCTTCCAAATAAAATCTAAAGTAACTGACTAAAAAAATTCATTTTCTAAAAGGCTATTTGGCTACCAGCTTCTATACACACAGAGACACACAGACACAGACACAGATGCACACACACACACACACACACACAGGGGGAGAGAGAGAGAGAGAGAGAGAGAGAGAGAGAGAGGTGTTCAGGAAACATTACCTTTAAAAACACATCCTAGATAGCCACCACAATCGATGAGTTTGTGAGTTAAGGTCCCAGGCAGATAAGATCTGTGCTCAATTGATCTGAACACAGGTCCAAAGTCTAGCCCATTTCCCACTTTAATTTTAGATGAGAAAACTACTCAGATTTAACAGAGAGGCCAACGGGTGGGAGGTCATGACCACTCAAGCCAGCTGAGGTCGGTTTTTAGGGACAGAGGAGGATTTTAGGAGGGACTTTTGATATGGAATCCAGAGTTGAGGCAACAATGGGCTGAGGGAAAATATGGAAGTATGTTATTGCAGAGACAGGAAGCAGAAAGGGTGAAAGCAAAGGATGCTGGGGTAAACAAAGAGTGTCAAGAGCCTCCTCAGGCTCTCTGCGTCAATGCTCAGACACTGAACACCTCGAGCCTCCGCAGGCTCTCTGCCTCGTCAGTGCTCAGACACTAAACACCTCGAGTCTCCGCAGGCTCTCTGCCTAGTCAGTGCTCAGACACTAAACACCTCGAGCCTCCGCAGGCTCTCTGCCTAGTCAGTGCTCAGACACTAAACACCTCTTTACATGCCGTAAGGTCTCTATTGCACATGCTGGCCCTGCTGTTTCAAGTCAGCTACAGGCAACATGTAAATAAAACATGTACCACTTCTCAATAAAACTTTCTTTATAAAAGGAGGCCTGTGCTGATGAGTTCTGTTTGTCAGCTTGTCCCAATTTGCAATCGCCTGGGAAGAGAGTTTTAATGAGGAGTTGTCTATGCCAGGGTGGATTTTGGACATGTCCTGGGGCATATGTTGATTATTAATTGATATAGGGAGACCTAGTCCTTGGTGGGCAGCACTATTTCCTAAATCAGTGGTTCTCAACCTAGACCAGTGGGCCACGACCCCTTTGGGGATCAATTGACCCTTTCACAGGGGTTGCCTAAGACCCATCAAAAGACACAGATATTTACAACTATTCATAAGAGTAGCAAAACTACAGTTGTGAGGTAGCAACAAAATAATGTTATAGTTGTGAGAACAGTACAACATAAGGAACTGTATCAAAAGTTGTCAGCATTGGGAAGGTTGAGAACCACTGCCCTAGACAGAGGGTCATAGCTGTGTAAGAGAGAAGAAAGCTGGCTGAGAGCATGGAAACTTGGGTCCCGGTGTTTATTCTTTCTTCTTGACCAGGCATGATGGGGCTAGCTGCTTTCTGTTACTGCCTTGGTTTCTCTGTAACCCTGTAACCCTGGACTGGAAAGCAAATAAACCCTTTCTTCAATAATTTGTATCTTGTTTGTTTGTTAGTTTGGTGGGGTATTTTACCCAGAAACAAACAAAAAAAAAGAAAGAAAAGAAAAGAAACTAAAATGGCTTCATTCAGACCTTGGACTATAATTTACCAAAAATTTCTGCATTCTCAATAAGCATACATTGTTCATACTTTTTCCTCAAGAATAAGTTTATGCTGCTTCCATTCCTGTAACGATTTATTGAAGTCCAAACCTCTAGATTCCTAAAATCTACGGACATATTAATTTTTACTCGGTCTTATTTCAGTGCTTCCCACCGACACCAGGAAGTAAGATTTTTCACACCCTGCATTAATAGTGAAAACTACTTTTATTTATATGCAAAATACCACCATCCATGGATAATTAATATTCCAATAAGTTATAGCCACTCCACCACATCATGCATTATGAAACAGCAGCAAAATAATCTATGGGATGTTACAGTGTAAAAGAAAGCAAGAAGAAAGTGCTGCATGGGGATAGTGGCCAGATGGCCTTGAAGTTTTAATTTTTCTACAAATCAGTTATTCTCTCTGGCTGTTTTCCTTCAGGAGATAGGTATGGTCAGAAAAAAACAGATCCCCAAACACACACATACACACACACACACACACACACACACACACACACATACACACACACACACATGTGAACGTATGTGTGTATGCACCACACACATGCATGTACACATGTACATACAAACACATGCATGCATGAACACACATACACATGCATATATATGTGAGCACACATGTGTATATGCAAACATACATGAACACACACATATACACATACATACATACACACAACATCCATGTGCACATGAACACATGTGTGTATATATATACATATGCATGAACACACATGTACACATACATACATATACACACACATGCATGAACATGTGCACACACACAAGTCACAAAAAGTAGAATATTGACAATCTGTCTGAAATATAAAAGGTCTTATTTATTTGCTGAAATTGACCTGGACGTCAGAAGTTCTATTCTGTGGTTACCATTACCTTTCTTGAATAGAAATGTGAAACTGAACATTGCAATGATTGTTGGATAGATTATTTCCTAGCTTAGTCCATAAATACCTTGAGGGCAGAGCATTCTCTTATTTATTCCAGCCTCTGAGACAGAACACATGAGAAGACTTGCTGGCTGTTAGCTCAGGGTGGAGGAGAAGAGGCTCTGCTGGCAGGTCGGACTTATTGGAAGTAACTGCTGAGCCAAGCATGCAAAGTGTGATCAAGAGGTTTCTGTACACACAGCTTCAGAAAGGGGCATGTCTAGGTCCACTGGAATCTGTGTTCATATGTTAGTTATTTCCTGTGTGTGTTCTTGCATATGCATGTATATGTGCATGTGTGTATTTACGTGTGTGTGTGTGTGTGTGTGTGTGTGTGTGTGCAGGGGCAAGAGCCTGTACACACAGAGTCCAAGGGAGGATGGTGGGTATCCTGTTCTGACACTCTTTTCCTTATTCTCGTGGAAATGGTAACCTGAAAGCTGCCACAGCCCCCCTGTCTCCGGTTCCCCACTTGTAGCTCTGGGGTTATAGGTTCATAAGCAACCATGCATGGCATTTTATGTGGGGATTGAGGATTTTCAGCCAGTTATTCTTGCTTTCTCAGCAAGCATTTGTAAGTTCTAAACCATCTCTCTAGTATCAATGTGTTAATTCTTTAATTCAAACTTCAAGAACAGGATCTGGGGAGGTGACTGGGTATGTAAAGCTTGTCATATGAGTATAATCATCTGAGGATTGATCCCCAAAGCATTAAAAAAAAGGTAGAAAAAGTTGGGCAAGGCAGTAAGCATCTGCATTCTCAGTTCTGGGGAGGCAGGGATAAGCAGATGCCTGGAGCTCGCACTCCTGGAGCTCACACTCCTGGAGCTCACACTCCTGGAGCTAGCCAGTCTAGTTGACTTGGTGAGTCCTAGGTTCAATGAAAGACTTTGTCTCAAAATGTAAGGTAGAGAGTGACTGAGGAAGACACCCAGTGTTAACCTCTGAACTTCACACATGTGCACCTGCACACACATATGCACACACATATAAACAAACACACACACACTGGAGAAACAATGTCTTGACCTGGAATAGTCTCTCAAGGAACTTCCATTGAACCACAAGTGTTTTAAAAGATAGTCACCCTGTCTCGGTAGCTTATACTGACTCACTTCCTCTTCAAAGTTTCCAAGAAGGGAAACACTTACCTTGGGATGACAGTGTTCATGAGACAGTAGCAATGGTCTCACCATTAGCACAATTCCCGACACTTCTCCCCATGTGATCGTCAGTTTTCTCAAGATCACAGCTATTTGTGAAGACAACAGGATTTCAAATCAAACAGCAGAATATCGACTTCTGAAACTGTTAATAAAGTTAGAAGCGTCCCCCAAAATGACCAAAGTTATGATTTCTAGGTTTTCTTCATTTCTTCTCACTGATTATTTTTAGCCTGACTCTTTCTTTCTGTTTCTTTAATCCTCTGGGGAGAGAAAAGTCTCTTTTGCATCAAATTCTCATTACCACTCATTACAAAATCTGCAAAAAAACTATGTAGAGAATATAAGGATAATGGAATTAATGTTTCAATATTTAGCCAAAGTTTCTTATTATGGTTTGAATTAGCAGAATTTTTTTTTATTTACTTAAATTGGGTTTAAGTTCTAAAATAACATACAAAGTTTTAAATACCATTGTGGTATTTTCAGGAACGTATAATTTAGGAGATTCTCCACCACCACCATGATCCCCAGCTCCAACTCCTACAGCCACCTCCACACTCCCATCTATCACCTCTGTTACTCTAGTCCCAACAGTCACCTGGTCCCCACCACCGCCACCCCAGCATTCCTTTCTTGACTCTGCCTCCTCTCTAGTTTTCCAGGTTTCACACATGTTTATATCCCTTTACATACATCATATATCATACATATGTGTATGCTTTATATGTTGGGCTCTACATAAGACCAAGAACATGTGCCTCTGGTCATGGTGAGTTTGAGTCATCTTGCTTAATACAACACTTTCCAGGACAGACTGGGATTTGTAGGGGACTTAGAAACACTACGCATGCTGTTTGTTGTGGGTGTCGCTGGTCTTAGGACAAGGTCAATCTTCCTACACTTTTACTGGCACATGTGGTCTTTTTAAACTCAGCAAAAATGATTTTTTAAAAAGCGCTTTCCTTCCTTTGCACCTGGTTGTGAGGGTGTGAGAAAGCTCTAGATAAATGGGCTGCTGGGGCAAACACCATCTTGTAGGAATGTCATGCGTGTTGGCTTATCCCCATGCATTTCCACTTGCCTTTCCTATTCTACTGTGCTGAATGTAGATACAGCAGGTGATTGATCAGACACAGCCCCGAGGCATAAAGAGTAGGACTTTCCCCCTAAAACTGATTAAGATGGAGGCAAAGTGTATGATGTCAAGAAACAGAAGCAAGACACACTTTACAAAATTTGTTAACTGTTATGTACGAGGGAACTCTGGGGTGTTGTTGTTGTTTGATTGATTGTTTTGTTTTGTTTTGTCTTTTCAGTGTATGGCTGCTTTGAGTCTATTTTTCCCATAATCCAAAAATATGTTATGTGACAATACTTGGAAAGTCTTCACTTATCATTTGTTGACCGCAGTTCCTTACATGTGAGATACTATTTAGGGGTGAATGAGTAAATAAGCCATGACCTACACCTCACAGGTGCTTGCACACAGACAATGCTAAATGATATATGAATTTAAAAAAAGGTTATTGTGACTTCACAATAAGTTATGAAAGAAGTGAGAATTTAATAACTCTCAAGATTCACTGTCTCTAGGCCCAATTTTCCATTAGTCTAGACACATTTTAAATGCAACCAGAGAAACTCAAAGATATCTGAGAATACAAATCTGTAAAGAAGGGCAGAGGTGGAGCTCAGTTGATGGGATACTCGTCTAGCATACACGAAGCCTTGGGTTCTAGTTCTAGCACCAGATAAACAGAATCTCAGCTTAGGTAGATGGAGGTAGGAAGGTCAAAGTTCAAGGTCATCTTCAAATGCTGTCCTAGTTAGACTTCTCTGTTGTTTCAAGAAAACATTAATCAAACCAAACTGGCAGAGGAGAGACCTTTGTTTGTTTTTGCTTCCACTTCCACAGCAGTCACAGGAACCCTAGCAGAGTTCTGCTTGCTGTTTTGATCTTCATAGTTTGCTCAGCCTACATTTAAACAACCCAAGAGCACCTGCCTAGGACTGGTACCTCCCATAGTGGGCTGGGTTCTCTTACCTCAGTCATTCATTAAGAAAACTCCCCCAAAGAGCAAGAAAATACATACAAACCAGATGATAAATACATCAGCTGAGGTCCTCTCCTTTCAGATGACTCTACTTTCTGCCAAGATGACAGAAAAACTAAAGAGCATCGTTATATAATGAATCAGAGTCAGCCTGCGATAGGTGAGATCCTGTCTCAGATTCTCAGGAAGGAAGGAAGGAAGGGAGGGAGGGAGGGAGGGAGGGAGGGAGGAAGGGAGGAAGGGAGGAAGGGAGGAACGGAGGAAGGGAGGGGAAGGGAGGGGAGGAGACATTTAGAGATGGAGAAAGAGAGAAGTTGAGGGAAGGAGGGAGAGTGGGAGGGTGGAATGGAGAAACAAACAAAAGCAGAAAACTTCAAGTCTCTCCACAACGTTCACTGCACAACGTATCACTGCCTCACCCAAATTGGATCCAATGCAATTATCACCAGATTTCAAATGAAAGCTGTCATGGGTTTGGGTTTAATGACAACACCTGAATTATTTATGACATAAAAGCCACACACATCCTTGGGAAGACTACTTAAATCATTTTTATTTCCTCTGTGAGCCTGTATCAGTGTTGATTCAGAAACAAATTTAGGCTTCTGGTTTGAAAGTTCTGATTGACAGAAGTTCTTGTTTGAAGGGAGGACAAGAGGAGCAGGCAGGCGATGCGGTTGCTGTCCTGGCACCTTCTGAAGGCAGTGCTGGCACCTTCTGAAGGCAGTGCGGGCTGGCAAACTCTTGCCTCTCCTCCCTCATTCCTTTCTGACCATGCATCAGCTGCCTGCAGGGACCTCTGCTCCAGCACTGGGCTTGATCCTGCATCAGCTGCCTGCAGGGACCTCTGCTCCAACACTGGGCTTGATCCTGCTTACCAGCATCAGTCCACTGGCTTTCCCTACCTGGAAATGTTCTTACCTGGAAAGGCGTCTTTGAGGAAACCAATGCAAATTTCTCAAGAATGCCTTCCAGACGTTTCTATCATGCCTCTTCTGTGTTTTCATTACTTTCTGGGCAGTGTGTGTGTGTGTGTGTGTGTGTGTGTGTGTGTGTAAATATTGTATCAAGCAACATTGTTCATCTCCTTTGAGACAAGGAGTCTCATGGATCAGAATCTAGCCCCAGGGATCTTACTGTTTCCACCCATCCGCTAAGTATAATTATTACAACCATGTGACACCATATCCAGCATCTATACATGGATCTGGAAAACAAACAGGTCCTCATGTGTGCAAGACAAAGACATTGTTGTCCAAACTCTATCCCCATGCCATACTTTATAATGCACTTAACCTTTTGATTACATCTTTTTCTTAAGTCCCTTTTATGGCATATCATTCAGTGCCTGCTTTTCTCCAGGCCTATTTGACTGATGCAGTACCACACAGTACCCAGCACACAGGTCACCAATTAATATTTGTGGATGGTCTGATGAGAGTCTATGAATCAGTGGTTCTCTTCAATTTGTCCTGTGTTCTAGATGCATCATTTTTTCCACACTATGAGAAACTTGGTGATGTGCAAACTTAGCTGAACAGTTACAGGGAGTTTATGAACAGAGTCTCTGGGTGGAAATACCATTATCATTTGGTCCATAAATATCATCTATACATGTGTAAAGGACTTGTGAAGCAATAGCAAAGGAACAACGGCCCACCTGTTAGCCCATGGGACTGCAAAGGGCGCCTCCATGTATCATGTGCATCTCTCAGTTGGCTGTGTGCTTCTTAATAGCATCACTGCTGCTTTTGTCCTTTGAGTGGTCCTGGGAAACTGTCCTTATTCCTGACATGTCGTTTCTGGTGACTGCTAGATGACTAAAGGGGCAGTTAAGAAGGAGATGGGAAGCGAACTGGAGCGATCCCTTCTAAGTTGAAATTCAATGGCAGTCGGGACCTCTCTGTAGTTCAAACATCATGGCGGATAGTTGGTCAGGTGCCTATTAAAATGATTTATTCTCAGGTTAAGAGCACTGACTGCTCTTCCAGAGGTCCTGAGTTCAATTCCCAGCAACCACATGGTGGCTCACAACCATCTGTAATGAAAGCTGTCTGAAGACAGCTACAGTGTACTCATATACATAAAATAAATAAATCTTTTAAAAATGATTTATTCTCAAAGTACAGAACAATGTTAACCCATAGTAACTTTGAAGAAGAAAATCTTCGGGTCTGGTACGGAAACCACCAACAGGAGACCGTGAAAATGGAAGGTTGACTCATTAATATTGAAACGGGCTTCATCTTCCCTGCTTGTCTAATTTATTTGGTCTGAAAGCTTTTAACTTTTAAACTGAATCCAAGTGTGAACACTTGCAATTTAGTGGCTCTTTTGAAACTTATCTGTTCAGACGGCATGAATATTCCTCCAACCGAAGGGATAATAGGAAAGTAAATTAATTATATTTTAACTTTCCAATCTCATTTCTCTTCACAAGAGCTATGCAGGGTAACTATTAACCTTTCATTTTAAATGAAAAATTTAAAGAATTACCATCAGGTAATTTCTAACTACAACACAAAATGATCACATATCATGGGTTGCTTCCTGCCAAAATTATCATCCTGAAATATAGATCAGTTTAACATCCGATCACAACGGTTGTCAGCAGACTTACCCCCACCCCCATTTTATTCATAGATATCCAAGCAGACATTTATGGAATTGGCACTTATCACAATGGAGAGGTTTTACAAATAAATATTATTTTAAGCAACTTCAATTCCCCCACCAAAAAATGCAGAACAGAATCACATATATGTGTCCCTGATCTAAAAATATCTTCATTAGACAAAAATGTATTGATTTATTCTATTTAAAGTCTCTTGTAAGTTTTGGATCCCAAAGAACAAAATAATCTTTTTTTAACCAGTGTGTCATAGAAACCACAGAGTTGAACTTCCTTGGTTTCTATGCCAAGGGGATCAAATCTTGTCACTTACCAACTTAAAACTCTGCAAGTAGGGCCTTTCTTTTGCTTTGGGGATCAAGCATATAATCCCTAATAAGCCTGATCAAAAAGCTGCTCCTCTCTCCAGCATTATCCCCCTCCACTGGTCTTTCAGGGTCTTCATTTCAGGCAGTAGCACACCATGGCCTGTCCACTGCTGTAACCTGGGAGAGAGCTCTGTTGTTTTCCTCCCCTTCCATGCAGGAGGGGCAAGACACCTCTCACACACATACTACTCACTTTCCCTGATGGCCTCACGTCCCTATTGGGCTAACTAAAGTACTTCTTGATTTCAAACTTTGATACTTGGCAAGTATCAAAGATATCACACTCCCAATCCTGTGTTGTTCTCACTGATAGAGTTGTCTCACTTAGGGCTGAACACATCACAGACACGTATTCTCTGCACCTTGACAAGCTGTGTGTCTCTGTATCAGTCATCATCTACTGCAAACAGAGCTTCTCTGGCAAGGAGAACTGACCTAATCCATGAGACTAGAGGTGCCTCTAAGGAAGTCTGATGCTAAGTCAACTTAGCGAACAATAGTGATGCTCATTCCGTATCCTTAGGTTTGTCTCAAGGAGGGTGAGGCCCCATAGTTCCTGCTCCTTCTTAGTGGTTGAATTTTCCTCTGCACAACCTGATTTAGATGGCTGGTAGCTTCCATCTGAATTCTGGGATTGAATTTGAAGATGTAGAAGTCTGGTTATGTAGGGAAAGAGAAAGGGGCATTCAGCCCATTACATGATAAATATAAACTCTCACTCACAGCATTTTCTACGAGCCACACTCTGTGGATCAACTTCGTTGTTCCTCTAGAAGAAAGCCAGAGGAGTTGGGTCCATAAGCCTGTGAGACAGGTAATCCCAGGAAAACACATCAACATTAACCTTGCACCTGATCACACAACTCTTAGGTTTAAACCTGGAGAAATGGTCATTGGAACTCCCACTTACATGTCTCCTGCATTATGGTCTCCTTAAATAGTGGGTTATGGCAAGAAAGATTTGAAGGGAGATTAGGAGGGATATGAGAGAGTGAGACCTGGGGAAGTGGCCTAGGGCAGGTCCCAGGATCTTTTCTCAATGGGGGCAGGACACATCTCCCAGGAAAACAGAGCCATGTCATCACCAGAAGCAGCCAGTTGCATGCCCAAGGGCTTCATGGGAACGATGATTTCTACTCCCCTGCACTCTTGCTTGACCCACCTCCCCCTGCTGTAAGCCTTGGATGGAAACTCTCCTCCAGCACCAGTTTCATCCTGCCTTGGTCAATGCCAGTCAGTTGAGCCCTGTGAGAATGTATTTCACAAAGGTCTGGGACTCACCAAAGCCCAACGTGAAGATCATCACTTGTTCCTAAGCTCGATAAAAGCTACCAATCACCAATTTATAAGGAATCTAAAATTATTCTAAAGTGGAATTCTATAAAAAGTCCTGACACTGACCATCTTTATGGGTCTTCTGCCCCCTCTGTCCCACTCGTGACACCCCCAAAGATTTCCTCTCACCCTGAGATTATAGCTCAGAGACATGTCTCCTCACAAAGCCTTCTGGCCTTTGAGGCCTGCGGAGGGGAGGGGGCGGGGCCTTGTGAGGCCGTTACACAGCCAAGTTGGCTCATCAGAGGAGAAAGCAGCAGGCGTCCTTGGCTTTCCAGGACATGAAACCCACCTCAGGATTCTAATGCTCTGTTGAAAAAGAAGCAGCCCAACACAACACATAAGCTACCGAATACAGCTTTATCCCAGTAAGACCTTGTATGCCCAAACAGCAAGTAGAACACATTTGACCTGGAGGGAAATATACTGGTCTGGTCTTGACTACCTAATCTATGAATGCCAGGTTTTGTCCACCAGGACGAGTGTCCTATTGCTTTCTAGGATTCCAATTTCTATTAATTATTTATTAATGATTTTGTAATTACTAAGTACATAAAATGATTGGATTTGCTTTTTTGTGGGTTTACTCGTGTATAGACGTTAGGCCTGCATGTATGTCTATGCACCGTGTGTGTGCTTGGTATCAACTGGCCTCAGAGAAAGGGCATGTGATCCTTGGGAACCGCAGTTATGGGTGGTTGTGAGCTTCCACGTGCATGTGGGAACTTAACCCCAGCCCCGTGGAAGAGCAACAAGTGCTCTTAACCACTGAGAGCCACCCCTCTAGCCCCTGAAAGGATTTCTTAACATGGAAACTTAGCTATCATTTCTATCTGCACCCGGCAGGAGCAAAAAAGTAGCAGCCTCTATCTAAAAACAGATTCCAGGGTTAGAGACACGGCGCAGCACCCAGAAGCAATTGCTCTTGCAGAAGACCCAGGCCTGGTTCTCAGCAAGCCACATGGCAGCTTAGAATCCTGTGTAACTCCAGTGAGGACACATGAGTCACACAGTATTTCATTTTGTTACTGGGGAATTTCAAGGGTTCCTCTCTGAAGTAAAGGGAAACAAAAGCCTCGTGTCCTCATCAGGATGACTGAATTCAGCTAAGTTTTAGGCAAAGAGGGTAGGCATAGACACAGACAGAACAATCCGCAGATCCAGAGGCTTCCTTGGGGGAGCTGGCAGTCCCAAATCCCCAAAGTAAACACAACATCACCCAGAGCACCAGCTTCATGTTTACGTACCAATAATGACATCACTTGCAGATGGCTTAACATACTTTATTCCACTCATAAGTACACTTCATTGTTAATGCCTGAGATGTGGGTTAGGAACACCACCATAAAGAAGCACTTAGGAGTGAGAGGGAACACTGTGGGACTGCAGAGGGGTAGGACATGAAGCTCACCATGGTCAGCACTCACAGGAGTGTTTCATAGACTAGGAACCGGAGGAAAACTTAAAAGCAAAAGGCTTTTGTTTCTATGTATGTTTAGTTTGAGTTTTCATTAGTGCCCAGTTAACTCCGATCTTGTCAACGAGGGTCTGAAGATAGAGACACTCTGTATTCCAGATGCAAAACCGAAAAGCAAGGTGGAAGGGAGATTCTTCAATAGTTTCCTTTTCCATTTCTATTCCTTTTACTTTAACAAGTATTTGTCGCGATACAGAATTCTGATCATTGGTGAGTGTGGTGGTTTACATATGTTCAGCCCAGGGAATGGCACTATTAGAAGGTATGGCCTTGTTGGAGTAGGTGTGTCACTGTGGGTGTGGGCTTTAAGACACTCATCCTAGCTGCCTGGAAGCCAGTATTCTGCTAGCAGCCTTCAGATGAAGATGTAGAACTCTCAGCTCCTCATGTACCATGCCTGCCTAGACACTGCCATGTTCCTGCCTTGATGATAATGGACTGAACCTCTGAACCTGTAAGCCATCCCGAGTTGAATGCCATGGTCATAGCAGTAAAGCCCTAACTAAGACAGTGAGTACGTGTCTGTGTTTGACTGTGAGTGTGTGCATGCAGAGGTCAGAGGACACTCTCAGATGTCCTCTGCGGCTTCCACTTCTGTTAGAAGAAGGGTCTCTGTTGTTTGCCACTGTGTTGTATATCCTGGGCTAGCTGCTCCTCTGGCCCATCAGTTTCCAGCAATGCTCCTGTCTCTGCCTCTGTCTTGCAGGAGGAATGCTGGGCTAAAAGATGTAAAGCTCTGTGCCTGGTGCTATGTGGGTTTCTGAGGATCTAAACTCAGTCCTTATGCTAGCATGGCAAATGTCTTACTCTCTGAGCTATTTCCACCCCCCACCCCCAGCCAGCCCTGCACACTTTAAGATACTCTCACTAAAAACACATTGAGTTTACTTATAAGACAAAGTGAAACACCCAGCAGACAGCCAAGATACCATGTACAGAAGTAACGGGAGCTCACATGACACTGCAAACCCTTCCTCCCAAAGCTTGCCCTCTCTGTGTGCTGGGATGAATGAGTGCCATCCATGAAAGAGGGAATCTCAGAATACCCAAGATACAAATCACTGACCACATGAGGCTCAAGAAGAAGGAAGACCAAAGTGCAGACACTTCGATCCTTCTTAGAAGGGGGGGGGGTTCAAAATAACCATGGGAGGAGATACAGAGACAAAGTGTGGAGCAGAGGCTGAAGGAAGGACAGTCCAGAGACTGCCCCACCTGGAATCCATCCCATATATAATCTCCAAACCCAGACACTGTTGGGGATACCAACAAGTGCTGGCTGAAAGGAGCCTGGTATAGCTGACTCCTGAGAGGCTCTGCCAGAGCCTGACAGATACAGAGGCAGATGCTCTCAGCCAACCTTTGGACTGAGCACAGGGTCCCCAATGGGAAGCTAGAGAAAGGACCCAAGGAACTGAAGGGGTTTGCAACTCCATAGGAGGAACAATAATATCAATCAACCAGACACCCCAGAGCTCCCAGGGACTAAACCACCAACCAAAGAGTACATGTGGAGGGACCCATGGTTCTACCCACATATGTAGCAGAGGATGGCCTTGTCAGACATCAATGAGAGGAGAGGTCCTTTGTCCTGTGAAGGCTCGATGCCCCAGAGTAGGGGAATGACAGGGTAGGGAAGCAGGAGTGGGTAGGTGGGTGGGGGAATACCCTCATAGAAGCAGGGGGAAGGGGAATGGGATAGGGGGTTTTCAGAGGGGAAACCAAGAAAGGGGATGATATTTGAAATGCAAATAAAGAAAATATCTATTAAAAATTTCAAAAAGAAAGGAAGGAAGGAAGGAAGGAAGGAAGGAAGAAAGGAAGGAAGAATGAAAAAAGAGAGAAAGAAAGGAAGAAAGAAAGAAAGAAAGAAGGAAAGAAAGAAAGAAAGAAAGAAAGAAAGAAAGAAAGAAAGAAAAAGAGGGAACCTGAAGTTCACAGTGATCTTGTGTCTAGCTTTACCAAACCCCGTGATACACTCATCTGCTTACTAATCCAATCATTTGCCTATTTGACCATACAAAGTATGGTTATGGAAGTGCATGCTCTATTCAACTAACCATTAATCTTTGATCTAGACTATGCCAAAGAAGAAACATGTTACTGTGAGATGCACTGGTCCTTTTCAAACAAGAAACATAACATAGAAACAAATCCACCTTGTTCTTACTGATACAGTCACAATTCCCAAGGAAATCCTTCTCCCAGAAAATTGTGATGCAGTATTTCCCAGTCCAGCTTCCCACAAGCATAGACACTGAAATCATTTCGCAGAAAGAAGAGGCACCAGTAACTGTGTGGCATTTAAGAACTCCTGCCGTGGGCAAAAAGGCCAGAATTCTACAAATCAGTCATTTAACTCAGCTCGGCCCAATCTTGTTGCCCAGGTCACACGGAGGAAGAAAATGTGGACACATGGAGTTAGAAGCAGAAATGATGATGATGATGATAGTGGTGGTGGTGGTGGTGGTGGTGGT
>NW_022196897.1:157309805-157316243 GCF_008632895.1 Mastomys coucha | reverse complement strand
TGGTGGTGGTGGTGATGATGATGATGATGGTGGTGGTGGTGGTGGTGATGATGATGGTGATGATGTTGGTGATGATGATGATGATGGTGGTGGTGGAGGTGGTCGTAGTCGTGAATATGATGATAAACCTCATATTCAATTTTGTGAGATTATAAAACTTACTCAATGAAAACAATGAAATGTTTTCCTTGACAAGAAAAAAATTCTGAATTATTCCCTATTTGTGAGGACTTTTCAGAAGACTTCATGATCTTCTCCTCTCGATGAGATTTGGGCAAAAACCCAGACTGGAGGGAAACTCCTGCTGGGAAGAAGGGGGCAGCATGAAAGGGGACAATAGCAGGCAGGGGATCAATGTAAACAAAATGCTCTAAGACACACACTTGAACCAAGGAAGCCAGTACTGCACGTGTTTATTTCTTTAAATACAGGCTGAGACACACTTAAAACTCAGCCACTGTTCAGAGAACGCTTGACTATCAAGCTCCCTGTCATGGCAAGAGGATCTGAGGGTCCTTGGCTGAACTGAGCCTCCCCTCCCGCCGCCTCTCCCGCATGCGCTTTCCCAGTCCTCCATTCCCGTTTGCATTCGCAGTGATAAGTTCAGAGAGCATGGCTTCTGTGCGATCACCCAACTGCTGACAAGCTGCGATTCGGGCAGCCTTTAAACCTAGGACCCTAAGATCACACTCATCCCACACACAGACTTGTGGATAAGACTTCCCTCAGTCTTCCGGTGGGGAGGATGGGTCTTCAGAGATTTCTGCCTCACAGTCATCTCTACTTGGTTAGCCTACAGAACTAAGAACTGTTCAAGGAGCCTGCATGACAGCTCATCTTTCTCGAATACTCAAACCATGTTCTAACCAGGATCACTGAGGGCTTGAGATATAAAATCTACACAATTCTACATGAATGAAGGGACTGTAATAACAGCACTATCTAACCCCCAGGCTGGCCTCATTCTCCCGAAGCATTACCCTGAGCTGATCACTGGATCAGGTCGCTCATTCCCTGCAAAGCATCTTGGTGAGATGTGCTTTCTTAGAGCAGAAGATGCCCTGGCATTTGCATTTTGCAATTGTGGCAATAGAAGACAGAAATTTCAGGGAATCTGGACATATTCCCACCTCTTGGACAGGAACAGATACGGTGCAGTGTCAAATCAGAGCTCATCTTTGCGTTTTAAGCTCCAACAACAACTCAGTCCTCCTTGTAAAAGTGAGATTTGCGGTTTCTACAACGTTCGTCTGCTCTTCAGCTGCACTGTAGCCCTTCTGTGTTCATTAGCATTGATTGATTGAGCTGGAGAGGTAGGCTGGTGCTGAAGCATACCTGGTGCTCATGAGAGAGCACCTAAGGTCCTAGCATCCACTTGACAGCCCAGAATTCTCTGTAACTCCTGTTCCAGGAGCCCCAGTGCCCTCTTCTGACTCTGGGCACAGGACATGCACATGCCTTGTATGTACATATATATGTGTATATATATATATATGTATATATATATATGTATATATGGATATATATGGATATATATGGATATATATGTGTGTACATATGTATATATATTGCATATGTGTGTGTGCATATGTATGAGTATGTATATATACATACATATGCAAATGAAATACTCTTAAAAAAATAAATCTAGAAGTCATTTTAAGAGTTGAGGTGATAGAAGACAATGTTAAAAGGTCCCCAAGCAATATGGCAGCCCTTCCGGTTTAGAAAGCTCTTGTCCTTCTGCTCTGGTCACTTGAAGAACTCTTACTCTTTTGAATATGTATAATTATTTCTTCATTTAAAGCCACACAAAGAGTAGGACCACAAAAGGATCTTTCATCTCTGGACTTAGCCCACCCACTGCTGCTTCTACCCTTGAATGGCACTTTCTTGCTCACAACTTTTCTAAGGCCTCTTTACAGAGAAAGCATAGCGAGTGTCTCCTCTGTGGAGGCACACCAGCCGTGACTCCCTGTGAGGCCTGTTATTCTGAGATTAGTTGAACCTAGAATGCATGCTTAACAGTTGGCAGTTGGAAAAGCTACTATTTTACATGCAAAGACCGAGTCAAATGAATGCCAGTAAACTCCCCAATCACATAATTTATGTACAGTATTTAGAAGTGAAAAGTTTCGGCTCAGCAGGCACGCTCCACCTGACAAGAACCTAGAAAGGGTCAGACTCCAGCAAAAACCCTAAGGGTATTTTGTGGAGATGTTTATTTTGCCTTTCATCTCTTCTCAAACACTCAGTCCTGTTTGCTAATGGGGGAAAAATATTTTTATACATCCTGATTCTTAGAATTGTAGAACAGTAGAGAAAAATGGAATCTAGCTATCTGAGGGACCCAAATGAAACCAGTATCTACCCACAAATAAGAAACATTGATCAATCACATCATGACAAGGGACCACTAAGGCTTTATCAGATTTGAATGTGCTTTCCATGTGCGCATATGCACACACACACACACACACACACACACACACATTAGTGCATTCAAACTCTTTATGAAGATCTGAATTTAGTATTTAATTAAATAAGGTACTGGTTGGCCATATAATTCCTAAGAAACTAAACAAGCAAATTAAAAAACAAAGAAAATCAAAAACCTGACTCTTCACCCACCCCATTTTAAATTGGTATATTATTCAGTTGGGTATGTCCGAGTTAGTGCTGGTAAAATTCTTAACCAGTGTGAAGAATATTTTCCCATTCCCTTAATAATATTTATGGGAAACTAATTCTAATGTATAAAAATGTAAATTCGGCTAAATCTTTTCCAAATAAAATGACTTACTTTGCATATTTAAGAGTGGAGATGCTGTTTCACTCCTGAATTTCCCCATCATCACCAGAGTCTTTGAGAATAATTATCCTTGGCACTCCAGCCTGGTTCTCAGTATTAAAGATTTTTTATGAACACTACCTTTTGTTCATTATTGCAGGGTATCTCTGTCATCCCAGTGGACTTAGAGCTTTGGAATCCTATTAATGGAATATGTTTGATTTCTGAATTTGCGGACATGGGAGATACGATTAAATCCCCAGTACGTCTACCATGTCAGCTTTATGATGTTTCAAGTTAAGTTCATTTCATACTAATTTAGGGTAAAATTTCTACTTTGATCCACAGCAAGGCATTTTAATGCACAGTATACAATGGGTCTGCTTGTGGGAAGTGGTAAGAAGGCTGAAGGTAGTGAGGAATAAAGACAGCTCTGTAGGGTGCTCTCACACGAGGGGATATATGAAAGGTGAGGGGACAGGAAGGTCCCTTCGAAGTTCAGAGTCAGCCTTTACTCCATGCGTGTCTCTTTCTTACGTTATCTAGTGTTAACACACAATTCAGCAGGAAAGTTTGGGAAGGAAGACTTCGAAGACCGAATAACCAGAGGGAAAACACAAATGACCCATGTTAGAACTGTGTGGCTTTCTTGGAAGGATAAATACCCTTGTTTTGTGCTGTGTTTTACACACACACACACACACACACACACACACACACACACTTTTTTATTATAATGCATATGATGTAAAAGTTGCCAATAAATTATTTTAAAGACCTATTGTGGGGGTTTGGGGGAGAGGTGTATACGGCTGTGTATGTGAGTGAGTTTACACACAAGTGTTCAGGTTCCCACCTAGGCCAGAAAAGTCTATCAGATCTCCCATTGCTGGATTTGAGACACCAGTCAGGTGCCTGACACAGGAGCTGGAAACCAAGCTCCTGTCCTCATGAACTACAGAGAGTATCCTTCCTTGATCACTGAACCATCTCTCCAGCCCCCAATGGAATATTCTGAGTTACACACATTCACAGGGAAGGCACTCTCCAGGGTCGTACAGTGATCACCCCTGCCCACTGCCAATATTTTCAATTATCCCAAACAACAAGCCTGTGTGTATGAAATGGTCACTCCTCATTCGTCTCTACTGCAGCCCCTAGCATGTTATACTATACAGTTTGCATCTATGAATTTGCCCTCCTAGACACCTTGTGTAAAGAGAATCACATAGCATCAGTGCTGTGGCTTTGTCAGTATTTCATTCATTTCTGAGCTATGATCATCCCTCATGGCATGCATAAGCCATATGTTCTCTGTCTGCGTCCACCTTCTAGTGAACATGAAGAGAGCCATTATCAACACTGGTGAATGAGCATTGTCTGCTCCATCTTCATCTGCATGGGGAATTGTGATGTGACCTTAACTGTTGATGGAGTGTTAAGCTCCATCTAATTAACCTTCTGATTAGAAGTAACCAGCATCATAAACTGGACCAAAATATATCCTTCGGACTGGCACCCTGCCCATCTTCAGTACCTTATATAGTTCTCAACTAGAATTTTCCAATCCACTCCATGAGAAGACATTAGCATATTCATTTTACAAGCCACAAACCAAGCAAAAATAAGTTCGGTATTTTCGCTCAGGATAAATCTGATAATGTGAAATTGAAACCCAATTTTTCGATTCCTGAGGCTGGACTCTGAGTATGTGCGTAACTGCTAAAATATAAATTGTTTTAAATGCTGATTCCTTATCTGTTGGGAGTTGAGAGATAGAAGGAAAGCATATACATGAAAAAGGAAATGAGCTTGGAAAACATTTCAGTGCGCAGAGAAATTAAAAAAAAGTAATGACAATATAAAGAGAAAGAAACTGGAGGTCAAAGTCAGCCAACCCCCTTCCTCCCCTTCCCTTCTTTGCTCTCTCTCTCTCTCTCTCTCTCTCTCTCTCTCTCTCTCTTTCTCTTCCTCTCTCCCTCCCCCCTTTCCCCTCTCTTACACACACACACACACACACACACACACACACACAGGGGTGGGGGATAAAAACCAATCCCCTTTTAAAGTCCCAAAAGATCTGTTTAGACACCTCTCTGAACATCATGACAGATCAACAGCAGTATGTGTTTAGATCAATACAGAGGGTCTCCTTTCTATGATACCATAGTGGTGGACACAGGACACTCCACATTGCTAAATAGAATGGGCCTGTGTATATCCATTTTCTTCCCGAAATCAACTGAAAAGGCTAAGAGCAGAGACCTCAACGTGTGCATCATGAGTCATTCCAACTTTGCCTAACACCATCCCTCCCTCACTACAGGAAATGTGAATGCTTGGATCAGAGGCTGGTCTACGGCTGGGATGAAAAAAGACAAGATAATCTTAGAGCATCTTAGAATATCAGAAAGTGAGTAAATACTACAAAGCAAATGTACAAATTAAACTTTTTCAGTCACAGTATTATGTCAAAGGTGCAAAGGGGCAAGCTTTGGCCCATGGTTAAAGCTAGAATTGTAAAGAAAAATAAAAGCTTA
Source organism: Mastomys coucha (assembly GCF_008632895.1). Classification (NCBI taxonomy): domain Eukaryota; kingdom Metazoa; phylum Chordata; class Mammalia; order Rodentia; family Muridae; genus Mastomys; species Mastomys coucha. Next base: position 157,310,912 of record NW_022196897.1, on the reverse strand, counting down.
TTTAAAGTCACATTTAAAAATTATACTATACTATACTATACTATACTATACTATACTATAAAATATGTGGTTTTCTGAATATTATTAAATGATCAGATAATTACGTGAAGGGAAATAGTCAAATCTGAACAGAAGGTCTCCATCTCCTGTGCCTCGAACATCTGGCCAAGGAGGAGCAGATCAACTGTGCAATACAAAGGTCCAGCAAAGCAGTGCAGTGACAAAGGGTTAAAGTCAACACCAACAGTGACAAACCACATTAGGAGTGTGACTATTGGAAATGACTTGATAAGAGAGGGCTTGAGTACAAACCTCATCCCTCACCTGATGATCCATCATCTTAATCAAATAACTGAGTAATATTCTTTAAAATATGCCATGTGTCTCAACATTGTTTGAAGCTGTTAAGATATGAAGAGACCAGCAAGGTTGAGCAAAGCCTCAAGAGGCATAATTAGTGAATGCCACATCCTAGACAGAGTCTCAGAACACGGAAAGAGCATTCAGCGAAAGAATAGTGACTAGCTCGGAGACAGCCCAGTAAAGTGTTTGCTGTGAGAGGAAGAGGACTGAGTTTCATCCACAGAACCCACATGAAAAGCCCGGTATGATGGAGTGCACCAGTAATCCCTGGGCTGGGAAGGCTGAGGCAGGAAGTCTAGATGTCTGAAGCTCTCTGTCCAGCCAGTCTAGCTGAATTGCAAAACCAACCCAACATGCTAGATCCGCTCTCCAAACATCAGACAGATGACTCCTGGCGCAGAATTCACATATGTCCACATACACAGAGTTACTGAGAGAGAAACACACCTAGCATCAAGCCCACAAAGAGAATGAAGTTATAATTGAAGGCTTCACTAGTGCTATGCACTCACTGCTACAAGCGTGTCTCTCACTGACTGTCACAAGAGTATCGCTCACTAACTGCCACAAGCATGTCACTCACTGCCACAAGTGTGTCGCTCACTGACCATCAAAAGCATGCCATTCACTGACTGTCACAAGTGTGTAGCTCACTGTTACAAGCATGTAGGTCACTATCACAAGCATGTCACTCACTGACCATCACAAGAGTATCACTCACTGTCACAAGTTTGTCACTCACTG
>NW_022196897.1:157296734-157309795 GCF_008632895.1 Mastomys coucha | reverse complement strand
GTATCACTCACTGTCACAAGTTTGTCACTCACTGACCATCACAAGAGTATCACTCACTAACTGCCACAAGCATGTCACTCACTGTCACAAGTGTGTCACTCACTAACCATCACAAGCTTGTTGTCCACTATAAGTAGGACAACTGCACTCCTGCACTTACAGCAGTTATGGCTATCTTCTCAAGACCTGCGCAAGATCAAGCCAGTAAACCTTCTAGATAGGAGGCTCGTGAGCCTTCATTCCAGCTGTGGAGCTATGGACAGCTGCTACGCCCACTCATTTACTCCAGTAAAATCCACAATATCAGGGGTAAAAGCCTGATTAAGGATAAGAGGCATTATGACTTCAAAGGGAGTTCTGTGCCTCCTGGATATTCAGACACTTGTTGGCATCTCCTAACTCAGACGTGTTCCAGATTAGTCTTTCCAATTGTCAACACGCCCTCTTATTTAGGCATAAAAGGTACCCCAAGAAATGATTCAGCTAAACTTAAGATTAAGCATTGTCTCCTGGCCAGCACAACGTTCCAACATATCCTAAATTATTACCTAGCTGTCCTTACCTTGGAATTTCTCACAAGGAATCTGCCTTATCAGATAGAATGTCCTCAGAGTTAGCAACAGAGGTCAGGCAACATTACTTACTGTTAACATAGAATTCTCAGGGCAGTCCCACAGAAGACAGAACTGTTTTACATACTAGAGAGTAATCCAAGGGCTTCCCTCACTTAAGGGCATTAGCAGGAACTGCTGGATTGGAACTTCATGGTGCTTGCCTTTAGCAGACCCAGAGAATTAGCATAGGAATGCCAAAAATAGCACCAGCAGGGAAGACACCACTGCTCTTATACCCGCTTCACACCTGGATGCCTGATCCTACCAACCTTGATGTGGTGGTCACTTGCCTAGTGACTTCAGTCTTGATCTATGATCCTATTGACCTTGTTGTAACCCTCGCCCACCTACGTGACTTTTGTCATTCACCCTGTTTTCTGTATACCATATAAGCCTGGTTTTCACTTTGTGCAATACACTGGCTCACTGACTACAACTAGAACTTAGATGGACTAGGACTTAGATTCATGCAGTCCACAGCCCCCCACCCCACAGCCCAGGCCCAGAGCACTTGGGCCCTGGGGGTGCAGCACCAGTCCAGAGGAGATGGCTGCTGCTTTAGATCCAGTGTGTTTCAGGTGGCATCATCAGATGTACCTCAACTACTGAGCTGCCAGATTTATCATTTCTCTTTTGCAATGACTGTAAAAGTCTGATGTCATTTTTAAGAAATACATTCAGATCCTGTACTTCCATGTGTCGTCTCTGCCATCATTTCTTCGCTTACGCCTTGTCGATCTGACTAGGACCCCTTTTCTCCCACAGGTTGAGGGAGGCCCAGACTAGCCGGCCTGCGGCAGACAACTGATGGGTTCTGGGGGAGGGGGAGTCAGTTTTCTTTAAGGGTATGGCCAGCCCTTAGTAGGCCGACCACATTCCAGTGGATGATATCATTCTTACCTGAAAGTATATGGACAGTCAAATGTCAGCAATGAATTATCTAAACACCAATAAAACGTAGCCCAAGAAGTTGAGGAGGGTAGAGAGGTGTAGGTGGACCTGAGAGAGGTTGGGGGACAAGTAGAAAGGAATATGGTTTAAATGCCTTGTACAAAATTTTCAAGGATAAATAAAAATATTAAAATTAATATCACTGAAACTGTATTTAAGGATGTGAGTACCCAATGTATTATTTTTATAACTTTATAATAAATCAAAAAAGCTGCTTAAATATAAAATATGTCTAAAAATCTCTATCAACCTTTTCTAGAACAAATGCTCATATTATTAAAATTATAATTAAGCAAGCACATAAAACAATAAATGTATCCCATTTGTTGAAAATTAAAATCAGATAAAGGACATGACTCTGAACATGATTATTAACTATAATGAACAGAAATGAATTGATAAGTTAACTCAAAAAACTAGAAAGATGGAAATTTGATTTTATCTAAAAACCAGGAAAGCCAAGAAAAATATAAATACAACCATGGAATAAATTAACTCAGATTAATAAACTCAGATTAATAAAATACTTCAAAAGCAGTAAAATGAACCTATATGTAAAAGATTTAGCATATATTTTTAAATAAAAATGTCAATATAAGTTATATGTTATATAAGTCATAAAACATACTTAAACATATGAATATTATTAACACCTATAGATAACATACATATGCATACATACATGTATTAAACCCACAAAGATCACACAGATATAGAGTTTATCTGAATGGTAATATTGTTTTCGGTAGAAGTAAATGCTTGCACACCTAGCTTTTTATTGTGAGTACTGGGGATCAAACCTGCATCACAAAAGGACCTGAATGCAGGAAAGGGGTTTGTGGGGGAAAACAAGGCTTAGGTAGAAATGGGATGAGAAGGGCAAGGAATGGGACCAAGATGCCTTGCATGTGTGTCCAAAATTGTCAAAAACGTAGGTGAGCCAGAGGATCCTCCAAGGATCAGAGAGTGGACAGTAAGACCCAGGAAGTTTACAATGGAGCAAAACCCAACAGGAGATGCCAGTGTACAGGCAAACCTTCACTAGGAGCCATGTATCCTTTTAAAATGCATGTGTATGTGTGGTGTGTGATGTGCCCAGACATACGTTTATAAGCACAAGAGTGTGTATGTGTATGTGTGTGTGTGTGTGTGTGTGTGTGCCTCTGAGGAGGGGAGGGGGCTCTGAAGTTTCTGTTTAGTGCTTTTCTTTGATGGTTCCCCACTGTGTTTGTTCACTGAGGCAGCATCTCTCACTGAGCCCAGAACTCACAGTACAGCTAGTCTGGTCCTACCTCCCAAATGCTGCTGCATGCTGGGATATGAAGAGGTTGCCCACCACACCTGGATCTTACATGGTTCAGGGAGTCAGAACTCCAGTCCTGATGTGTGTTTTCTCTATTGAGACATCCTCCTTGAAACCATGCTTCTTACGCACCCGGTGAGGAGAGCCCTTCCCCTTAATGGAATCCATCACCAAACACCAAAGCCAGTGTCCACATTTGAGAAAAGCCAGAGAAGCTCAAACTGAAGAACACCCTGGGACGTGTCTCACTAAGGTGCTTCAGCATTGTTACTGAAAACAGGGAGAGTCTGAAGACCTGTGTCCACTCAGACAAACGGCCAGGCCAATTCAGAGCAGAGTGGGATCCTGGATTCTTCTTGTGGCAGAGTAAAGGATCCATGTAGGGGAATAGATGAGATGGGTGGGCGGGGCCAGGAGACCAACTGACTGAATGTGCCAAAAATGACCTCTCAGTTGTGAAAAACTTACAAGGTCATGTGGGAGATGTTAACACTGAGTGCAGGGGACAGGGGCGGGAGGAGTGGGAATGGGAATGAGTTTTTTGGAAATTCATAATTACACTCATATAAAAAGTTTGTTTTGAAAGGAATGTCAAGTGTGATAAAAAGCCACCTGGGTCTGGATGCTATTGTTACATCTAGACCAGGTATCGACCGTTTGTCATCAGAGGAAACTGGTTCTATATTTGGTTTGAACCAGACAAGACTAGATATCTGGCCTTAAGATGGCTTGTTTATGCCTGAAGCCAGTCTATGTACACTTACAGTCTAGTCTGGATAAGTGATTTTCAAATGAGTGCTAAATCCAGTTAGCCAGTTGTAAAACTGTAAGGAAATCTGGGTCACTTGGTGAGAACAATCATTTTGATGGATCTTTTCAACTTGTTTAGCATTATATCATGATTTCCCACTTTTTTATGTGCCTTTTATCAGACTATGAATTGCGTCCCAACTCTAAGATGTGTCTGAGGAGGGTGGTGAAGCTTGTAAGTCAAAGGAATCAAGTCTCCTGTGCCTGGAGAGGGTCTTCACTTCCAGCACAAATAGCGGAGGTCCAAGCATCACAGGGGAATTTCATGGCACTATAAATGTTATTTGAATATTGCCTATTAACAGTTATATTTAAAGACCTGATATACTAGAACACTTGAAATGCTTTTAAGAAAAATTGTTATATTTTCACTAGGAAAATTTGAAAGTGCTGATGGAGAAATAAATACTTCAGTGTGATTCAATACACTGGCCTAGATTTAAGAGAGCCATCACCCCTAAAAGTTAATAATAACTATTTCCCATTCACACTTCTCCCTTCGCTGGCTTGATAACTCTCCTTTCCAGCCGTATTTCACTGAAGCTTTGGGCTTTGTTCTTCTCTATCTGATGGAAGGTATATGAAGGCATAAAACCCCGCACTGCAACTGCAGTGGTCTCTTCTGCAGAGTGGGGCCCTTCTCTCTCAGTGAATGTACTTAGGGTCTTTGGTAAATGTGCAGCACCGTATTCAAAGGCTACCGTTATTCTAGAACGCTCTGGTGGGTTCCCTGAGCATGAACGCTACTCTGTTTAGTTGGTGCAGAAAAGACCACGTCTTCTCCACTATTGTAAATGGAATTCAGTCAGAATCCAGAATTCATCCGTGATTGGATAGCTCCATAAAAATGTCTTCCCCCTGTTTGCTGCTCTTAAACACATGGGAATCCCCAAAGAAACATTAATTCCAGTGTTCTGCTACTGGCTTCTCACCTAAATTAAAACAAAAACAAACAAACACAAAAACTTCCCTCTCCTTCATGTTCTCCTATTAGAAGAAACCACTCTATATTTCCCTTTCCACGCAACTGTGGACTGAAAGGGTTGGGCAATAGGCCTTCTTTACGGTGGAAATTCTAAATGAATTAGGCATTTTTCTTGTTGTGATGAGAAAAGAGGTAAGAAAAGAAATTTAAGAAAGGAGGTTTGTTTTTGGCAAACAGTCTGAGGGTAGAGACCATGAAGAGGAAGACATGGAGCGGGAGTGGGAGTAAGAGGAGGCAGCTGGTCACATGGTACCTGGTCACGTGGCACCTGGTCACGTGGCACCTGGTCACGTGGCGCCTGGTCACGTGGCGCCTGGTCACGTGGCACCTGGTCCTGAGCTTGCTCTCTGCTTTTTGTTAGGTCTGAGACTCCATCTCAGGGGATAAAGATGTCCACATTCTGAGTATGGCTTCCTTCCTGGGCTAACCCTTCGGAAGCCCACCCTTCTTAGACACAGCCAGAATCACCATTCTGAATCCTGTTATGTTGAGGCTGCTCAAGCTTTAGCTGCTGATCTTATCTGGGGAGGGAGAATGTTTGGCTTTTGATTTACCTACCCTGAATTTTTGTGGTAGCAGAATTCAAAGACTTTTCTTCAAAAACGTCTACCTCGGAGAACACGATTGTTTAAAATTTTTGGAAGTCATGCTCTCTCTCCCACTCTGAGTCTTCCTTCATTTCCGGTATCTTCTTGGTAATCTTAATTAAGTGACTAAAATTGTAGTCAGTGCTCCTTAGATGCCTCCCTAGATCAAACTAGGCCAACAGATCCTGGCCATCGGGTAGCAGCCATTGCAGGGTGGGAGAATTGAGAAATGGTAATCTTTCCTGTGTTGTTGAGTTAATCTCAATGGACAAGCCCATGCTTCTGTGGACTGACTGAACTAGCTGGGGTTCATAGTGAGGTAGAATGGACTTCACCCCCAAAGGAACACCTGGAAACATTAGGAAACATTTTTCACTGCCAGTGACTTAAGAGGAGCCACTTCATAGTCAACACCACACAGGACAGCTCCCAATAGAATTGTCTATCTTCAAATATCAATAGTGTTCTGGGTAGAATTTAAACCCAGAAATTTACTACTAGTAGTAAATTAATAAGAGCCTCCTGGTCTAGAACTTGTGATTTTTACATTATTTTCTTACCCTAGTTTCACTGTTACCCACGTCTCTCCCCTTCTGTGGCCAAATGCACCATTCACAGAGGTCTCACCTTCTGGAACACTCCTTGGACACATGTTCTTTCAAAATTGAGTTGGCAAGATGGCCTGTGTTTTATGGACTTCCTATCTCTAAAGCTCCATCTGTGCCTAATATCAATTGACAGTTTTAACTCTGTGTGTTTGAAAATATGTTACAGGGTGGAGGCTGTGGCTCAGATGTGCCTAATATCAATTGACAGTTTTAACTCTGTGTGTTTGAAAAAATGTTACAGGGTGGAGGCTGCAGCTCGGATGACAGTGTCCTCTCCCAAACTTATGCAGAAGGTGAATCCCTATTGTACCAGGATGAAAGGATGCTGGCTTTGAGAGCTGATTAGGTTACCACAGTTCTGCTTCATTCAATGAGACTAGGATGTCGTCCCTTTTTAGAAGGGATGAAGGTCGAAGGAAATATCATGTGAGGACATATAACAAGGTGCCATCCGGAGGTGCACTCGCCAGACACCAAGACCCGTGCCTTCGTAGTGGAATTCCCAACCTCCTGTATTGAAAAGAGCGAAGGTCTGCCGTTTATAAATTGTTAGTATTGCAGCCCAAATGCAGTATCATGGCTCTACATTACAACATGACAGATTAAGTCATCAATAAAAGTTGACATTGTGGTCACACCATTATGGGCATCTTGTATGTGTAATGAAAGCACCAGCCCCCCCCCCCCCCCGTAGATGATGTTTAAAAGGCTGAAGAACTAGAATTCCACCACCCAGAGGAACTCCATCGGTGCTGAAACGACCACAGAATGTGGGAAGAGCAGGAGAGATGTAGAAACTCCACAGGAATATGATTATTCGTCATACTCTGCATGATGTCAGCAAGTTCATTTACAGAAAATTAAAGTCAGACTAGAATTTTGGTATCCCTGTACATAAAATGATCACAATTGAGGCCTACCTGCTGCTGTGCAGCACAGGCTGGTGGGAGACACCCAGAGGCCCCGCCTGCAGCGGGAGCCATTACGATGTGAAAGTATGTGGTGAAGACACATGAGAGAAAGAGAAGCTGAGCAGTTTGAGCACTGTGAAGAAAAGAGCAACTGGACATGCCAGGGCGCTTAGGAATAGCCTAATGTGAGTGCCCTGCCCTGCCACCTGAGGTCGTGGTAAAGTCTGGGCTCCTGCTGCCACTGAAGGCCATGTCTGGGTCTGTGGCTATGTTATAGCCAGGGTCTGTGTCAACATCCATGGTCCGTGTAACCACCAAAGGACATGCAGATCTCTCTGCCCTAGGATGCTGACTAGGACCATGTCAGTGTCCAAGGGCTGTGCAGAGCTGGCCCTGCCCCTCACTGGCTGTGACACTCAGGAAAGCTAGCCCCACCCCTCACCAGCTGCTGCACTCAGGAGAGTGGACCATGAACCTCTCCTGGGCAGCATGGTAGAGCTGGCCCTGAGGGCGAGCTGGCCCTGGTGGCTGGGACTTGGGCTAGCTGGTCCTGAGGGCATGAGCACAGCAGAGCTGTCCATACCACTCTGCTGAGCGTGCAGCATTTGTGTGGGAGAGAAAGAGAGAGAGACCCTCCCCCACACACTCACCAACTGCTGCAGGCGAGAGAGCTGGCCTAGGGATCATGAAAGCAGGAAAGCCAACCCTGCCCCTCATTGGCTGCAGGCGTTAGGAGAGTGTTGTGGGGATAGGAGAGTAGGCCCCAAGGTCATGAAGGCTGGAAAGCTGCTCCTGGTGGTGTGGGTGCAGAGGTGCCAGCAGGCTGACCAACTCAGCGACCACCCAGGCCAGATCCAGAGCTTCAAGTTTGCTCATCTCCACATCTACCCCATCAATGAACAGCTGGAGTGCGTGAAAGGGCCAGTCCTACAGATCCAAAGCTACAGGATCTCCATGACACAGGGCAACAACAGGAGAGAGGAGTCCTGGTGAGGATCCAGTACTGACAGTGTAACAGAAGCCAGAGGCCTCAAGCCAGATCACTAACTCATTGCAATGACCACTTGCAAGTAAAGATGTTTGGACAAACGGGTACACTGTAGGACATATTGAGACACTGTAGCTCCCATGACAAGATGGCTCGGGATTGCTGTTGGTTGGTTGGTTTGGGTTTTTTTTTTTACTTTTTGTTTTCCTCTGTGAAGAAGGTTGCAAGGATGGAGAGCAGATATGAAGGGATGGGGAGATGAGTGGGATTGGGGTCCATGATGTGAAATTTATAAAGATTCAATATAAAGTTTCTTTTTTTTTAATTTTTTAAAACTTTTATTGCATTATGATGAGAAAAGTTACATGATTTCAATTTATCTGAATTTGTTAACATTTAAAAACATATTTTAAGTAAATAGAATTAAATCACATTCTTGTTTCCCTTTTGTACCCCCACTCCTCCCAGAGACCCCCCCTTCAATACCCACAATATCTTTTTTGTTATATTCCTTAAAATTTACAGAATATTATAACAATAAAAATAAGTATTATAAAAGTTGTTTGATATAAAACAACAATCAATTTAACAGACTTATGTAGATGCTCATCTACAGCCATAGTGAAAGTACATTTTTCTCAATATAAATTTTAAATAACTCCAAACATATTAACTGTATACTTCAAAATAATATACCACTACTAGTATTTTCTTAAATGAACATAAATATAAAGTCTTTTTGTTTGTTTTGTATCTAGTAGAGATAAAGTTTCTTTTAAAAACTACCAACTGGTCCAGTTTTAGTTTTCATTGTTTGGCTTAGTTCAACCTACTAGTCTGTCTTGGAGTCATAATTTAAGTAGGATGCAGGCATTTTAATGGATATTTGTACAAGTGAATGTTGTAAAGGTGGGCATTTCCTAACACTGTTGGCATGATGTGCTCGCTCCCCTGTTGAAGAGAACACAGGAAACCATCAATGTCCCTGATGTTTCCAAACATTAGTGAGGTTTCTGTCACGGAGAAGGAATGAACCTTTCAGGCTGGAGAGAGGCCTCAGGCTGGAGAGAGGCCTCAGGCTGGAGAGAGGCCTCAGGCTGGAAAGAGGCCTCAGGCTGGAGAGAGGCCTCAGGCTGGAGAGAGGCCTCAGGCTGGAGAGAGGCCTGCATGGGTAAAGTGCTTGCTGCACAAGTGTGGGGGTGTGAGCAAGTGTGAGTCCAGAGCCCAGAACCCGCACAAGTGTGGGGGTGTGAGCGAGTGTGAGTCCAGAGCCCAGAACCCGCGAAGAGCAGGTTGCAGAAGCACGCATCTAATCCCTGTACTTCGACAGTGAGATGACAGCAGATGCAGGAAATTTCCCAGAACTCACAGCAACCAGCTACATATGCCACGGTAGAGAACAAGAGGCCCTGTCTCACTAGGGTGGAAATCTAGAAACTGAGGATTGACATTCAAGATTGTCCTCTGGCCTCCACTCTACTGGTGTGCCGTGTAACACACACACACACACACACACACACACACATACACACACATGAGCATGCATGCACATACATACACATGTATGTGCATACACAATGACACACACAAAGATATATTTTATTTTTGTTTAAGACTGGCTTTACTATTTAATGTGTGTGGGTGTGGGTGTGGGTGTGTGGGTGGGTGGGTGTAGTTGCATGCCTGTGTACATATACAAGTGCATGTGCCTGCAGGTACCCACTGAGGACAGAAAAAGCATTGGATCTCTCGGAGCTACAGTTACAGGCAGTTATGAGCCACCTAATATGGCTGCTGGGACCCACAGCCAGATCTTCTGCATGAATAGCAGACTGCCGAGCTGTGTCTCCAGCCCACACATACAATGGCTTTTTTTTTAATTAACAAAACTAAGTATGAGAAGAGTGTGACTCTAGCATACTGGTGTACAGTGTCACCTATCTTTTTGGTAGTGAAGCAAGAACATAAGTAGCGTGGCTATGAACGCCTGGGCATGTGTGTATTTGTGTTTCCTGCCACATGAGTGATTCCATTTTCTTCCCTTGATTCCAAACTCATTAACTCTGATTTGCTCATTCATCTCAAATTGTTACATTTATTATAATGGCTTAACCCAGCTGAGGTGCTCTCCTCACGGGGAAACAGTCTTCGATCTTTGTGACTGTGTGTGGCAAAGGATAAGGTGCGGGCTGTGAAATTCCATTTCTGAATGGGTGCCTATGAAAAGCTAGCTGTGCTGGGTAAACAGGCCTGATTGGGACAGCAGCCGCCGTGCACTCCAACTGTTGATTTAGACAGGATCGCATCAGATGTTGTGTATGTGGAATGGTTAGACAAGCATGCTTCTCCAAAGTCTCTATTTAGCAACAAAAGAATTAGCCAGACATGGTGCAGAATATTTCCCTCTACCCAGCGTTATCACAAATGCATTAGCAGCATACCAGAGCTGAGTGCTAGCTAGCAGGTTCCGCTTTCTGCCACAGCTGAATTAATTTTTTTTAATATTCAAATTTGATTTTTCATTACACAGAGTCAGGCTTCACAATGCAGACCTTGCCCTCTCTAACACACTCAGATCAGTTGATTTCAAATAGCTTGGGTACCTGTCGCTTTCAGAGAGAGACGGCTTCAAGTTTAATATCCTGGGGAAATTACCCAAAATCAAGAAACCAGACAGTCATTTCTCCCCTAAAAGTGTTGAATTTTGATCTGACCTTTAATTTATAGATATTTACACCTGTGTTTCATCAGACAGATGATAAATACAAGATGCGAACTCTCTCCTTTGCCCCTTTTTCTTAGTCTGCTCTTGGAATATAGATGTCTGCACTGATAATGGCTTTGTTGAGAAGGCTTTGAAAGGCAAGATGAAAATTACACTATTTTAAAAGCGCTTCAATCATAGGGGACCTGTGGATGATACATGAATTGTTTTGGAAGGCATAGGAATTGCACCAAACCCCATTTGCATGTGTTGCTTTTCATCTTCAGAGTGGGGATGCTATCAGCTGTCAATCAACAGGTCTTTACAGAATGCTTAATATCGGCAAAGAAACCCGCAAGGCTCTGGGGAAAACAAAACCACATGGCATGTACTTACAAGATCGATAAATTGGTAGGGAAGGAGCAAAACACATGAAAAATCAACCAAGTGGGCTATGTGGGGTCAGGTGGGAGCCACAGAGCTTATCACCATGATTGCTATCACCCATGAGGTGATATCACTCATGAGCACTGCAGAGTCCATGGGGGAATTAAAGCACTTGGGCAACTGTATCAATAAGTTGGTGTTGAGCTAGTAGCAATGGAATGAAGTAGGACCAGACACATACAGACGCCATTGTGATTTGAATATAAAGTGTTCCCCTAGAAGGCTCAAGTGTTGAATTGAGGACTTGGCTGCTGGACGGCTAGTTCTATCATTAATAGGTGATTCGCTCATAAGGAAGCTCACCTGACTGATGTATTGACCCACCCCTGGAGGACCCTCTCTCCATCTCTCTTGTTCAGAAAGCAAACTGGACATCACTCGTCTCCTCTCTCTCCTCTACTTCTTAAATTGGAGCCTTAGCTGACCGAGAAGGGCCAGGGGACTTCAGTTTGTGGGACCTCTGAATATGGGAAGAGGACTAGAGCTGGCATCTGTCTTAGTCAGACTCTTAATTACTATGCAGAAATATCTGATGGATGCCGCTGAAATAAATTCTTGAAAAAAAAATGTCTCAGCTCATGATTTCAGAGTGTGCACTCCTGCTAAAGCTGTTGCTGTTTCATGGTGGCTTGTGGTAACCATCTTAGCATCTTCAACATCACAGAGAGGAATAAGGAAGAAACACACCGCATTACAACACACAGGAAGCAGATGGAGGTTAAAATGCCTACAGTTTTCTACACAATTGAAATAATTAATAAAACAAGGTTTAAATCTCCATATCTCACTAAGCTACCGCTCTCCTCCTGTGTTTTGTAGAAACATCCCATGCTGGTGTTTCGTGACTGGCACTCCTCCAAAATTCACGTAGAAGCTTAATCCCAAACTTTCTTTGAAACTTTGGCAACTAGGAAACAAAAGTTGTACAATCACATTTAAAACTTTCAGGTCAAACATCCTGAGCAACTATACATGTTTGTAATTCATTAGGCACAAACAATCTGGAAAGACATTCGAGTTTTACATAATTCATTGAATTACATATGCAAGATTTTCATTTGTGTATGTCATGATACAAATCTTTTCTCCCAAAGAAACAAATTAAAAAGGAACCATCATTTGCATGGTATCAAATTTCTGATTTTTAATCTATTGCTATCCAAGAGTTAGTATTCCCATTTCCTGTGTTTAATTCAGATCGAGTGTCAGCTACAAAGCATCACCCAAGATTAAGAAAAGTTCCCACACATATATCAGATCAATTATGAAAAACAATAGTCTGAATGGATGTCATTTGAATTTCATGACTACTCTCGAAGAGGATTCTGGGTAAGTATTAGAAAATAAATTGGAACTGCTAAAGACTGGCATGGCTTGAAAACAAGCCCTGATCGGATTTGGGGCCTGGAGAACTTGGATTCTTTGTTTCTGTGCTCAGCCCTCTCTGGAAGAAGTCAACCTCAGAAACGGTCTCCTCACAGCCCATCCAGTGGACCCAGGCAATCATACCTAAGCCCTGGCTGCAGTGCTAACCCTACATAGACCTTGACAAGTCTTGAAATGAAGGATCGAGACTTTCAGATCAACTTAGGGCACTTTTTTTTTTCAGACTAGGACACCAATAAACAGTATTTAATGAAAAGTCCTACCCATGGGCACAAATCCTTCAAGATAAAAATCACAATAAACTTTTTAAAGTTCCCTTAGTCTTCACTTGACATCCAAGTTTTAAGCAATTTTTCATGGGTCTGCCTCTTCTAGTGACAGTGTAATTTTGTACAAGTGAAGTGTTTTCTCCTTTCTGCTCCACTGACATCACTCCCACTGATGTCGTTGCTCCTTTCTTCCTTCCTCATAGTCTGCTGCCTTCCATCCACAAAGTGTACAGAGCCCCAAACCACAGCACAGGCTTGCAGATGGGATAGTCACCTTTCCTGGTAAGGATCAAGTCTACTAAAATGAACTAGCCTGGCAGGCAAGATGCAGAGGAAAGAGGGAGAGAGGGAGGAAAGAGAGAGAGAGGGAGGAAAGAGGGAGAGAGGGAGGGAAGAGGGAGAGAGGGAGGAAAGAGGGAGAGAGGGAGGGAAGAGGGAGGGAAGAGGGAGAGAGGGAGGAAAGAGGGAGAGAGGGAGGAAAGAGGGAGAGAGGGAGGA
>NW_022196897.1:157292047-157296600 GCF_008632895.1 Mastomys coucha | reverse complement strand
GGGAGGGAGGAATGGAGGGAGGGAGGAAGAGAGGGAGGCAGAATCAGACAAGGTAAAATGACGTGGGCCCTGGAAGGGATTCTTGCTCAGAGCTTTCTCTTAAGATGATACATGTTCACAGCTTTCTTTTAAAGGTGTAATATGCTCACAAATGTCTCTCCTAAGCCTTGTGTTGATGTCTCTGGCAATGGAATTTAATGAACTAATAAAGCATTATAATTTTGCTTCTATAAGAAATTTTAATGGAATTATTTCATTCATGTCTTCAGTAAATATATACCTTGTATTCAACATTTGGCAGAGAATGACAACATTAATAAAATACGACCTTTGTAGGGGACAGTGACAAACAGATTCCTGCTCTTAACACATTAGGAGTTGCTTTGACTTTAGAACCAGAAAAAAATGCTAAATGCATAGACCTAATCCATCACATAAAATGTCCAGCCCTAGCCACCCAGTGGCTAGACTCCTCCTTCCTCCCATCAGTGCTCCCCTCCAGCTCAGCCTCACATTTCCCACTCTTCTGTCTGCCTTTGAGCTTCTTTACAAAATGCACACAGTTGTTGCTAACTCCTTTCTTGTTCCCAGCTCTGTGAAAAGAAGAGAAGCCTACATTTTATCTACAAAGTAAAATGATAATAATGAAAGGCCAGTAATCCTACCCTTCCCAGTGACCTTCACAGGGAGATGATGACCTTCACACTAAAGTTCACCCCCATCAACATCTGGAAAAAGTGGCTCCTTAAACTCACAGCCTACTGCCGTTCATCTGGGAGCATAACCATACAGAATCTACTGCTGAGGATTCAGCTGCAGTGTTCAAGCATATCTGCACTTGATCCAGTCTTTCAGGTTTCTCTCCTCATTGACAAGACCTTTGAACAATTTCTGTTTCATTAAATGCAAATATTCAAAAACAGGCAAAACCAATGCTTCTCATCCAGTTATGAAATTAACCCGTACTAAAGATTGTATTTAATATTCACCGGTTAAATGGGAAGGCCAGGCAAATGTTATAACCCGTCTCAGTGGAAAACTCAGACATACAGATATCTAAGTAGAGGAAAATACTGAAATAAATATGCGAATGGGAAGCACGACTGGCTTTTGTTGGAGACACACAGTTCATTTGCGTGTGTAGATATAAAAGTCATTGTGCATGGCTCACGATTGCCGATGATTTACAGGACTTTAGAATAGCCACCATAACAATCAAAAGCCAGTAAGAAGAAGAGAGGACTCCAAGTAACCCACACTTTACTATGAAGCATAAAAGTTTCCCAAAGAACTTACATTATTTGTGTTCTTTTATATGACTGGTGGTCTGTTAAAGACACCCAAGGAGGCTCCAGGGAGACTCAGGAAAACCAACTTTACCATGTTCAAGGGGGAGAGAGACAAAACCATGCAAGGCTAATGAAAGAGCTGGGGTAGGAGGAGCTATGGGTCTCTCCTGTAGAGGTAGAACTGAGATGGAACTGGCTGCCTTGAATACTCCTGGTGTTCTCTGAGTCCCAATCTGAGTACCAGTCCCAAGCTGGTACTGATGCTAAAGTGATAAAGTCTATAGAAGACGGCTTCATGATGTACACAGATTAGGTGGGGGAGGTCTGCCTCTTGGTTGGTTAGTGTACGTATCAATGATATACTCCTGACTGAATCCTTGCCATCTCTAAGAATTAGAATGGTGTGGAAGGGGCAGCCTATCACTAGTCAGAACAATATCACGATATTGTAATGTAGAGACGAAGCAATATAAATATGCATATATAATGTAATGATTGGTGTGCAGTTTTGATGAAAATAATAACATTTGCCATTGATTAAGGACCTTTCACTGGCCAAGCTCTGTAATGAGTATTTACAAGACATCTTTTTGTTTGAAGCAAGAGCCCTTAGAGGCTAGGTTGTCCTCAAACACCATATTTCCATCTGAGGATGACTTTGAACTTCTCATCCCCTGCCTTCACCATCTGTGCTATTACTGTGTGCACCACATGTGATGCTGGCTTGGGTTCTGTGCCTTCTAGGGCATGTGCATTCTCTATCCACTGAGCTACATCCCCAGCCCTAAAAGCATCATCCTCTTGACTATTCAGCTACAGGGAGAGGCAGAAGCTGCCACCCCCACCTCACAGGGGTTGGGGGCGGGGAGAAAGGCATGGGCAGCTCAATGTTGCTTTAATTAGCAGAGAGGTAAAAGAGTTAAAGTCAGAACCCCAAACTAGTCAGCCAAAACTGCACCAGAGGGCATCAGTAAGCTTCTACTGTGCTCAAACAATCGGGTACCTTGGCCATTCGTAGTACATCTTCTTATAGCTGATTGTTTCTCTTGTACATATTAATTTCAGGTTCACCTGAAAGTGTGTCTCTTTGTGATATCTCTCTACAAAACTATCCAAATATATTCTTGCTTCACGTGTCTCAGACAGTATATAATTTAAAATACCTAGACATGTTTAAAAAAGAATGACTGGATAATGCTTTCCAAGGACCAAAACTTAGGTCCATCCTCCAAGCCCAGAATTATGGCCCTATATAACAGTATGAAAGCAAAAACATTACCAAAGGAGATGGGGAGATGACGTCATTTGGTAAAGTGACAGTTGAGTGAGCATAAGGACATGATCGTGGATCCTAGCACCTTTATAAAAGGCCTTGTACCGCCACACAAATGCATAATGCACCACACACTTAAAACAATAGTACACACTGGAGAGGGGAAGGGGAGGAAAGGAGGGAGAGAGGGAGAGAAAGAGAGAGGAAGAGGGGGAGGGAGGGGAAGAGAGAATAAGAACTACTCCCTAAACTGAGCTCCAGACCACAACCACTTCCATTCTGCCTTTTGCCACAGATTTGGGCAGAATCAATGGCTCTGTGGCTTTCCTCTCAGCAAGTTGCAATGACAGCTGGTTTCTGTTTGGCTGTGACTTTAAGAATACCTTTGGGAAGCAAACAGACATCCCTTTCCCTAAACAGACACAGAGAGGCAGCTTAGCGATTGAAGGAGTAGATTTAAAGGATTAAGCATCTAGCTGAAAGGAGACTTAAATCTGATATGATGATAGTGTGAGTCCCAGGAGCCACAAGTTCAAATTCTGATTAAAGCTTTTAACTCCTCATTAGAAAATGCCATCAAATTTACTTTATTTTGTAGGATAAAAGGAAACATCTATGTATTTCTGTGCCCCCTTTAGATAGGCTCAAGATGAATTTTCTAACAAGCCGTTTTTGCCTGGAGAGTTGTATTTCAGCTATAGGGCCTGCCCTTGGCCTAAGAGACAGGTTCAGTACACTACAGGTATTCCTTGTCTCACTTCCCCCAACCCCATGAGTCTGCCCAAATGCCATTTCCCCCAGGGAAGCACTAAGTTACTCTACTGTTGTCTCCCTCCTCTTCTGAGCCCTCACTGTCTCAGCTAACATCTAACATCTACATGTCTTCTGTGCTTAAGCTCCCTCTCCTAGGAAACACAATGGTAGCTGGGACCCCGCATGCGCCACTCTCAGCCCAAAGCCACAGACCCACAAAGGCTTGCCTATCTGCTCACCAGCATACTCGTGCTGAATGAATGCGTGAATTTGGATCAGTGGTTCCACCCAGGGGCTAGTCACTCAGTCAAGACTCAGAACAAATACTTAGGGTCTTTCCTGTACTCTTTCTGCCACAATAAATCAATCAGCAAACGACACTGAATCACTTCATATATCTTATCTCATTAAAATAAATACATAAAATAAATAAAATAAATGCCGACATACCCACCACCCAAATTGCTCATTTCTGACCCAGACTACTGTAATAGTCTCTATAAACCCGATCTGTCTACCACACAGAACCATATTGCTGCTCGTCATCATTATCTGTCACAGACACTGGTATCCTTGTGCTAATATCTCCAACAGCTTTAAGAAAGGATGTGAGCTGCCTCCTGAGGCATCCAACAGACTGCAGGGCCCAGATCCTCCTCTCATACTCTCTCATGCACTCTCTTAGTTCTCCCAATGTGCCAAGTTCAATTTAGGGAATGAAAGAATGGGCCAGTAGTTAAGAGCACTTGTTGATCTTGTAGAAGATTGGGGAACGGTCCCCAGCACACACACGGCAGTTAACAAGCATCTATAGCTCCTGTTCGAGGAGAATTGGTGCCCTCCTCTGGCCTCTTCAGGTATTGCACACTCAACACACACACACACACACACACACAAATGCATGCAGGCACACACATGCACATAGCACACGTAAGTCTCCCAAATCTGACCTATTGTTTGTATACACAGAATCATTTTCTTAGTTTCTTTCTCCTCACTTCTAATTCTTCCAAACCAGATTTAGAAACTAAATCCTCAGACCAAGACCTTTACTCCCCAAATTTCTGATAATAATACCCACATGACCCCCTACCAGAGGTCCGCATCTCTCTGTCTCTTTCTCTGTCTCTCTCTGTCTCTCTCTGTCTCTGTCTCTGTCTCTCTCTGTCTCTCTGTCTCTCTGTCTCTCTCTCTGTCTCTATCTGTCTCTCTCTCTCTGTCTCTCTGTCTCTCTCTCT
>NW_022196897.1:157263918-157292037 GCF_008632895.1 Mastomys coucha | reverse complement strand
TCTCTCTCTCTCTCTCTCTCTCTCCTTTCTTCTTGTCTTCTTCAGATCACAAAATGCAGTACATGCTCACTGTTCCTTCTCAGCATGCTTCAGAAGATAAGCTCCACAGGGTCAGGACAATGACTCAGACTCTCTGCCTCAGCCTGACTTCACTGCTTCTCACACAGCAGACACTCACTATCTGTCTGTTAAAGTAAATCAGTGAGAGAGGAGAGCAAGACTTGACACTCACTTTCAGGCTTAGACAAGGACATGCTTGAGCCTGAAGCCCGACCATCCTTACAAGTTGCTCTCCCAGTAACTCCATTGTCCACCCTTCAGCTTGGCTGAAGTCATTACCCTTAAAGCTTCTCCTCAAATGATACTGACTCTCACCCCCAGCTTCCTTATGCATGACAAACACCAATCTTTGATCTGTTTCAAAGGGCCAAAGATTCAGGATGGCTAGTGTAGCCCTGTGGCAACTGTGGTGTTCTTGAGTGAGAACAGTCTGAGAGTCTTCTTTTGAGTGCAGTGTGTCTTTTCCAGCACACTTTAGCAGTTGTGAGGAAAATGTGGACATACAGTCATCTACTGGGTACCTAATAAACAGGTGACCTCATCTCGAAATGGAATGGGGACCATTACTGTCACCTTCTCCATCCCATAGAGTACGCCTTGTCCTGCTACTGACCAGACTCCTGTCCCAGCCCTCTCTCTCCATGCATACCTCCATCACCATTTTTGCCTGTGTTGCTTCTTTGACTCACAGTTCACTGCACCTGATTATTAATTTAGTGTCTTTTGGTTAAAACTCTTTAAAACTGGAGAATTTTCATTCTTATGATGATAGAAACATCTGCTGTGGAGGTATTAATTCCTGGGAGATAGGACCATCCTGTGAGGCAACTAACTCTTGTTGGGTTCTTAGACAGGGACTAGTCACCCTGATTAGAAGCTTGGAAAGTTCATCTCCACTATCCTTCTATCTCTGGGAAGGAAATGGGGACTAGAGATTTTAATTTATAACTGTTTGCACCTACAATATAATCCTTCCCTGGAAATCATTAGGCTACAGGGTTTAGAGAGCTTCGAAGTCAGCGAACTGGTGTTCGCGTTAAGATAGAGGTCTACTTCATTGCAGTGGAAACAGAATTCTTTCTTTTGGGATCCTTCCAGGTGATTATCTATGGATTTCCATCTGGCTGTTCAGCTACAGTCTTCATTGGATCTATTATTCATGTAAATGTTCTGTAAGAAATTCTGGTAAATTATGCTAACTCCAGAAAGGGCCGTGGAAAGACAAGGCTAGCTCATCAGAAGGATACATTACATTGTGTTCAAGGCTAGCTGTCAGAAGGATACATTACATTGTGTTCAGTGACTTGTGGCTATCCAAAAACGTGGTGGATGTGTGGTACCTTTAACCCATAGAATCTGATGTGCCCTACAGATAGCTGATATCAGATGTAATTAACCCTAAGGTAGCCAGTTAGTAAACATGATGGCTAGTATTAATTGTCAGCTTAACAAAGACTCCAGAGTCACCTGGAAAACAGGACCCTGGGCATGCCTGTAAGGATTAACTTGATTATATTAATGTTGCCTGTAATGGGAAGAGAAGCCACACTGTAGGCAGTGCTATTCTCTGACAAAGATCCTGAACAATACAAACAGAGAGGGAAACTGGAGAGGCAGACGTTCAATGCAGGTTCTTGAGGGTAGCTACAATGTGACCAATTGCTTCAGACATCTATTGCTGATTCTTGAGGGTAGCTCCAATGTAACCAAATTGCTTCATGCTCTGTTCCTGCTGTTATGATGGTCTATCTATGAAACCTGGAACTGAAACAAAATCAAGTCTTTAGCCCCTAATTTGTTTTTGTCAAAGAGACTAAGACAGTATCTGCTGTAGATGGTTGGTATGTGGTATACACATATGCAACATTAGAGCTGTGCTCCCAAATAGCATGTGAGGAGGCAAACAGAATAAATATCCATTACAAATCAGAAATGAGTGCTGAACTGTGGTAAAGTACACATTACTAATTTAAACCTAGCTAGGGTACAGGAAGAGCAGAGCATTGGAAATAGAGCTATTATCTGAAGAAAATAAAATCTACATAGAGAACTGAACACAAAATAGCCCATTAGCCGGGTGCTTTAGTGTGCCTTATGTTGCTACAACAAAGTACTCAAGGCTTAGCACTCCATAAATGAATAAGGTCTACTTAGCTTATACTTTCACAAGGAAGCTCGTGAGTTGGGCAGCCAATCTGTTTGCTAGTGGTGAGGTCTCATCGGAGCAGAGAAGCAGAAAAGGAACCACTGTGATCAAAGGGGCAAGCATGAGTAGTCCTGCCACTCTACCAACACACCCTGAGCTGTTAATGTGACCACATTAAAGCTAGAACTCCCTCAAGGGTTTCCATGGTTCTGCATGAATGAGAAGTTCTCCTGCTTCATTTCCATCCAGTATGCTCAGTCTCTTAAAGTACCTGATATGTTAGCACCCCATTCCGGGGACCTGGATGCCAGTGTGAGAGATCAAGCTTTGTCTGGTAGAGTTTAATGTCAACTGTTCCCTCACAAGCTCATGTATTTAAACACTTGGTTCCCATTTGACTGTGCTGTTTTGGGGAACCTGTGAAACCTTTAGGGAATGGAGCCTAATTGGAGTTAGGGTTCCCTGGTCTCTGTCCAGTGGGTCTTGAGAGCTATAATCTGCTCCCCCCCACACTTCTGGTATAAGCTCGCTCTTTCCTGCCAGTTGTTAAGATGCACCAAGCAGCCAAGCCAAAAGCTTCCTGTGCTCCCACCTCCTCAGCCACTTCTGGGAGCTCTCCTCCTTCCTGGATTCTGCTGGAGACTTTGTCAAGGGGCTGAGGTTACTTTGTCAAGGGGTTACATAAAAATGTAACCAAATAATTTCAACAAGAAAGAATGATACAGAAAAGATGTTCCTGAAATGGTGATATAAAAAACAAAGGTAATAGACACATTACACCAGGTCTATTTTGAAGGCAATGTTAGAGGTCAGCCTTAGGGGTCAACATGAGAGGCCTGAGTTTCATGGTGAGGAAGACAAAGGACCTTAAGATTGTAGTCAGGCTCCTTGCCTCTGAACCCCCTGACAATCATCAGCTTCATCCCTATGCCCTCTCTCCTGTCTTAACTTCCTCCCTCTTTTCTTTCTTTTCCTCCTTCTCTTCATTCTTTCTTTGATAGCTTTTGAAGTCAGGGTTTCTCTATATAGCCCAGGTTACCTTAGAACTCACTCTATAACCCAGGGTAGCCCCAAAGTCACCAATCTTCGCACTAATATTCTGAGTGAGCACTGCCACAGGCCACTCTGCCTCCTGCCACTTTCAGTATTTCCATTTCTTCACGAATACAATTAGGACAAATTTATTTTCCTCATTACGATGCCGTGGTATTAAAGCAGATGATACATATAAGCATTGGACTAAGAAACGCATAGAAGATCATCAATGTATCAGTTAAGAGCTTGTCAGCAGCACATCTCCTGGCTGTTGTTACTGCTTCCATGTGTCAATTAAACCACCCATGAGCATCACCCATCTACTTCAGAAGGAAAACAAAATAAATTATAGTTTCCTTCACAATAACAAAAGCCAATTAAATGGTACATAAATCTTAATCATTAATATATATATATATGTATATATATATATATATATATATACACATACATATATATCATGAGGTTTTATTTTAATCAAAGAATTAAAGATTATAGAAGGGCTAGGGAGCTGATGTGGCACTGGCTGCTTTGTAGAAGCCCTGAATTTGGCTCCCTTCAGCACACAGTGGTTTATAACCACCAATTATTCTAATTCCAAGGATCTAGTGCTCTTGTACAGGCAAACACATCTACATACAAACTAAAAAGAAATGTAAAAGCCAGGCGTGGTGGTGCACACTTGCAATCCCAGCAATCGAGAGATTCAGACAGGAGGATCCCACAAGTTCACAGTTAGCCAGGGCCTGATGGTAAGACACTATTTCAACAAAGCAAGCAAGCAAGCAAGCAAGCAAGCAAACAAGAGAGAAAGAAAGAAAAGTAAAAAAAGAGAAAATTCTCAATCATGTCTTATTTCTTCTCAGTTATCTGCCCCTCAGTGATTGTCTTGAGTAATGGCCCCAGTTCTTCTTAATATGAATGTGCAAGAGAGTGTGAGCTGCCCTGTGGTTGCTGAGAACCAACCCCAGTCCTCAGGAGGAGCAGCCACTGCTCTTTACTGTTGACCCATCCCTCTGGTCCCAGTGCCGGAGACTGACTGGCAGGTCTCCAGCTGTGCAGGCCTAGAGCAGCCTACACCGGCCAGACTCAGTGGAACACTGTATTGCCTTACTTATTGCTGTATCCCCACCAAAGAGTGACTCCCTCACACCCAGCCATTTTGCTGGCAGCAGCTGCTGCATCCCTACTTGCATTAACAGAGGATCCATTAAAAAAGAAGAAGAAGAAGAAGAAGTAATGTTTGGTCTGGCTGGCTTGGAAGTTTGGACTCTCTGAAATCACCCCCTTCCCGCTTTGGGTACCCCCAAATGTAAAACCTGAGGTTTTCCCTTTTTTGTTGTTTTTGTTTTTGTAGTTGTTGTTTTAAAGTTTGAGAAGTAGACCATTGGAGAGATACATCTTGGAGTGCAACACAGAGTCAGAAACTCAAAGACAGCAAGTAGGTTGGGGAAAGGAGAGATCCAGGGGTCCTGAGGCAATGAGGGCCCCACCTGAGCATACCTGGAGCTAATCACCGAGGCCTATGAGAAACCCCCAGTGGCCTCTGAGCTACCCTCCGCAACTACAGAGATTTCGCCTTTGGTTTTGTTTTATCTCCTTAAAGGTCCATGTCCCCAAGGGAGGTGACCTTCAGGTACTGTGACTCCAGGTACTGTCCCAGCTGAGTCCCAGAGTGCTGAAGAAACCAAAATGAAGCAGGCTGTGTAAGTGTCAAGGACTGAGCCGAGGCAAGCTAATACTCCCGCTGCTATCAGTGTGACCACAGCTGTGGGGAGGAAGCTGGCTACAGACGACCAGAGTGCCTGTGTGTGTGCAGCATAAACACGTTTCAAATGTACGGCACAAAGTGTCACTATAATCTTCAATCTCATTATGTGACTTAATGTGCTGGGCCCTAATGTAGGCACTTAGCATATGGAAAAGGATGTAGCCTGGTGTGTGTGTGTGGGTGTGTGTGTGTGTGTGTGTGTGTGTGTGTGTATGGTGTGTTCTACTTTAACAGCCAAAAATTGCTTGTCATGGGCTGGAGAGATGGCTTAGTGGTTAAGAGCATCAACTGTTCTTCCAAAGGTCCTAAGTTCAAATCCCAGCAACCACATGGTAGCTCACAACCATTCTTAATGAGAGATCTGACTTCTTCTTCTGGAGAGTCTGAAGACAACTACATTGTATAGATAGAATAAATAAATAAAATCTTTAAAAAAAATTGCTTGTCAGGGAAGAACGTCCACATATTTGTATATTGCCTTGTTCTTGACATATGTGTACATATATAACATATATATGGCAAATACATATAAAATACATGTCACACATATGTATGACATGTGTGTGTATATATATATGTATATATATATGTATGTATATATATATATATATATATATATAATTATTTTAGACTATTTAAATGGCAATCTCTGCTTTTTGTAGAAGTGTCTGCAAATTTGGGTATTCACTGTGATTCTCGAAGCCCAGGAAGCCCAGTCTCATAGTTTAGGATCCTGGGATGTCCTGCTTAACTTGATCTTTCCACTATCCTGGCTGTGTGATGTTCAAGGATCAGACGGCGAGTGAGAAAGGACTGGAGATTACACATTATTCCTCCAATGACAGAATCATCAGTCCTTTTGTGACTCCACGCAACATGTTTAAAAATGCAAAACTACGCTTTTTGGGTCCAAGACAGGGGAAGCCTAAAACCTTCAGAAATTTCAGAAATATGCCTTAAATCTCTTCCAGAAAACACATTTCCATAATTCTGTTGTGCATTAACTTTAGACCCATAACCCTGGAAACATGCGGGGAAAGGGAAAACAGAACAAACACAGGAGACAGCCCTTCCCTGACACCTGCTACCTCCACAACTCCTCTGAATCTGATCAGAATTAATGTCACAGCTGGAGCAAACCAAGCCATGGCTGCTCTCTTCCTTGAGTTATCCCAGGTTATTCTGTAACTCCAGCCATCTCTCTCACGACACATCCAACAGGAACCCAGACACTTGGCAATCATTTATGACCAGGAGACAAGCAGCAGCCACCACTAACAAACCCACTAGAAAATTCAGAGCCTGTTCATTTTCAGACTCTGGTTTCTGGTTAAAATCCTGAGTACCAAATGCTTTGAAAAGCCCTCAGCATAATTACCCATGTGCATTAGACTTCACTGGCCTTCAAAGTCTCATTTCTGAGAAATTTGAAAGAATGTCTCCTGGTCCCTTTGCTAGACCTAATAATGGGCATCTCTGAGCCACACCCCTGTCTGTGAGGCTGAGGTAAGTCACACATGAGAGAAGTTATTCGGACATGTTGATGATAAAAGCTGAAAAATAAATAAACTCAATTTTCTGTCTTGGGAAAAATGTTTTTCAATATGAATTTGACTTTGATTTTCAGATATTTGTCAAGCATATCCATGCTTTCCAATACGATGTGGATCTCTGGGTCTTTTAAGTAATACCCTGTGGGTTTTCTGATTGGTATCAAAGCTCATTTTTTTGAGTTATCTGCTAATTACCCTCTTGTGAAATTGGCTATTAATACACCCTAACTTTTTCAGAACACCTGTATGAGGCAAAGTGGCCAGTGTGTGCAGAAACAGAGCTGCTACTATCTTGTTAATGAGCCAAGGTGTTCAAGTGCTTTAGCTGAGAGACAGCTAAGATTAAGGTTTTAAATGAAGTCCTTGGAGTAGGAATAAAATCCCAAAATGATACTGAGAAAGTTCTAGTTAAGATTAGGGAAATGTCCTTCATAAACCTTCACAAATCTGAAACGCCGACACACACACGCACACACACATTCACAGACACACACACGCGTACACACACTCACAGACACACACACAGACATACACACTCTCACAGACACATGCACACACTCATACACACACTCACAGACACACACACAGACATACACACTCTCACAGACACATGCACACACTCATACACACACACACACACACACACACACACACACACACACACCATCTGTAAGTGATGATGAGCAAACCGGAAGGCTTTCTTTGAGTATCTTTTAAGTTTGCCCTCAACCAGAGAAAAATGAAAGTATGAACTCCCCTTTATTTTCCATTTACATTAGAATTATTTGTTCTTCATCTGTTCTAGACAAACATTCTTCAAGCATTCTCCTCTCTCAGCTTCAGCTCTCTCTTCAGTTTATCATGAATCAATTCCAGGAATGGATAAAGGGCCTAATTACTTAAACAACTGGGCTTCCTTTGATGAACAATTACCAGCATTTTGTACAATTTTTGTTGTGATAAAGCTATTCACTGAGACCTCATTTTTATATTAAATAGCAAAAAAGGGAACAAATAATCCCATGTCTCCTCCATTCTCTCTCTCTCTCTCTCTCTCTCTCAGATCAAACTCAAAGTCTCGTGCTTGTCCCACCAGTGCTATACCACTGAGCCAGGTGCGAGGCTATCTATTCAATGGGTAGATATAGGATGAGAATTTGGGCGTACTATGTGCTATGCTCTAAGTTGAATATCGGACAACTCCAAGGCCCCACATAGCAGAGGCATCCTCCCAGGGAGGAGTCCTGGGGATGGTGAGACCTGAACAGGGGACTAGTGGGAAGCCCTAAGATCACTGAGGGCATGCTTTAAAAGGTTTTGTGGGAAGACAGGCATGGTAGCACACACCTTTACTCCCAACACACAGGAGGCAGAGGCCAACCTGGTCTACACAGTGAGTTCTATACCAATCAGGGATACACAAAGAGACTGCCTCAAAACAGAAGGTAGCATGGGAGTCTCTGTCTCCTTGTCTCCCAGCTCTGAGGTGAGCAGACTTGTCCTGCCGCTGCCTCCCACCCTAGTGTGTTCTTACAGCCTCAAAATCATGGGACACTCGAACATTACAAACCTCAAAATTACAAGCCCCAATAAGCCCTTGTTGGCTGTAGTTTAATTAGTACATATGTGTTATGGTGACAGAAAGCCAATTAACACAGTCTCTCTCAGTCCTACTCTGGGCCATCAAGTTATGGGTCTTCATTTCTTGACAGTGCCAGGAAAGGAACCCTGATCCTAGTGAGGGCTGGTTAAGTAAGTATGTGTTGAAAGATGATGGGTCTTTCATATACCATTGACTTTAAAAACGTAACCACAGACAATTTCTGCATGACTAGTCCTCTTCAGAGGCCAGAAAACCACAATATGTATGTAACCTTTGAAGATTAGAGAGATAGATATTCTGTACTTAGAAAGTGCCTGGCATATAATAAGATGTAACTATTAGGTCTTGATAATGGTACTTAGCATTGTTATTATTAGTTCTGATAAGAAATGCCCATTTTTTTAAAAAAAAAGAGAAACTGTTTTCATCTCTGTGTGGTCCTTCAACTTTCAATGGAGCTAGCTGTCAGCTTCAGAAGAGTAGATTTGAGATGTTCAATCTTCCATGTCAATTTTATTAGAGTCTTTTAGGAGATGCTCTCCTTTTGCCTGTGTCTCTGTATCTCTGCATCTCTGTCTCTCTGTCTGTCTCTATCTCCCTCTCTCTCTTCCTTTCTCTCCCTCCCTTTCCCCTCACCCCTGACAACAGACACAATATGATGAGACTGCCACCATCCCTCCCCTGCAGTGATGGGCTTCACCCTCACACAATGGTATGAAACCTTCCTTCCATAAGCTGCTTTTGCTAGGTATTTTACCACAGCAACAAGAAAAATAACATTAGAATTCAGCCCAGTGTGTGCCGCATAAACAGCTGTTTGTCTAAGGGCACCCAGCTAGGTTGGGTCACCATGAACAAAGCTATTCCAATTTGAGTAAAGCCAACAGAGAGCAAAACTTATCTTAAGATGATCAATGGGCTGGGATGAGGGGAGGGGAGAGGAAAAGAAGAGGGGACTGGGAAGGAGAGCAGCAGATAGAGAAAGATGATTCTGGTGGTATCACGTGAGTCCTGAATCTATCAACCGCCCAGACTTAACATAGGTCAACATCTTTCTTAAATCTCTTTTTAAAATTCTCTTTTTCTATACCAGTCTCAAAAATTGTAAACTTGTGTCTCTTACAATTAATGAAAATCCTTGACAAATAAGATCAATTATTTTTCTGCAAAATGAAGGAATTAGACAAAATATCTCCTTTGATACGTCAGAGTCTTGTGCATCTTGGACAATGACCTCAGACCCAGTGACTCAAGGAGTTCTGTGCTGGTGGCCAAGAATGGGATGTCAAGGTGACTAGGTCTTCAGGTAACATTGTCTCAGAGTGCTCTTTCAACGTCCACTTTCCAAGATCAAAAGAGGAAAACCTGCTATCAGAAATGTAAATTTCAGGCTAGTGAGAAAACCCAGTTAAATGTTTACTTTGCAAGACAAAGACTCAATTCCCCCAATTCACTGTAAGGAATGTTGCTAAGAATTTGTTATTTCAGCCCTAGGGAATCAGACAGGTGGATCCCTGGGGCTCACAGGTTGGCCACCTTAGCCTGTTTCTTGATGAAGAGGTCAGTTCAGGACCTTTAGAAAATTCCACCAGACCACTCCCCTCCTGCAAGAGAAAGGTCTTAGAGCACTTAGGCACCCCTCCCTTCTGGAAGGGAGAGACTTAATTACATTTCTCAAACCACAAGGGGTCAGAGCTTGGGGGTGTGCTGGGGGGCGGGTACCAACCAACCATCAGCTACCTGCAGGTGGAGGAGGCCCAGAGCACATATACACATTCCACAGGGTCGACTACCTAAAAACAAGGGAAGTCCTTGCCACCTCATTCCCTGAAGACCAATCAGCTTAAAAGTCACACCGTTCCACCAATCACGTTGTACCTAATGGCTGCTGCTCTGAAAACGGTAGAAAAATCTTGCCGAATGGGCTGCCCGTGGTCGGTCTCTCTCCTTTATGTGCAGGGTGACCCCAGCATGCTGGAACAATAAAATTCCTCTTGCTTTTGCATCAATCCCTGACTCTGCGTTGTTCACTCGCTCAGGGGGTCTCCGGTAAGTTAAGGCTTGCCAGAGTCTTACATTGACTTTAGGCCCTAAAAGATACTGCCTCAAAATGCAAGGTGCGGGGCTGCAGAGATGACTCAGGAGGTTAGCAAGAGCTAAGAAAGCACAAGTAGTTGAATTGAACAGTATACTGGATTCTCTGTCTTCTGCTCAAGTTTTCTTCCTTCTCTGTTAAACTAAGATGAAGTTTGAGGGCATCAGGGAAAGTAAGATGATCTTAGAGTTCCTCTTTCAATTAGAGCCCTGATCAGGAATTCCAGCCACATTTAGTGTGGTAATGTTCCTTGACTCCAATGCAGCAGACACAGCAGGGGAGAGAGACTGAGTTAATGACTCCTGAGGGGGTCCTGCCTGCATCTCCAGGCCTCAGCTCCAACCCTCCTAGGATCTGCCTACAACCTCTGCCTGGCCCCACTCTTCTGTCTCTCTCTGTCCTGTGCATTCAAACAAATGCTAGTGTTACAATGGAAACAGGTCTTGGAATTGTATCCACACCCCCAGACACACTTTCTAAGCTCTCCCTACTTCCACCTCTGTCCCCCAAGGCGGATGGATGGTCAAGGAAGCCCCATAGATATGTAGACCTGGAAATGTGATTTACATGCACTCTAAAATTTAAAAATGACAATAGTTATTGTCCTGATTCAGTAACAGTCTGTTCTTTAATCAATTTTCCCAATGAGATACCCTAGCCAACACAGCATGGAGGAAAAGTTTAAAAACAGTAGTAAATATATGTGATCAACTCAGTTGGGAAGAATAAAAGGGGAGGCTCTCTTTCAGTCTTAGCGAAAATCTCTCGTCCTGGAAAGCTGACTGACAGGAAGCTTCTTCGAAGGCGGAAGAGACCAACCCAGCCCGCTCTAAGCTCATTGGTCTCCCATCTTCATCTAACCCTATGAACAAATGGGGCTCTGTTTCCTTTCTCCTGGGTCCTTGTCTTTTCCCAATTACCTTAGCATATAATTTACACATCCAACATGCACTAGATAAAAATACATGTGTTTCAGTATTGGTGTCATCTTGGAACCTAGTAATTTCTGAAAAAAAAAAAAGTACAAAATTATAGTTCTCAGACACCTTCTATGGTTCTATAATGAACTTTCACAACCAGAAATTAAGTTTGTCGCCAAGGAGCCCCTCAGCAGCCACAGGCCCCACCTTTCCTGTAAAGTGATCAGGGTTCAATCGGGAGGAATGATTGGACTCTTGCAAGGCAGCATGAACCTGCCATTTATTTTAAGTTGGTAAGTTCTGAGTCCTTTGGCTTTTTTGGCTGAGGAGAGGTCACAAATGTTTACTATGTTCTTATTCTAATATTCCTTTTCCTTCAGAACCTCCTTGTTTAAACAAAGAGATGTCCATAGTTATGAATCAAGTCTAATTCACTGGCATACCCAAATTGCACGAAGGGTCCAGTGTTGAGTCATAGAAAGCAGCAGCCCAACATGCATGGCTTGTGGGGCTGGGAGGTCAGGTGGAGAAGCCAGGAATCTCTCAGCCCTGCCATGCTGCCTCCTCCTCTGTCTCCGGCAGACACAGAGCTTTTCTCTAGAGCTTTTATTATCTAACAAAACTTCTTCTTAAAAATTGTTATTTAACCCCCGTGTTGGATATTTTTCTTGCCTCTGAGAGCAGATACAGACAGAAACTCAAGTAGGGAAGGGTTTATTTAGGGTCACAGGTCAAATGTTTCAGTCCATCATGGTGACGAAGGCATGGTGGACTGCCTGTCATCAGGAACACATGGCTGGAAGTCCTCACACCTCAGTGACAGACAGGAAAGGGAAAGGGTGGGAGTCGAAGCTGGGCTCTATTAGAACACTCAAAGTCCCACCTCCAGTGACCTCTGTCCACTAGCTTGCCCTCATGTCCACATGATGACACACCCTCCCCAAATATCACCATTAGCTGGGTACCAATTATTCAAACACATGAGCCTATGAGAAACATTTTACATTCCAACTGCAACAAACCACAAGTTCTTCATTGTTGTTGTTGTTGTTGTTGTTTTTATTTCAACAAATATCAAGGAAAAATATCCAATGGGGAAAGAGAAAAGCAACACATCAGAGTTATGGTCTGTACCTCCATGGGCTACCCTCAAGAAATTATGGGAGATTCCTATCTACATACTCCAACACGCACTGTATCTACATACTCCAACACGCACTGTCCACAGAACAATGCTACCTCCCATGCTGTCATAGCCTAGCACCATCTTCCTCCAGGAAGTATAACATGCAGTGTGACATGCTTTTAAGACATTGTCTGCCACTTAGGTAATTCTGAAAGTGAGTAAGAACAGGTGACATTTATTCTCTTTGTGGCTAGTTCACTGCGGTGAAACTTCAGAGGGCAGAGGACAGGAATCCCATCTGCCCTGAATTTTGCACATGCAGTCACTCAACTGATGACTGTTTGTCACATTGAACTAATTAGGGACGCATTCCAATTCCTGTTACAATGACCATCCATGGCAGAGGCTTGGTAATGGCAGACCATCAGGGAGACCTTTCAACAGCGTATTTACTGTATAGCATAGTTGGTTGGCTAAAGAGAAGAAATGCCAACAGTACACAGATCACAGAGAGGGAGATGGATGTCACCACAGACAAATTGATGTAGACCAGGAAATGAACATCACAGATGACCTATCTGACATACCAAGTTGAAAGTCAAGTGGAACTCAGTGACAGAGTGAGATTGGGCTTAGAGGAAAAGGGGCTGAGGTCCCAGAGGTCACAGTGAGTAGGAGGGCGAGGCTATGACAATACTGCATACAGGGACAGACAAGGCAAGACTTTTGCGCAAGTGGCTGGTTATAATGTTGAACTTCATCCTTATTCCTTTAATGATAATAATAACAGTATACCGACTGTTTCAAAAATTATTATGAAAAGTCAGCTTCAGCTCAAATTCCACCAATACTATCAGAATATAATAAAATTGTATTCTGTCTGATAACTCATTATAGACAAGAGACTGAGCTGTTCATTTTTTTTGTTTGCTTTGTTCTGTTTTGTTTTGTTCTTAAAGAAATTTTAGGTTCTTATCAAAGTCCACATGTATCCCAACTTATTGATTGTATCCTTAAATTTAAATTAAAATTAAATTTTTTAAATTACTAAAAGATTTCCACATTTTTCTGTTAAAAAAAAATATTCCTCTTGAACTGACATAAAAGCTACCCAGTTCAGAGGGCAGTTCTCCCAAGAGGCAGTGTGATAGGATTATGACTTAGATATTTTTTTGCTTCCATATTCTATCACAATTTTCCAATCCCTAAACTGTACTACTTGAAATAATAAAAGAAGACTTTATTTGGAAATGCAAGTATATAAGGTTTACTGTGGTTTATGGGAGATAAGGTTCCAGTAAAATGGTATCTGTCTATGATCAACTATTAAAAATACAATTTTAACAGTGCCTTAAAAATTCTAAGAAAAAACCCATAGTCCCACATGCCTTACAAAGGTTTTATTTTAAATGTCATGAATAATTTGTTGATCTATTAAATGAAGTCATCATAAGTTAATGGTTGAGAATAAAGTTATTAAACAGCAGAGTCATGCCCATTTTATACTCACTGTGTAAAATTATAAAGAAAACATTTATTCTAAAGTTTTCAACAGAATACATTGAGAGAGAGAGACAGAGAGACAGAGACAGAGACAAAGATAGAGAACAATGTGGGGGATTGACCCAGCTCCTCTTCCTCTGCTTGTCTTTTCTGCTCCCAGTCAATGAAGAAACACATTTCACAGATGCTTAATAACATGTTTCCCCCAAGGTTCTGAGTAATGAGATTGTCTGGGCAAAGAAAATAGAATATCATGCTCTATCGAGAATTAACCAAGTATCCCAAAACACTGCCAATCCCACAGCTTCTGACTCCCACAGGAAGCAGGGGCTCAGCAGGAGCCAGCACATCTGTAATCAATCATGCCTCCACCTACCAGCCAAGACAGTCTAAACACAAAGGCTTCAGATCACTAAGAAAGCAACCGCAGGAGCCCTCTCACAGTGACAGTAAGTCACTTCAGCACCTTCAGCCTCAGGAAGGCCCCGCCCAAGACCTCCTCAGGCTCTTCTTTCAGCATAGCTCAGGAGAAAGAAGCTGCCCCACTCCACTGAGCTTTGTACCTGGTCTCTTGAAGCTCCTACAGCATCATTAATGCTTTGTTTACAACAAGAAGATTCTGGAAAATCTTAGAAAAGAGTAATGTGTGTGTGTATACGGTCAAGAATGCAAAACTCCATATACGCTTTCTGCTTGTTTGTACATGACAGTGTCTTGCTGTGTACCACATAATGGTCTTGAAATCATGCCTCTCCTATCTCAGTCTCTCTATTAGTAGTATTGTTTGTTTCATGTTTTTACACTATACTATGGTTTTCAGAACAGCTTACATATTTCAAAAGTATACAGTCAAAAGAAATGTAAACACTTAACTTGGTAGGTGGCTTGTAAGAGAACAAAAAAAGAGTGAGACTGAATGCTTTGCTTGACGTGTGCAACTCTTGTATCAAGTTTGAAGAAGAGGACTTTATAAGTTACTCTTTCTCTGAGATGAATGTTTTTCAAAATCATCACAGCCAATGAACCAGATTCTTACCCTCACCTAATGTCTGTGCCACCTTCCAAGCAGAACCACTGTTCATTGAAACAGTTGGTGAATGACTTTATGGATAGACCATCTTAATACACACACCATTTCATAAATGAATGTAACCTGTTCTCTGTGGGCTGAGAATGAAGATAATCACTCAAGTCAAATAGCTTTGACCATAGCAGGAAGTCGGTATACAAAAATCATGCCTACAATTCATTCCTTGGTGCAGCAGAACTGTCAACTCTCAGCTTAGCTACAATGGAGGTAAAATCCTTTGGTGATGTGAGGGTCATTGAAGTACAGACTTATTACAATGAAATCCAGTGTCTAAAAATTGTTCTTGTTTTGGGCTTGTACCACAGTAAGAGCCAAGATTTTAAGCTCTACTAAATACAAAACAAACAAACAAAAAGACTTTATATACTTATGTTCATTTACAGAAAATACTAGTAGTGATATATTATTTTAAAATACACAGTTAATATGTTTGGAGTTATTTAAAATTCATATTGAGAAAATTGTATGTATTTTCAGTATTGCTGTAGACAAGCATCTACATAAGACTGTTAAATTGATTGTTGTTTTATATCAAACAACTTTTATAATACTCATTTTTATTGTTATAATATTTTATAAAATTTAAAGAACATGACAAAAAAAGGTATTGGAGGTATTGAAGGGGGAGTCTCTGGGAGGAGTTGGGGTACAAAAGGGAAACAAGAATATGACTTAATTCTATTTACTTAAAATATGTTTTTAGATGTTAACAAATTCAGATAAATTGAAATCATATATCTTTTCTCATTATACTACAATAAAACTTAAATCAATAGAAAAAAAAAAGAATGATGTCTCATCACTATACTTTGCTAAGAAAGCAGCGAGATTCGAAGGCATTGGATATCTCCTCCATTGCTCCTGCAGTCACCCTGAGACCAGGAGCTGACAGAAAATGATTGGATCTTTAAATTCTTGCTAATAAATGTTTAGTTGACTCTTGCCATGAAAAAAAATGCAAAACTATATTCTTACCAACAAACAACCAGATGTATATATTTATGTGTGCATGTAAACACAGATATGCATACCATCAATACATATGAAAATACAACCATCTCCAAATTACCCATGTATACTTGTACATGGATATATATATATGCATATCTAAATATACAAGTATGCACAGGTATATGTGTACATGTAAACATGCATCGACATGCAATGAGTATATATTTATATATGAATGTATATAAATATATATGAATGTATATAAATATATCAGTGAAGATATATACAAATATGTACACATACACACACATATATAAATAAACAAAAATCTGTGTACAGATGTGTTTTGTGTGCTAATATGTATATAAACAATACAGGAACAGATACAAATATGCAAAGCTTCTGATAGTATGATTAAAGCAAAAAGAAAAATATTTCTTTTTTAAGTACAAATCTACATACTTTTTTCTCAGGTGGGTATTGCCTTGTCTGGGGCAAAGAAGGGTCCAACATGGAAACCATATATTGTATGGCACAAAAATACTTCCAAAGAAATTGGACTTCCAAAAGAAGTTGAAAGAGATGGCTCAGTGGTTAAGAGCTGGATTCAGTTCCCAGCATCAACAATGGGGCATACAACCAGCTGTAACTTTAGTTTGGGGGGATTCAATGCTCTCTTCTGGCCTCTATGGGCACCAGGAAAGCACCCATAAAAAACAATTAATTAATTAATTAATTAATTAATTAATTAACAAATAAATGAATAAATAAATTTTTTTTAAAAGAAAGATCAATGAGCCTTGAATGAATCAAGGAAAAAAAAATCATAATTAACATAAACTTTGCAATATGATGAAGGTATAATTAATGTAGCTTTGTGTCAAGGAAAAACACATAACGCACATACTAAGGTATATAGGACTCAAATCTCTTTCGTTTCACCCAAATGGTAGGGAGCCCTGACTGAGGTGTACATTTATCTCACCATCCTCAATCTCCCTTCCCCAAACAAATCTATCAGGAGAAATATCACAAAGCATGCAAACCCGTCAGCATTTTACAAGCATCTGAACTCGGTCCTGATGGCCTACTAACGAAATATGGACAATACCCTCTGAAACTGCATTTAGCATTAGAGTCTATGGGAGAACAGCTAACAAAAACCTCTACCATTTCTTACCATCCTGAAAACGATAATCAGAGTCATTCTGGAGCAGGGGATGCGAGCTCTGTGTGGTAAAAGGGCCTTATAATCTCAGTGTGAAAGTACGGATGCAAAACCCACATTCAGAGTCATCTGTGCAGGCAAGCATTTTGGAAAGGGTGCTAGGCAAATATGGGTATTTGCAAACGCCATCCCTTCCTTTAGATCAGCGAAATACATCTCTTTACTTCTGAAACGCACATCTGATTGTACTTCAAAGTCTTTCCTGGGAGACCTCTAACTTGAAAGAAAAATCAAGCCGTTCGGGCACAAGAGAGAGATTTTCAAATGAGATTTGAAAGGGGCCACAAGGCAAAAAAAATACAGTTCTGAGGTGAGAAATAACTAGAGGGTAGTCACGCTGGACTCTGCTCCTGATACCATCCATGACTGCTAGTTTTGAAAGGGGCCAGCTACAGTCCCTAACCTCTACAGCAGCAAGCACTCTCCTGTCTAGCTGTCTGTCATGTGACCCTGCGGGTGACAGTGCAGGCTGGCTCCTACAAAGCAAGAGGGAAAAGCCACAGCGGCCCCTGCCTGGCTGACAAACTCTAGAACATTTTAGCTTGACATTCCTGAAACACCCCGTATCTCCCTTTTTTTTCCATCGCTGGCAGACAGGTATTTGGAGTGCAGATATGCAGCCGCTGCCCAGATGTAATGAAATGCAATTAAGAATTTATCTTTCTCTGCCAATTATAAGAGCAATCTTCAGAAGAAACCATCTAGCTTGTGAGACTCCTACTCTAACACAGACACTTTAACTAATGGTTTCTAAATGACTTGAGTGGAAAATTAAGAATGCAAACCTTCACTTAAGGATGCATTAGGAACAAAGTGTTTTGCAGTAAAACTTTCATTAAGGAAGTCATATACACATGCACTTAAAAATGTGTCGATTTCTCCGGAATATTGTGAAGAAGTAAAGCCATCAATTAGAGCTATGACATCTGGGGACCAGGATGCACTTTTTTTTTTTTTTTTGGTTTTGGTTTTTTGAGACAGGGTTTCTCTGTATAGCCCTGGCTGTCCTGAACCTCACTCTGTAGACCAGGCTGGCCTTGAACTCAGAAATCTGCCTGCCTCTGCCTCAGGATGCACTTTGATGTCTAAAGAATGAATTTAGGATTTACAAAATCATGGTTATCCAACATTGAGGTCCAATGTAAGCACCCTCTAGCCCCCCCATACCAGGTCCAAATATCTGTTTTCAATTTTGTCTTAATGTTTTTGTGGAGAAGAGACACTTAATTCCTTTGTCCTTATAACCACACCGGCAGATTGGCAAACAGAAAGTAACACATAAAACCTAGAAGTCTTCAAGACCGATGCTTCTCGGGCTTTCCTGTGCACGGGTTCTCAGAATCTCGAGAGGAAATGCGACTCTCGCTCAGTGGGTCTGGAAGGGGCCTCTGTGGCTTTTCTCCGTGTGAAGGATTACGCTTCTCAGAGAGAGAAAATCCTGAAAGCTCTGTGTCTGTCGGCTGTGACGTCACACCGAATGAACAATGGCCCGAAGCAGAGAGCCGCAGTGCTAGGCTATATTTGGTGAAATTACACTCTCTGTGCTTGAGAGAATACATTAAGTGGGAAATGATAGCTGTGGTAGTTGTAAGTATAATTGTGGAGTCACCACAGATTTACCATAGACGTGAACCGTTTGCAAAACTTCCCTGCCTTTTCTTTACCACCTCTCTAATTGGTTCCCTGACCGTCACTGCTCCTCAGGAGAACGAAAAGCTGTTATTAAGTATTCAAACCCCGTGATTATTACCTCTTACCTTTGGGCAGTTCTAGAGAGCCTCAGTCAGAGGAAGCAACACTGTGTCAATAGGCCAGGGTTGGCCAGTGTTTGAGCGAGGGCCTGCACATCCACGCGGCTATTCATAGTCCTCCATCAAGAGTTCACTGATGCTGCCTTTTCTATGGTTGCACAAGGAACACAAGCTGCCTTTGGGAACCAGAAGGCAGGGGCCACGTTCTTGGTAAAGGTTTTCATTTCTGGCACATAGCAGCTTTATATTAAGGAGCCTTCTAAAATGCCCACCTCCACATTCATTTATCCACACATCTTCAAAGACCATCTGCCCTCAAATACCCTCCAAAAGTGATAAAATTGCCTCCAGAGATTTATATGAGAAAACATACAAATTTAATTCCACTCAGCTGCGAGGCAGTGGACCGTGCCACCAGACAAAAGAACTGGGAAGGTTGTAGCAGGTTCGGAAGCCTGGTTAATCTCATAATTGAGAAAGTCAGGCAAAGGAACTAGCTCCCAACCAGGTTCCTGTCCTGCAGCATGTGACCAGGACATCCCACTTAGAGGACTGTGACAACCATTCATATACCATAAAAACCTAGAGTTTTCTATGCTAATGAGGTGTCTAGATAGGCCCCAAATACATAGCCAATGAGCTTCCCTTCCTAGCCATCCCTCCCTGCAAAAGGTATTTAATCTCTGGTTCACCCTGTGTAGGACATGCATTCATATATGCCCTGAATAAAACAGTTTGGACAAGCAAGGACTGTCTCTTTCAACAAGGACGGCTGCAGAGCGAGGCCTTCTCCACACAGAGCAGTGCCTAAGACTTCTCTTCCAGCCACTCAGTACTTCTGGCCCTTATGGAGCCAAGCTGAACTTTGCCCTGTCCCTGACTCATCTCTGGCCTTTGGACACATTTCCAACTCCTCGTGGTGGAACCCTGTTCCCAACTCCCAGTGATCCCCAGCGGCATTTGAGAATCACAACATCTGTCTCAGATCTCTCTTGGAAGAACATAGACTGGGACCCCATCCTAGACTGTATTCCTCCTTTCCAGCAGCAAGGCAAACGCACAGCCTGTTAACCCTGCATTCGGCATCCCCTGAGAGGCATATCGGCAATATTCTAACACCCCAGCAGTGAGGCAAAAATGCAGACCGACACTCAACTATTAACCAGTCCCTTAAATGCTAGTTACCTGGATTTTGTGACACTGAGCTGAAAACTGTTATTCCAAATGAGAACATGTGGTGTCCTGTTCCACCTGTGTTTATCAAGTTTGGGTATAGAATGCTTGTCCAATATTAATATGCCAAAGTCTGATACCTAGTAAGTACATTTGTAGTACTTGTAAATCTACTTACCTGGGGGCAAGCGAGACGAGCCAGAGCAAATGTGCTGCCTCCAGCCTGATGATCCAAGTTCAATCCCTGTGACCTGAATGGTGGAAGGAGAGATGCCATTCCCACAGCTGTCCTCTGAGCTCTACACGTGAGCTGTGGCACACGAGCACACACACACACACACACACACACACACACACATACACACACACACACACACACATACACACACACACACACACATACACACACACACACACACACACACCTAACTGGAAAATAAATCTGGAGACACGGTTAATAGTGTTATTATCTTGGAAAGTGACATTAAAACATTGTCACCACCTTGGTAAAAAAGAGTACTTCAAACTTACTGAATTAATCAGGAAGGTTTGTGCTTAGACTCAACATTTCTTTTTGTTAGATGTCTAAGTGTGGAAAAATTAAGCCAGGCTTCCCCAGTTGTTTTCATTTCAAGAGACTTTTGCCTCATAAAAATAATGTCCTGAAGAGATGGCCCAGTGGTTAAAAGCACTGACTTGTTCCGGAGCAATTGTCCTGAGTTCAATTCCCAGCAACCACATGGTGGTGGCTCATAACCATCCGTAATGGGATCTGATGCCCTCTTCTGGTGTGTCTGGAGACAGCTACAACGTTCTCATATAAATAAAGAAATCTAAAAAACAAACAACAACAAAAAATGAATTGGATCTTATTAAAATAAAAAAATAAGGCACAGATTTCATGCAAGATGTACATTGGCTCATGTTATTGTAATCTTCCTCCTGTTAAATCTATTATTTCATCCCATTGCATTTATATTTAAAATAAGACAGATGGACCATAAATTATTGGGACATTGAGGATAAAGAAACAAATTTTCTCTCATAGTTGACCAACATTGAAACAAAAGAAAGTGTTCTGCTGTGACGAGCTGAGAGTCCCAGAAGCTCCGTGAAACCATCAGTTAGTTGAAACTATATTCAAAACAAATGACAGAAACAGAAAGAAAGATGAAGCAGAATCCGGAATGGTTGTTTAAAGTGAGTGCAGTGATTTCAGGTGCGGTCCTGCTGAGTTCTACTCCGCTGTGTCCAGCGTAAACCAAAGCGGCTAACTAGTCCATTGCCCTTGCCAGCCACCATGACCACAACAGCAAAGCAGTCACCACTCCCATGGCTCTGCTTTAGAGATGGATTCCTGTCCCCATCAGCCACAGTGTCCCCTACTCAAGCAATCACAAGATAAAACGAAAAGAGGCAAAGCCACTTGAGAGGAGGGTGGCCCTGAAGCATCTGCCCGTGTCTACCTCTCTCCACTTCTGTGCACTTCTGAATGAACGGCTTCTCCAGCTTCCTCCCGTAGATGCTGACCTGTGTATGCCTCTCAGGGAGTCCAGGAAGCTCTCAGAGAAGGCTAGGCATATCTCTGTCCTCTTGACTCCACAGCAAAGCCACGGCCTGAGAGGACAGCTGTTCATTCAAGGTCAGGAGCTATTTATACAAGGAGGGAAACATATATTTATTTATTTATTTATTTATTTATTTATTTATTTATTTATTTTTTAGCAGAAATAAAAAGCCCTCTTTGGAGAACCAGGTCAGGAAATCGCCACTCAGGAAAGAATGTCTTCTACTTCATATTTTCCTTTTGCTTTTGCTGTGGTCACCACCCCATATACATGATTGCTTATGGAACAAAATTGAGAGCAAAGTAATGAAGCCACCCTTTGAGATCTGGGCCAGACCAGGCATGTGATTAGAACATGGAGAAACAGATATATTAATTTTGTGGGGAAATTGACCTGCTGAAGAATTATATTAAATTGTGTAGTTGGGGTGGTTAAAATGCAGAGCTATGGAAATGTTGAATAACTGGGTCTTTTTCACTGAATATCTGAAGTGACCTGGGAAGGCAGGGTAGAGAGGAGCAGATCTATGAGTGGCTATATGACCGTTCATGCAGGCTGTGACTGGAAGAGGAGGCAAGCACTAAGTGGAATCTTTCTCACTTCCAAAGAGGAGGAGCTGGCCCTCAGGTAAATTCTACTCAATGCCAAACAGCACCGGGCATGGTCCTGTGCCTGGCAATGTGTTGGCTCCTTTACTATCTGCAGATCAAGCACAGAAAAGCAACCAAAGGATTGTTGAAGCTGACGCATTTGCATAACAGCATCAGGAAAATGTACACCTGTTGGCTACCAGCTAGAATCTCGTCAGCATCAAAAGAAGGAGGGAAATCAGAGAAAAATTGTTTACTCTGCCTGGAGACTATTTGGCGGTAGTTAGAGACACGTTGAAAGCGTTCCCGTAGACACTCACAGTGAAGACTTTCTAACGAACACTCAGGTATGCATCGTGCACAAATGTGACCTTGTGTATAGATGCTTATTAAGTGTCCTCTGAGGCAATCTGGGCAGGAGCTTGGGCATGGAAGCAAGCATCCTTCCATTCTCTCACCTCCGACTGTCCTAATTTCATTTCTGTTGCTCCGAGGATGTCTTCAGATACAAAACAGCTTAGAGAATCAAGGTTATTGACTTAACAATTTCAGATCATCACCGAGGGAATGGGGATGCTTCAGTCTTGCTCTCTAGGTTCAGCTAGCTTTCTTCACCCTGAAGCAGTTGAGAGGCCAGGCCCATCCCCCATGCAGGGTCTTCCTGCACAAATTGACAATCAAGACCATCCCACAACCTGATCTAGACACTTTGAATTGAGGCCATCTTCCAAAGTAATTCTAGATTGAAGCAAGTTGACATGTAACACACCACCTCACTCCATCTTCGTGCCTTTCTACAGTTGTGATTTATCTACGATATTCAGGCTCTTGTGCCTCTCTACTCAGGATGACTGCCACGGCTTTCAAACTTCATTCCATCGCATCCATACGCACTGGTTTTGCTTGCCTGAGGTGATCAGAGGCTGCTCTCCAGCTATTCCTGTCCCTGTCCCTCATACTATAAATCTAGTGACCAGACACCGCCATCTCCCTTCAGCAACTCTGCCTGGAGACATAGATTAAGCACATTAATCAATTACTCAGTGTGCGCTATAGCTAACCCTACTTACTATCCATCAAAATGTCATCCCTAAGAGATCATCCAGTGTCAGCCCCTTGCTCAAAACCTTTCAAAGGCTTGATACTATTACTGTCATGACAAAAGGAATAGAAGTTGTACTTCTTGTTAATATAACTTATCGGTCAACCATATTTTTTGCAGTTACAATTCATTGTACAGACTCTTAAAAGTAACTCTAGTTATCCATCCCAACATATGGTTTGTGACTCAGCTCACAAGTTCCCACACCAGCATTGTATATACATATACAATACCCACACATACAACAGATAGAAATAACCTATGCTACATTTATTTAGTGCCTATATTGTCTGACATAGGCCTTAGTGCCTGGCAAATGTTCAATGAACAGTTGCCAAGTTGTTTTAATTGAGTATCAGAAGTCACAAATCTATTCCTCTTCAGATGCCCCTTATATCACCTCCAAAGTGCTGTGTGGAGAGGTTTGACTAGAGATGGAGCAGAGTGGATTTTGAATATCCATCCTGTGACACTTATATTAAAAATCTGTCAGGGAGAGGTGATGAGGAACTTATTAGCTGCATTTTCTCCTCCGTGACTTTAAATGATAGCCTTGTCAAGGAAGAACATGCAGAGAATTCCTCAGAACAGAATTATGAGGAAGATTCAGCCATTAGCAAGAAGATAACTTTGCTTTAAAATACTTGATTAGATTTTGAGTTCTCTTTGATATGTTTATATTGATCTTTTGCAGTAGACTTTCAAAGACGAACAGAAAGTGAGATGCTACAAAGGGACATTCTTGATGGCATGTTATGGTGAGCCTTGTATGTGCATGAACATGCAGGCAGACACATAAATGCAGAAAGACAAAGAGAGACACATAGAAAGATAGAGTTGGGGAGGGAGAGTGAGCTGGGGTGAGACAAATATAACATCCCTGTGAGTCATGCCAGCTTTGTGCATCTCGAATCTCATCATGGACATCCCAACACAGCACATCACAGCACGCACACGGCTGAAACCACACTCCACTTCTGCTTAAGTTCCTCCAATGACCCCAACCAACATGACCCTTAAGCATGACCCTATGTCACCTTCCTGGGCATTCCCACACCTCATCCCAGCAGCCACCATGTCTCCTCATACCCTATACTCCAGCCCCAGGATCCAAAGAGGATTTCTATCTCTTCCCATTTCCCTTCTTTCTCCATATTCATGGGGTATTAAAGCATGGTGGTTTGTCATCCAAAATGGCATCCCAATATCACCAACCCTGTAAAAATTTATCTCTATGAATACTTCATACTTTCAATGCCAAGCATTGCCTTTCTTCCTTATTGACTCAGGGAATCCATCCTCAAGGACTTAGGTGCATCTGTCCTGTGCTCCCAGGTGCCACAGGCTGAGTCCCAGTCCCAGACACCCCCCTCTCCAGGCTCCTTTAGTTAGCGTGCCAATTTCAGAAAGACACTAAATAGATTCAAGGACATTGATCTCAAGGGTACCAGATATATGAAAAGCAGGGGGCTGCCGGGGTCAGAGACAAGCTTCCGGTCTTAAAAACAGAGCAAATGTCCAGTTCTAACAATGAAACCCAGAAGTTGGAGAGAAGTCCACAGTGATGAGGCTGGTTTCACAGGGCACCATCATGAAGTCAAAGTCTGGGGCTTTTCTTTCTATTAGTCTGAGACTGGACCGGTCCCACTTCCTGGGCCTCCCACTTCCTGGGCCTGGGCAGGTGGCTCGGCTAAGGGACACGCTCTTAGAGACTAGCAGATTTAAAGAGATCTGGCAGAGAGCTTCACCAATGGTGGCACAGCATGGCATGTTGGGAATGGAGCAGGCTTTATAAGGGGCTGATGCTGGAACAATCTAACTCTGTGCATTTGGGTAAGCTATTTGAATCCTCTGAGAGTTGCCCATTGTTATGCAGATGGCAGCATGGAGCTAACGGAGCTTATGTGAGAGTAAGAGATAGAAAAAAAGGGAAAAAAAAGACCACTGAGCATCTAAGACAAGCTGCTCTCAGGAATGCTAGGTTATAGTCTCTAAAGAATGGCGTGTTGTCTGAGAGAATCCATTTTTAAAATCCTCAGTTTGTGCCTGGGAACAGGGCTTGATCAGTAAATTGATTACCTTGCATGCATGAGGATCCAGATTCAGTCCTGAGAAAATTCTAGTAAGGATGGCATATGCTTGTAATTGCAGCACTGGAGAGCCGGAAACAAGTGGGATCATTCCTGGGGCTCACTGACCAAGAAACTGAACCTACTTGGCAAGCTCTGAGCCAGTAAATGACTGTTTCCCAAGAACAAGACAAGCACATCTCAGGAATGATGCCTGAGATCTACTCTACACACACACTCATACACACCCACACACACATGCAGATGCATGAACACATAAACACACACATGAACAACCATGCACAGACACACACAAATGCACAAGCATACATACATACAATGTACAAGCATGCACACATATATGTGCATGCATGCACACACTCATACACATGCAGAAGCATGCACACACAACAAGCATGCACACCAGACAGACACACATGTTCACAAGTATACACACATATACTGTCAATTATTAGTCCCCACGATCAGTCTACTGAACAAAGCTCCTTAACACACCCCCTAAGTGATTTTTAAATAAGAATCATGGCCTGAGACTCTGACGTAAGGTGGAACATAAAGAAAGTAGGATGTGAAGGTGAGGATAATGGG
Organism: Mastomys coucha; assembly: GCF_008632895.1. Taxonomy (NCBI): domain Eukaryota; kingdom Metazoa; phylum Chordata; class Mammalia; order Rodentia; family Muridae; genus Mastomys; species Mastomys coucha. Next base: position 157,266,094 of record NW_022196897.1, on the reverse strand, counting down.
CAAGACAGGCAAGAGAGACCCGAAGCTCACACTTCCTGTGACCGCCACCAATGGTTATCAGAACAGTGACAGAAAATCATAGCAGCAGCAGCTACAACAAAAAGTACAGCAAGAACAAAACAGAAAGGTGCAGAACTGGTGACCAGACACGACAAAAATTACAGCAAGCACAGAGCAGAAAGGTGCAGAACTGGTGACCAGACACAATGAGCCAGATGGGTTTGTGTGCTTTACTCAAGGATGTCTCTAGTGCTTACAGTCACATTGTGCAATGTGTCCTGTCATTATCCACACATGTCAGATGGTGATACTGAGGTTTGAAGAGATGAGGTAGTGTGACCAAGGTCACATAACTTTACACCAAAGCTGGGTCAAGTTGTCAGAGACTCCACTTGATGGCATGCAACTGTCTGCATGAGTGTCTTAGTCAAGGTCAACTGTGTACCAGTGACTCCATGGTCAGTTTGATTGCTTCTATTCAGAATATATCACACAGTAGGTGTTTAATCAGTGCCTAATGAGTTTTTGAGGTTCATCTCTGGAGACAAAAATTATGGCTCATGTACTTTAAAGAACTTGGAAGATTCCAATACAGAGCCTTGAGTAAATTCAACGTTCCTTATGCCTTGTGATTTATAGGGGGTTTAATAAGCAAAAAAGTGGCACCAAAACCATTCTAAGCTCTGAGTAACCCCCGCCCCCCACTGTGATGGTTCACTTTGTCTCTTGGTCTGTGTAGCAGGTGAATTAGCTATAAGTCACGGGTGTCTTGGATACTTATCATACTTGCTGTCTGTCAACGGACTCCACGTGGATCCATTTTCAAAGACAGTTCTTTGAGGAAGAAGTTAATGATTTATTTAAATGTCCCTTCCATACATCCAATATTTCCTTAAATTTGTAGATATTTCAAAACCAGGAAAAGGCACACTTGACAGACAAAATGCAAAACAGTGGCTTTTAATGTGAAATTTGATGATGACATGAATGTAGGGATTATTAGACACTAGTGGTGGATCACGGGGAGAGTGCACTGTAAGTTATGGCGACTGAGAAGCCTTGTCTCCGGCGAGTCACCATGCTACAGTTTCTGTAACTGAGAACTCACATTTATAGAGCCCACAGTCAGCTCCAGGCTTGGGATGGCTATCTGGATTCTACAAAGACCTATAGTAACTGTAGTATACAGTCATGGTCAGCAAGATGGCTACAGCTCAACGTGGTTAATTGACTTACTCGGTGCCATATAGTATGGAGCTCCTATTTGATACAAGAAGTTTTGTCTCAAAGCCAAGTTTCCAGTCATTGTTCCAAACTGCCTCTGGTAAGGTATCACGAATGTAGGGAGACTGCTACACATGAATATCAAATGAGAACTACTGGATCAGAAGAGCTGCAAATTAAGAGTGAACAAGCAAGGGTTAAACCTTAGTTCAAAAGTCTAGAAGGCCTGCTGTGATGGGGAGCTTCAGACAAGGACCTAGGACCACCGCCTTCTGGTATTCATCCCGTGTAAGGTTCCAGGCATGATGGCTGGATTTGATTGTCAACTTGAAACAAGCGAGAGTCACCCGGGAAGAGAGCTCAATGGGGAACGACAGGGACTGTATTAGTGTGTGGGCACAGTGTGAGTGCGTTCCTTAATTGGGCTGAGGAGAGAAAACCCACCCTGAACACGAGCAGTGTGTTTCCTGGGCTTGTTCTTGAAGTCTCGGAGTGGAGAGGATGAGCTGTGTACCAGGGGCTGCAGCCATCTCTCCTCTGTTGCCCTTGGCTGCAGATATGGCTAGCTGCTTCCTGTTCCTGCTGTCTGTGACTCCTCTGTGATGGACTGCAACCTGGATAGAGTTAAAATAAATCCCTCCTCCCCTAAGTCATGTGTGTCAGTGTGATTTGTCACAGCTGAGAGGAAACCAAAGAGCCACTGCTAGAGTTGGGCATGTACTTAATGGCTGCTCTTGCCTGCTTGGAACACAATGGAAGTGAGACTGTGTCACTTCTGAGACAGGTTATGAAGGCAGCGCTGCTCTGCTCCGGATTCCACCATTGTCCAACTTGGATGACGCTAAAGCCATTCTAGAAAAATCTCTTTACAGGGGCCATCTGGGACTCAATAACAAGACCGTATCTCAAGAAAACCTTTTTTTAAAAAAATAAAGAAGGAGAGGGAGGGAGG
>NW_022196897.1:157261256-157263649 GCF_008632895.1 Mastomys coucha | reverse complement strand
AGAAGGGAGGGAGGGAGAGAGGGAGGGAGGAGAGAAGGGAGGGAGGGAGAAGAGAAGGGAGGGAAAAGGGAAGGAAGAAAGGAAGGAAAGAAGGAGGGAAGGAAGCAAGGAAGCAGCCAAGGAGCAAGCAAGCAAACAGACAAACAAACAAACCTGCTTGTTGTGGAGAAACCCATGCCAACACCACATAAGCAACTGAACTCCCCTCATCTAGAAGCAGGATGTCTGATGCTGGGCAAAGAGGTTCTGGAAGCAGAGTCAACATGCCTCAGGGAGGGCATACTGTGGGGTTTGCAGCAAATGTATTTCTGACTTGCCTAAATGCTTTGGCTCCCTTGCTACACTGGAGATGATAGATCGATTTGCCTAGAAAATCTAGTTCCTGGGAGAGGCCTAACACCTCTTTCTAACTCTGACCTTCCCCAGTCATGTTTCAGCAGTCCCATTTGGGGATCAGTGGACTGGTGGAGCGGGCATGTTGGAGTCTACAAAGGCGAGACCACAGTGTGTTCAGCCTAGTGAGGACCTCAGTGGGCTTCCTTACACGCTGACTTGCCAGGCAAGTACCAGAGGAAGAGCATCTGAGCCTGTCTTCTGGATTACACACACACACACACACACACACACACACACACACACACATGCAGAGGAGGGTTGGAAGGTACCCATGAGTATGTGCACACAGACATACAAAATTAACATGGACCCAAAATCAGTAGCCATCCAAGGCTTTTAAGCAAAGCATCATGACAAGAGGTTCTGTAAAACAAGAGTTTAATTTTAAGAACACAAAGACCAATTAAAAAAAAATGATTTGGGAACTGAGGAGATGGGTCTGTGAGTAAGAGCACTTAGTATACAAGCATGAGGACGTGTGTTCAAATCCCCAGCACCTACATAAAAAAGCCAGGCACAAGCCTATAACCGAAGCATTCTGGGGAGCAGAGATGGAGACGGCACTGTGGCCCGGGGACAGCAGCCTAGATCCAGGTTCAATGAGAGATCATGTTTCAAGGGAATAAGGCAAGCAATGCTAGAGCAGATGCCTACCAACCTCCTATAGACTCTACATGTGTGTGTCCACCTCTACACATGCACATGAACCACACATGCCCATAAAAAAATTATAAGAAAGTGCAACTGTTTTAATAGGAGTTGATTATGCCAATTGACTAAAACAAAATAATCCAATGTAGTACAGAACAAAGAAGATAAAACAAGAGAAATAGCCATCTCGGAAACAGATTTGAAGCCTGAAATAAACAGCTTTGACTCTGCCCCCCGCTGAACGTCCTGCAGACTGCATTTGTGGGGTTGCTTGCATTTCTTTATCATTCTTGGCATGCAGTATTAATCTCCTTCAAGTAATTAATTACCATTATATTACTTTCAAAGTTGTAGGATTTTCTCCGGGGGAGAGCTCCACAGTACACTAAAGGATCGATGGTTATTTATGTAGCTGGAAGGTCCAACTTTCCTTCACGGTGACTCAAGTCTCATGCAAACACGAGTTGTAGTACAGGTTTCAAACATATATTTTGCGTGTATAATTGGAAGGCTGACACTTTACCTGAGTGCTAGTTTAGAAATGAAGCAGATTTTTTAATTAAGTCAAGCTTGAGATTCATTGCCACCTTCATATAAAACATTACAATACAAAGAAAGGAAAGGACAACCAATTTAGTCCTCCTCTTTGGGTTAGGCTTTGCCTGGGTGTGTGTCTTTATATAAGAGGATTAATCTCCAATGCAAATAGAGTTTGAATTTTTAAGGTTGAGAAATGTGATTATCTTAAGAATTTATGCACATATTTTCTTTCTTCTCCCTCTCTCCCTTGTTGTCTCTTCTATATTAGAATATTGGCTAAGTACGAGACATAAGGAGATCCCACTCCTCACTATGGAAATGCAGCCTCCCTTTGTGTGGCATCCTGGACGCAAGGTGATGATGATGATGATGACGGGTTCTATGGTCTGCAGCCGGCCCAATTAGTTTTCACCCCAGTTGTGATGTTTGCATGCTGTGTGCCTGCGGACAATCTTAGCTCTGACCACATCGGGTGTCTATAGAAAAAACAAAACAAAACATGTACATAAGACATGAGAAAAAAGCTCATTGCCTCATAAGAGACCATGTAACAAGGACCCTGTCTTTATATCTCAGATCTCAGCCTCAGTGGAGCATGGCCAGTAAGTATGCAGCTGGTGGTGGTCTTGCTGAGACACTTGGTTGCTCATCGGATCACTCATGGGATCCTTGTCTGGTCTCCTCTATGCTCATGACTGACAAGTCCTCTGTTGCCAACTGTTTTAGTTAAGGTTTTAGTTAGGTGTTGTGAACAGATGCCATGACCAAGGCAACTCTTATAAGGACAACATTTAACTGTGACTGGC
>NW_022196897.1:157255140-157261246 GCF_008632895.1 Mastomys coucha | reverse complement strand
TTCCAGGCAGCTAGGATGAGGGTCTTAAGCTCACACCCACAGTGACACACCCACTCCAACAAGGCCACACCTCCTAATAGTGCCACTCCCTGGGCTGAGCATATATAAACCATCACACCAAGCAACTCTTGCTTGCATGAAGAAACCGATCTTGCTTACTGGCAACAGAGCATGGGGATTTTCTTCCACACATACTTGAGTTCCCATCTGCACTGATACAGGACTTGCCATGATTTTTCTTGGCTGATGCAGACATTGCTCTTTCATCCACAACGTAGCGTTGACTTCACTATTGTTAGACATGATGAGAAGATGTGGCATTGAGTATCAGCTTGTCCCCTCTTTAAGTACTGTTTGAGAATAGAGGGCCCTAGGCCATTCTTCTCATACCTGATCACATAAGCCATTTTCTCATATCATGGACTTTGACCATACATAGTGACACATGCTGTACTACTCTATCCTCTCCCTCTGCCATGAACCCTGCCTCATCTTCCAGACAATTTGACTTCTATTTTCATGTCACTGTGGGTGTGATAATACCTGCATTTATAACATCTAGGATTCATAAATAAAAGAAAACATGCAATGTTTGACTTTTAGAGATTGACTTGATTCACTTAATGTGATGACCACCAGTGCATCCATTTTCCTAAAAATTATATAATATTGCTTTGCTTGATAGCTGAAATAATTTCATTATATATAATATTATCATGTAAATAAATAATGTTTTCTTTTTCCAGTCTTCCCTGCTGGATACCCTACGTTGATTCCATAAGTTAGCTGTTGTGAATGGTGCTAAAATTGTCTCCGTGAAATGCTGGCTTGTTTATTTTGTTATCTTATGTATGACACCAGCTGGTTCAGTGGCCTCCAAAGGAAGAACAGGGGTCTTGTCTTACTTCCTCTGCTGTTTACCTATCTAATTGGTGGTGTGACCCTTGAAGAGCGGGGCCTAAAAATGAGGCAGACTGAAGTGTCATGTAATAGCTTTATTCAGAGCATCAGTCAATTTATTCTCTGAGGGTTAAGGAGAGTCACCTGAATAAACTGTACAATCCCAAGGACAAGGTTCACACGGCAAAAACTATGTTTTTTTTCATAGAGGTGTACAAACAAATAACAATTACCAGCTGTAACAAATAACCTAAATTGAGCTCACTCCTATCACCTACACCTAGGAGGCTCAAGTAAGCACAATCCAAGAACAATTCCATGTTTTGGAAGAAATTGCTGTCACAAGATTCTTGTCTTATTTTCTTGGCCTTTTTCTCACAAGCAGTCAAAATTCTCCTCAGACAACTCCGTTCTTGAACTGTGTTCTGGCACTCTTCAACTGCCCCAACTGTAAATATACAACAAATCTGGGGGCTGGAAAAAGCCCAGGTTCACAGTAGTGGAAACATTTTTCATGGGAAGTGCTTAGTAGCTTGGCTCAAGCAAAGCAAAGCAGAGTTTATATTGACATGCATATGAAGACACAACCCTTCAAGGTGGCAAACATTAGGCAGCAGGAACGTGAGGCGGATGGTCCACAGTCAGGAAGCAGAGAGCAGTGACTGGTCATACCAAGCTCACCGGTCTATGGCAACAATGCTGCCTACACATACGGTGTGTTCTTCCACCCCAAATAACCTTATCTAGACAATCCCTCACAGACACCCCTAGAGGCTTGTATCTTCAGATCTTTCTAGATCTGGTCAAGCTATCAATCAATATTAACCACCACAGGTGGCTAGAAAGATTGACGGCATCCATGTAATCCCTTCGCTGACCTACCTTCTGGCTCAGGAAAAGCAAGGGACCAACAAGGGCATTGTCAGTAGCAGCCAAGGCAAACAGAACAGTTCATCTTCCCTTCCCCAAACCTGCTCACAAAGAGGCTTGTAAGAGGCGAGCATTGGCAAGGGTGGGTGTGAGCTGGACTAAGATGGATGTGGAAAGGGGAAGCAACCCACGGTCACCCTCAGAGGTCTGGAAGGAAACTATAAAAGCTGAGGAGTCAGAATGAAAAGTCAGTCATGACTCCATCATGAGGCTCAGATGTCAAACGACAAACCTGATAGCAAAGGACAAGGGACATGCCAACGTCATGCAGATGTTGTTCTCCTACTTGAAAGCTCTGTCCCGTTGGGCTGTTGCTATGCTAACCTCTGGCTTGTATCCTTGAGCTCCATCCTCCTGACGTACCTGAAAGATATGCTCTCATTGGTATCTCCATTTCACTGTAAGGCGAACATGAGGTCTACAAGTGTGGATGTTGTAGTCAAGGTCTTGAAGGGATTCTAAACATGACAGCAGATGTTGCTCATGCTGTTTGTTCTAGGTCCAAAGCTCATTCTACATTATGCTGCCTCCAGGAACAGTCCACATCAACAAATATGTTAAAATAATCTATAGCAGTAAAGATCTGATTCTAGATTTCAGTGTGATCAGAAGATCTGCTAGATGGAGGGATGAAACCTGACAGGCACATCCCATGAAACTCGATCACAGGTTGCTACAGGAATGAAGAGACTGCTGCCTTTGAGAAGCATCAAAGAAGGAGCGAAGGAGAAACAGGAGCTTGTTTACTTAAGGAAATGTCTCTAGCTCCAAGATCAGAAAGCAAACCTTTATGCATATTAAACATCACTTCTTCATGATTATAGTTACAGCAAGTTCTCTAGAGCCGCCTGCTTTCAGAGCCTTTCCAAATGTGTATCCATACCTACATTTTACTTTAGAATAATAGCAGGTCCCCAGGTGCAGAGATTTAAAACAGCACCTGCTACAGAAATGTGCATCAAGGTCCAGCATCCCCCACGAAAGAGCAGAGGGAGATCTATTTGAAATTACATTTTCCTTGAGCTTGGAGCCCCTCATCAAGATAAACAAGATTGCAGTCCCAAATAATAAATGTAATCTAAAGAAATCAAGGTGCTTTTCCTCAGCATTGAAGCGGTACCTGAGTTGGCTTCTTTGTCTCTTTATGACAGACATGCTAATGTGAGCAGAGGCTGGCTGTAACTCACACAACAGCCAGGCTTTCTTCATAATCGTGTAAGCACGGGGGTTGCTTTTATTTTATTAGCTGAGGTGTATGAAGTACAATATTGGCACAGGCTTTGCTGTGGTTTGGAAATAATGAGACATGGGGAAAATATTGACAGAAAGGAGAAATGCCTCTGGGTGGTGGTGTGTGTTTAGAGGTCCAAAGAGGAATCCTGGGTTCTGTGTGTACCTGCTTCCCTTACTCCTATGCATAGGATCAAATGCATACAAAACAGAAAATAATGCAGTTCACGCCAGAAACCATAATGCACTAATGTTTGCCAATTTTATACGTTAGAGTTGCTTTGTGTTTTTAGAAAGGACATGCCTGCAGCAAGGAACCCCATGCAAGACAGAAAATGGCAGTGGCTCTCAGCCTTCCTGACACTGCAACCCTTTAATACAGCTCCTCGTGTTGTGGTGACCCCCAACCATGAAACTATTTTCATTGATACTTCATAACTGTAATTTTGCTACTATTATGAATCATAATTTTCCTTGAGCATGGAGCCCATCATCAACTGATAAACAAGGTTGCAGCCCCAAATGATAAGCACAATCTAAGGAAAACAAGGTGTTTTCCTTCCTATTTGAAGCCGTACCTTCCAAGACATCTGATAGGCTTCCTCTATGGAAGGGTCATTTGACCCCAAAGGGGTCGGGACCCACAGGTTGAGAACTACTTGTCTAGGAGACAGTACCACTGAGAAAAGTGACAGAGGTCAAAGAAGAGCCAATAAAGGATGAGGCGGATGAGTTTTAATCTTGGTACAATGGAGCAGCAAAAATAGGTGTCTGCTTTACCTTCACAGACCACACACGTCATATGGATGGCATGGTATGTGAAAGGAAGAGTAGGAAACCCTTAGGAAAACACAACCCCACATATGCCCAAACACACTGAATTCCTGAGCTCAAAGAGCTCACCTCCCAAAAAGCTAGAACTTAAATGAAAGGAGCTTATTAGAAGAAAGAACTTGGAATGTAACAGCAACAGCTACCAAAAGCTTAACTTGCTGCTGACTGTAAGAAATAACCCAAATGAAGAGGTAGAGATGAGGCAAAGCCACCAGCCAGTGAGCTATCGAGCGTGCCAGGCATCACCTCAGTGTGTGCAAAGTTTCATCTACCGAGCTACTAGCAGCCACACCAGGGCAGGACTGTCCCTACAGCCATATCACAGAGCAAGGAATAGGACCCAAGTGAAGGTTAGCAAGCCTCTCAAAGCCACAAAGTTCACTCAGTGGTCGATCCAGAGTCCTGCCTCAAGGAGCAAAAAGACAGACACGATGAGAATATAGCAACCAGATTCAAATAAGAGAAAGGCAGGTTGCAATACTGTCATCAGTGGTCCCTGCTCTGTTTGACTGGCGCTGCAATATTGGACAGGAAATTGTACACTGTTCCCAGAAAGCAAAGATAGTGAAGAATTTAAGAAGCATGGGGCAAAAGAAGAAAATAAATTCTGTAATGAAAATGTCAGGAAAATTAAGATTCCATACATAAGTATAATGGAAAGAGCTAAAACTAATGGTCAAGACAAATAGGCGAAGGTTCATGCACATGCACCTTGATACCATGAAATCTGTTGTATAAACTAGCCCAGGGTGCTTGGTAATAGCAGGGACCATGTGTGATTCTCCAATGAACAATAGAAGATCCATTCAGAACCACATGGAAGAGGTGAATGGTCACCTGGTAGTTCCAGTTGATTTAGAAAACATTTCCAAAATTTAGTATGTTTTGTTATTTATAAAAATATATGGAGCTAGAGAGATGGCTCAGTGCTTAAGACACATTACTCTTCTTACAGGGGAGCCGAGTTCAGTTCCCAGCATTTACCTGGTAGCTCACAAACACACGTAACTTAAGGTCTGGGAAATCTAATAGCCTTTCCTGGCTTCTGTGTAATAAGATGATGCACATCTGTATAAGATGTGTACATATATATATACATATATGTGTGTACATATATATGTGTGTGTGTGTGTATCATGTATGAATGCACACACATGCACACCAAGAAATTTTTCAATTGAAAAAGTTCAATTAAGTACAGAAGGCAAAAAAAGCCGGGCAGTGGTGGCACACGCCTTTAATCCCAGCGCTTAGGAGGCAGAAGCAGGCGAATTTCTGAGTTTGAGGCCAGCCTGGTTTACAGAGTGAGTTCCAGGACAGCCAGGGCTACACAGAGAAACCCTGTCTCAAAAAAACAAAAGAACAAAAAAACAAGCAGAAGGCAAAAAAAAAATCTCTTGATCTTAATATATCAAATAATTGCACCTAAAAATAAGTAGAAAATTAAAACACATGTTTTTAATCCACAAAACACTTCTCTAGTGATGAGGCAGAGATACATAAGGCTATAATGATGTTGATGGAAGCTGGGAAGTGCACATGACAAGCCCTACTATCTGTAGCCAAGACAGACCATGGAGGCAGATTCCTAAAGCCAGAGAGTTCTGTGTGTTTATTCCCTATAGGAACAATAACTGATCAAGCTGGAAATCATGTGACTCTGTAAAAATAAAAGACCAATTAAGCAAATTCTGTGGTGTTTATATAGTCCATTATTCTGAATAGAGTAACACCTTACAGATTATACCCTTCATATGAATAAAGAAAACATACAAAATTCATCATATGAGGTGTCTTTAAAAATATGTATATAGGGTGTCTTAGTTCTGGTTACTATTGCTGTGATGAAACATGACCAAAGGCAATTTGAGCAGAAAATGGCTTGCTTCACTCACAGTTCCATACAACAGTTCATCATGGATGGCGCAGGGCAGGAACCTGGAGGCAGGAGCTGATGCAGAGGCCATGGAGGGGTGCTGCTGACTGACTTACTCCTCAAGGCTTGCTCAGCTTGCTTTCTCATAGAACCCAAGACCACCAGCCCAGGGATGGACCCTACCAACAGTGGGCTGGGCCCCCTCCACCCATCACTAATTAAGAAAATGTCCTACAGCTGCGTCTTATGGAGGCATTTTCTCAATGGACGCTCCTGTGGGAGCCCTGCTGGGCTCACTAAAGAACTCAAAACCGAAACCAGAGACTTAGCTCGCTG
>NW_022196897.1:157244686-157249533 GCF_008632895.1 Mastomys coucha | reverse complement strand
GCAGGACCTCAAGTTCCCGTTCGTGGAGCTCCCACGGGATGAAGTGAAGCTGTGGGCCGGCTTCCTTCTGCTTCTAATAATTCTAGCTCCTGTCAAGTTGACACAAAAACCAACCAGCACAACTGACCCCTTGTCAACTTGACACACAACACTTCTCAATTAGAACCTTTCTTTTCTTACTCAGCCCAAAGATGGCACATTCATATTCACACCACAGTATAAAACATCGGTAGCTTTAAAAGTCCCACACTCTTTACAAAACTTAAGCACATTGAAAGCTCAGTCTCTAAAAACAAACAAACAAACAAACAAATCTCTCTCTCTCTCTCTCTCTCTCTCTCTCTCTCTCTCTCTCTCTCTCTTTCTCTTTGGTTTTTCGAGACAGGGTTTCTCTGTGTAGCCCTGGCTGTCCTGGAACTCACTCTGTAGACCAGGCTGGCCTCAAACTCAGAAATCCTCCTGCCTCTGCCTCCCAAGTGCTGGGATTAAAGGCGTGTGCCACCACTGCCCAGCTAACAAATCTCTTCTTAAATCCAAAAATCTCTAAACTGGGCCCTTATAAAATCAAAAATGAGTTGGATACTTTCTTATCAGAAGAGGAAAGAACCAGGAGACCGTCACAATCTGAACAAAGCAAAACCGAACTTCGACAGCACAGATTCACTCAAGATTCGGCTCCTCTACGGGCCTTGGGTCACTTCTCAGGCTCCGCCCTCTGCAGCATGCATAGCACAGCTTGTCTTCTGGGCTCCGACTGCCTGGACTCCACAACTGCTGCTGTTCCTAGGGCTCATCCTATGGCACTGGCATCTCCAAAAATGCAGAGGTCCCTTGCTTGAGCTGGGCTGCACTTTCATCAATAGCCTCTCCTGAACTCCCTTCTGGGACTCCAGCCCTGCCAGACAGAGGCAAGCCTCAGCTGTTCTCCAAGACCTCCTCGTGTGTTTCAAAACAAGGACCATATTTGGGTGGCTCCTACACTGCCAAGTTTGGCTGCCAGCATGAGGTGCATCCTCAGCCCTGTGTGGATCATAGCCTCTGTGTGCTGAGCATGAGGTGCATCCTCAGCCCTGTGTGGATCATAGCCTCTGTGTTTTGACCTTCAAGAAACACGACCCAGACTTTTAGTTCAGCGATTCTGGCCTCTTCTCAGTCACCACTAATTTCTTAGCTCCAGCTGACCAGCATCCATTGTCCCAATAAAGCAAATATTTTACTCGACTAGTTCTGGTCTCTTGTTAATCACAGCCAATCCTTTACCCCCCCCCCCCCCCCCCCCCCCAGCTAACCAGAACCACAGATTCTCAATTCAAACTATGCAATGCTCCTGAAAGAGTCTGTTAGGTGACTCTCAAACTACCTCCCAGAACTTCCTAAGTCAGGCCTCCTCCATCACATACATTCTCAACACTCTTCCAAGATCCTGTAGAAGAGCTCACCAAGCTTTGAACACACATTGGTAGTTCAAAGTCCTAAAGCCTTTCCATAATCCTCAAAGCAACATGGTCAGGTCTGTCACAGCAATGCCCCACAATCCTGGCACCAGTTTCTGTCTTAGTTGAGGTTGCTCTGAGGAAAAAGGCATGAGCAAAGCAACTCAGGGAGGAAAGGTTTGTTTCACCCAAGCTTCCTGATAACCATTCTTCGTCAAAAGCAGGTAGGGAAGGAACTGAAGCAGGGCAAGAACCTGGAGGCAGGAGTTGTCACAGAGGCTACAGAGGAATGCAGCTCACTGGCTTGCTCCTCATGGCTTGCTCAGCCTGCTTTTTTATAGACCCCGGGGCCACCAGCCCAGGGCAGCATCACCCACAATGGCTTGACCCTCCCCTATCCATCACTAATTAAGAAAATGGCCTACAGCTGGGTCTTATGGAGGTGTCTCCTCGACTGAGGCTCCCTCAGTTCCGATAACTCTAGCTGTGTCAGTTGACATAAAACCAGCCAGCACATGGGACCAGAGAGAAGGCTCAGTGGTTAAGAATATCTACTGTTCTTCCCCAGAACACACTCCATTCCTAGCGCCCACTTTAGGTAGTCTACAACTATTATAATTCTAGTTCCAGGATTCCCGATGGTCTTTTGTGGACTCCATGAGTACTTTGATACTCATGTGCGCAAACCCACACACAAACACATGCATGCGCACATGATATACAATAAGTAACTTTTGATATATGCATATGTGCAGTTATATACATAAATTATACATTACCTAAAGACTTAGATACATAAAAAGGACTGAATGAACAGGAATACATATATGAATTTTATTACTACTGATGTCTTTATGGGTGTGTGTTATGCATACAAATCTTACAGCTGGAAAAATGAGTTAAATACAATATATTTTGCAACCCCTTGAGTGTACATCACCTACACTTTCCATTTTCTATATTGTTTCTCTGCAAAATCTTTGACACTATTCTCATAAGTAAAAGGTAGCCTGTCATATAATTAACATTAGTCCCTTCCCCCTCTCAAAAAATTTCTCAAGCTAGCTGCTTGCCAATTTTTCTGGAATGGCCAAATGCAAATTATAGTGTAGTAAATAAGGGGTGAGTGTGGCCAGCAGGAGTCGTTGAAGTACAACGGATTGCATACCTCTGTAATTGCCCTCAAGACACTCGTCATTCTACAAAAACCAAAATACAACAACTCTATGTTTTATTTTTATTCCTATAAGAAAAAATAAAGAATGCTTTCTGCCAAATTCAAAAAGTTAATTGTGATGCTGTAACTGTGAGATTTCCTTTCTGCTAAAGGACTCACTGTCTTTTGTGTTCTTCAAACTTAAAACAACGTGTTGACAGCAGAAGCAGTACTTAGATTCCTCCAGGGTCAGAATCCCAGGTGGCATAATTTTTAAAAAGTAACAATCAATAGCAATTCAGCATTCATTATATTTATTTTAAAAACTATAATGATTAGATTCAACATTTGCACATACTTTTCAAAAACACACTCATGCATAAAATTACATTTTGAGCAATTTTAATTACACGTTTCATTCTTTTTAATCATAATCATCAAGGTGTCTTCCTCGGTTCCATAAATTACCACGTGAACGGTGACAATTCAGAACCACATCGAAAGGACGCAGGTGAGGATTTCTAATCGAAAGAAAGAGCCTCCATAGACCCCTGAAGATGAGTGTTTTCCAGAAGTGGTGAATGATGGGAAGTGTCCCAAGGTCTAAGACAGGACTTACATGAAAACAGAGAAAAGAGAACATAGCCCTGGACCAGAGGATGAGCGATGCACTCTGTTCTTGCATAGTAAAATGAGGGTTTTGCTTGAGCCATCTGGTTTGGCGAGAAAAAAAATGATTTAATATACAAGTTTGAAGACTATGACTAAGTATTTCCAACAACATTCAATTAGTTCAGTAGGTAAAGAATATAATAGTATCTTACGAGAACAGACACCATGACCAAGGGAACTCTTCTAAGGACATTTACTTGGGGCTGGCTTACAGGTTCAGAGGTTCAGTCCATTATCATCAAGGTAGGTAGCATCCAGGCAGGCATGGTGTAGAAGGAGCTGAGAGTTCTACATCTTCATCTGAAGGTTGTTAGCAAAATACTAGCTTCCAGGCAGCCAGTTTGAGGGTCTTAAAGTCCACAAACACACAGGGACAAACCTACTCCAACAGGGCCACACCTTCTAATAGTGCCACTCCCTGGGCCAAGCATACAAACCATCACACATAGCAAAGGCTGTTTTAACAGAAATAGAACAGTCCACAAATAGATCTTCCCTAAAGGGATATTTGTTTAAGAACCATCCATTCAAGGGCAAAGCAAACTAGCAGATGCTGAAGGCAGTCAACTAAGACATCCTTCCAGACAGTGGCTGATGATGCTATAATACCCATCAGAATTGCGAAGAAGTTTCCTCCAAATACAATGGCTTGGGCCCTGTCTCCAGAATGCTAGGTCCATTAAGCCCTGAGACAAAAACTTAACTAAGTGCTTTCCAAGAAAAGTGTGTAGACACGGTCGACCTCTAAATATAGAAACAAAGCATGCAAATGAGTCCTGAGGAAATCACCGTGTTCGTGTGACTGGAGGGCAGACATCTAGAGAGCACCCTATATTCGGTGAGCCCCTGCGCTTCATTCTGCCCCCTCCCCCCCAGGCTCTGAGACTCAGGAGCGCAGTCTGCGAATAAAGTCTTTAAGGCCACCGGTTACTTTTCTTATGTTTATTCCTAGAGTGAAACCACCACCACCGCCCCCCCCCCCAGTTACCTAGATGCATGTGGATTGTCTAGTAGCTCAGCTTTGTAAATTGTGTCAGTTGTCAGGATTACAAACCTTAGGGACTTGGGGGGTGGGGTGGGGGTGAAACTCACCTTTTTGGAGGCCCACAAAGCTGTGGTATTTGGGTGCCAACTGTTGCTTTTATTCTTATCTTTTTTCTCTATTTTCAGTACTTTGTGAGTTCGTCTTCTAACCGTGTCCTAACAATGTCTTCTCTGGCTCATGCCAGCTTCTGCTGGCTCCACTGTCACCAACTGTCTTTTCTCCTCCTACTTTCTAACCCTTCTCTTCTGTCTCCTAGATCCTAGTCCTACCTACCCACAATTCTACGAATGCTTTCAGCCTCTGCTGGCTCTTTTATATCCTCTCCTGTTCCCAGAACTCTAAGAGGCAACTGACACTGAAGGGCCTAGCATCAAACAGTTTTAAGAGCTAAGCATTCCCAAAGAGTCATTCGACTAGCACTGGGGACCCTTTAAAGGGACAGTCACACAGCATGAGTCACACTGCATGCCCCTTGTCCCGCGCTACCTCCCACCAGCAGGAACAACGCGGCACACACAGGATCCTTCTGCAGTACAAGCTT
>NW_022196897.1:157242520-157243377 GCF_008632895.1 Mastomys coucha | reverse complement strand
AACGGCCCCTGCAACCGCAGTGGTCGCTATAATGCCCACAATTATGGCAGAGACGCCAAAATCTCTTTATACTCTAAAAGTACTCAGGCTGCTTGGAGCCTCCACCGGCACAGGCACAAATCTGGGCAGACGAGCAACCATGGCAAAAGGATACTCTTGCGCATTCCAACAAAGCTTATAGTTGGGGAAAAGGTAAAATAAGGGTCTACAACCCAGGCAGAGTCTCGGGCCTGGCATCCAGTCCAGGGCAGGAAAAGGTCTTCAGTAACTGTACCCTTACAAAAAGGGGGCCTGCTTGGGCTGCATGGGGGTCGCTGGGTTTGCTGCCACCTTGCTAGGCCACCACCCATACAGAACCGAAGCATTGGCCACAATCTTACCTCCAGTTCCCCATGAGGCCTCCCTTAGCTATGCTGCAGATTGATTATAAAGCTGAATACACTGGCTATTTTATCGGGGGAAGCAATAACAGTACGTGTTGTTAGTTAAAATTGCATGGCTTTCCAAGGGAATATAGGCCAGGCCCAGAGATTCATTTGGGGACAGGAAAAGTTGCCCATCTCGGAACCCCCAATATACTAGGAACCCAAAGGAACAGCCAGGCCAGTCTCAGGTTGAGGTGTATCATCTTGACTCGAGTCAGGAACTTCAACCACCTTCCGAGTCAATCTTGATGGGATCCAGAACGGGGCCTCTTCACCCTGAGGGAAAACACAAACGGCTCCCCTGGATCTTATTAAAATAGGTTCCGGTCCTTTCCATGTGTTAGATAACACATCTTTCCATTTTACCAACTCTTTGGGCCTTGGAGGCCCCAGGCAGTGGCGTTCAGCGGCCGACTGGCCTTGCTCATCTAC
>NW_022196897.1:157232403-157238952 GCF_008632895.1 Mastomys coucha | reverse complement strand
CCCATGACGGCTGCAGCTGATCTACGTCCGACTTAGGACCGTCAAAGATCCCGCTTGCGGCTTATCTATGTCCGTCTTACTGGCGGGTGTTAAAGTGAAAGCGAAACAGCCAGCGGCTTATGTACATCCGACTTACAGCTGTCCAGCCGAGCACAAGGTTCTGTGGGTGCAAATCCAAAACAAAAGGCCAACCAAAACAATAAAGACAACAGCAAAAAGGAGACCAAAAATTTCAAAAACAGACATGCCTCTCCGAACTCACCACTGTAGTTCTGGATCCTCCTCTAACGAGGGGTCCTCCGAGGTGCTGGCGATGTCAAGGCTTCCCGGGTTTTCAGCACCAGATGTCCCGCGCTACCTCCCGCCAGCAGGAACGACACGGCACACACAGGACCCTTCTGCAGTACAAGCTTTAATGCATCTTGAGAGCGAGATCACAAGCTTCAGTTGAGGAGGACCCCGACTATCTCAAAACCCTTCCCTTATATAGAGCTCTATGCCCACCTCAGACGTGGCGACTCATAATAGGCTGTGGGATGATCAGGCCATCTGACGTGACCAAAGGCACTCCGCCGCGGATACAGGGGATTTACAGGCATACGGGCACAAGGCATTTTTATGCCAACGGCAAGCCGGATGTCATCGCCATCTTGTAATGGATGTCATCGCCATCTTGTAATGGCGATGTGCTTACGACGTGGCTTCCCACACCCCTGATAATGTTGCTGGCATTTTTCCTTCAATGCTTCCCTCCCCCCAACACACACACACATACACACACGACACCTAATCTAAAGGACTTCATGAATATTTGGCAAATAAATAAAATGGAATTCTACACCAAAAACCCTCTCCTTGATTTCCTGGCCACTTTCATCAGCTGGAGTTGGTAATACACTTGTAATCCTGACACTTAGGAAGTTGAGAAAGGAATATTCAAAGTTCTAGGCCAGCCTGGGCTACATAAAAACACCTTATTGAAAGCAAAACAGAAGGAGGGAGGGAGGGAGATAGGAAAAGAGGAGGTTGAGAGATGGGAGGGAGAGGATGAAGGGGGGGCAGAAGGGGAAAGGATAGAGGGAGGGGCAGGGAGAGAGGAGGGGGAATAAAAGAAGGGAGGGAGGGAGAGAAAGAGGAAGACACACTGATAAAAAGTATTTTATTTTCATTTAATATTTTCATTAATATTTTTAAACTAATGGCCTGGGGGATAGTTTTAGCTTGTTCTTAATGATCTCAAATTATCCTGATTTTTTTTTTTTGCTCTCAATATTAATGCAGAACTTGTCACTGTGATGTTATTTTGTTCTACCCACTGAGCATCTTTCCTTCCAAATTCCAGGCTTTTCCAGTTTACAAGCGGCAGCCTGTGACTTCCACATGTGGTCTGGAGTAATCACTAATTCACCTGGGGTGGGGGGAGCAGCCTGTGATGTCCACGTGTGGTCTGGAGTGAGTAATCAGTAATTCACCTGGGGTGGGGGGTGGGGTGGCACCATGCGCTTTGCCAGTGGATTCTAATGAGCAGAGAGCTCAGCTGTTGCTGTCTCCAGGATCATGTGGGATGCTCAGTGTGAGCGCTAGCCATGGAAGGAAAGGCTCTTATAGGCAGGATGGGCAATGATGAGGCAGACAAAGCCAGTTATCCTTTACTTATCAGACATGACAAATGATCCCAGGATGAGCAATGTCGACTGCCAGACTTTCAGCAGCTTGACAGCAAATGCCCAGATCTGCAGTATGATAATTATCCATTAGTGTAGAACACAACCTGGGGTCCTAGAAACACATCATCATTTGTAGATTATAGTAGACATCAGAAATTCATGGGTGTGAGCTGATGGTGCGTAGTGAAGCCTACATGCCCTCTTGTATGAGAGGAGTGTCAGTGGTTCAGATGCAGAGGCAGAGTCCAGAGGGTTCTCAAGCAGCCAGAGAGAGGCAGGGTGGGCCTCTTGCTGGATTTCCTTACTAAGAGTAGAACAGGAAACATATATCTATTGCTGGTGGAAGTGCAAACTTGTGTGGCCACTATGGGAATCAATGCGGCAGTTCCTCAGGAAGATGGGAATAAGTCTACTCCAAGATCCAGCTATACACACAGGCATAGACCCAAAGGATGTTCCATCTACCATGGAGACACTTGCTCAAACACGTTCATTGCTATTCTATTCATAATAGCCAGAAATTGGAAACAACCTAGCTGTCCCTCAGTAGAAGAATGGAAAGAAAATGTGGTACATTTACACAATGGAGTATTATTCGGCCATTTATAAAAACATAAAATCATAAAATTTGCATAAAATTGATGGAACTAGAAAAAAATCATGAGGTGGTAACACAGATCCAGAAAGACAAATATGGTGTTTATTCACTTACATGCATATCTAAGCTGTTAAGTGAATGATAAGCCAGCTACCGTCCATAGCATCACAGGTTATATATAGACTCAGGGAGTACAGATAGATCTCATCAGGAAAGGGAAATAAGAAAGATGCTCACTAGGCATGAACAGGACTCTCTGACTCAACAGGACTGATGCACACTTGAACTCAGAGACTGGGGCAGTGTGCACACGACCTGCGCAGGTCTGCATCAGGTCCCTGTATTCGTGTTATGTCTTCCACGTTAGTGAGTTTAAGGAATCCCTGAGGGTGCGAATGAGCAGGTCTCGATTGTTGGGCTCTGTCCCTTCCATTTGTGTTTGTCTTGTCCAACTCTGGTGTGATAGCCTTTGTTTTATCTTTGTAACATTTTATTTTATTATTATCCCTTAGAGATCTTTCTCCCCTCTTTTGTAATGAGAGACAAAAGGGAGCAGATCTGAGAGGGGAGGTGGGGAAGAACTGGGAGGAGAAACCGTAATCAGGATGCATTGTGGGAGGGAAAACAAAAAGCTATTTTCAATTAAAAGGAATTCTTTTGTAATCCTAGTATTGTGGAGGTGGAGACTGGAGGCTCATGGGAAGTCAGACTAGACACAGTGAGCTCTAGGGCAGTAAGAGCCTGTGCCAAAAGAGAAAGAAAGAAGACAGAAAAAAAAGGAAAGAGAGGAAGGAAGGAAGGAAGGAAGGAAGGGAAGAAGGAAGGAAGGAAGGGAGGAAGGAAGGAAGGAAGGAAAAAAGGACATAATGGAAGATGAGTGGGAAGAAGGGAAAGGTAGTGCCTTAGTTAGGGTTTTACTGCTAACTGCAAGAGACACCATGACCAAGGCAACTCTTAATAAAAACAACATTTCATTGGGGCTGGCTTACAGGCTCAGAGGTTCAGTCCATTATCATCAAGGCAGGAGCATGGCAGCATCCAGGCAGGCATGGTGCAGGAGGAGCTGAGAGTTCTACATCTTCATCTGAAGGCTGCTAACAGAATACTGACTTCCAGGCTGCTAGGATAAGGGTCTTAAAACCCACGCCCACAGTAACACACCTATTCCAACAGGGCCACACCTTCTAATAGTGCCACTCCCTGGCCAGAGCACACACAGACCAGCACAGTGATGGGGGTGGTGGGAAGAAGCAGGGGAAGAAGGAAAGGTATTGGGAAACTGAAGATCAACACTGAAGGTTGTCTGCTGACTTCTAAACTTGGAGGCACACATGAGTGTACCTGCACACACAGACGTTCAACCTCTGAATGATGTCTTAATTACAGGAATTTCTATGGCAAAAGTGAATAAAACCAGCAGGTGCCCTAACTACCCATCCCTAGGACGCAACTGCAGGCCACATGCTCCAATCCCTGGGAAGTCATTGCAAGTCACATGCTCCAATCCCTGGGAAGTCACTGCAGGCCACATGCTCCAGTCACTGGGAATTCACTGCAGGCCACATGTTCCAGTCTCTGCGAAGTCACTTCAGGCCACATTTTCCGGTCCCTGGGAACTCACTGCAGGTTACATGCTCTTTCAGTTAGTTTTCTCTCTGCATGATCACAAAGCATGAGGTAAGAGAACATACTGTGCTCTCTGAATCATGAACATCTTATACTTAGGAGTATAATATGAAGTTTGTTTCATCATTAATAGCATATTAATACTCCATCTTAAATCACAAGTTTTCACCATCTTTAGTACTGTGAAGTTTTCTCCTAAGGTGGGGGAGGTGGCAAGCTATGCCCCAGAGGAAGCAATGTAGACATCTGGAGATTATCTCAACTCCCTGAAGACGTAAAGCATCCATGGTGGCTTGACTGGCAATGACCATCCTAGGTTCATGTGGTTGAATACTTGGTTCCCAGTTGGTGGAACTGTTTGGAAGGGATTAGAGGTGTGACCTTGTTGGAGGGGGTGTGGCCTTGTTAGAGGAGGTATCACTAAAGATGGGCTTTGAGGCTAAAAAGATTCTTTTTGTCTCCAACTTTTGGATCAAGATCCAAGCTCTCCCCTGTTCCTGACACTATGCCTTTGATCTGCCCTTCTGGACTCTAGCCCTGTGAAACTATAAGCCAAAATTAAACACTGTCTTTTATAATTTGCCCCAGATATGGTATCTGATCATAGCAACAGAGAATTAACCAAGACAGCATCCAAGAGCAGAGTTTCTCTTGCCTTGTTTTGTAAAGTCCCAGAGAAGCAGAAGCAGCCCAGGGGAAGTATGAGCAATTCACGTGGCAGAAACTCTTACCACTCCCTAAGGTGAAAGTCTTAGAGGTAACTACTTTGGGGATCATAAGAATAGAGTCCTCCTGAGCAGATATGTGGCATAGTTGACCACATAGAAGACACTTCAAAAGTTCCTTCACTGAGGGTACAAAACAGAAAAACCATGTGAAGAAGAAAACAGGCCCAGCAGACATCCCCTCTATAATTGAATTTGAGCTTTGCAGCCTCCGGTATCATGAGAAATAAATGTCCTAGTCCACTGGACTCTGTTAGAAGAGGTCAGGGTGACTACGGAGTCAGGGCAGGGACTTAAGTATCTTCCTGTGAGCATTTCCCACAAGCATTCTGTAACAGACACAGTGCGGACATAGCATGTGTTCAAGAGCTGCCAAGACAGAGAAGGACCACTAGCTCTGAACAAAAGGAGGGCTTTCCCGCCCCCACCGATTAGACAGGTAACAATGACTAGTCCCCAACAGTGGGGGGGGGGGGTAACAGCTAACACCAAGGACAAAGTCTCTCCCCCTTCCTCAAGACTCTGCCATTCTGTAGTCTAAACTTTTTGATACAATACAAGAAAAGTTAGGCATATCCAAATGTCCTGTGTAAATGCTGTGCCCAGGCAAAATGGAGGATGAAATCTTTTAAGTAAGTTGAATAAGAAAAGATTTGCTTCAGCACTCGTGAACCTGTTTCCCCTGCCAGATCCCAGTGCACATGGATATACAGATGGCTATCCTGGTCTTTATCTTCTTAAAACCCCGTTTGCACACTTGATCACTGAAGCAGGGAACTAGAAGGCACTTGCAAAGCCCAGAGGCCATCATCCCTGTCTGAAGCAGAACCCATGGTTGCTGCAGCCATGCAGGAGCAGGTTGGAGCCACCTTCAGAGACCATGAGATCCCTAACCTTCCCTAGTGAGAGTTGCTTATTCTCTGAGCAGTTTTCCTGGGAGCATCAGGGCCAAATGGCTGTCCCACATCCCTCTTTTCTCAGCACCTCAGGAAACCTCATCTAAAAGAAAACCTTCACGTTGTCCCGTGTGATCTCTTTCCCTGAAGGTGGACCGGTTTCTTCTTCCCTTCTGGTGCCCTTTACTCTTACGTATAAGATCCTGTGTAAGGCCAGAAGGATGGATTTGCACATAAAGGCACCTGCCATCAAACCTGATGGCCTGCATTCAACCTTCAGGACCCAAGCTATACAGGAGGAGAACCAACTCCTGTAAATTGTCCCCTGATCTACACACCAGCCCTGGAGCATGCATGGGCCCAGGGACACATGTGCACACACACATACCCCAGATGCACCAAATAAATGAATAGATAAATATTCCTTTTTAAAAGGATCCTTTGTACCCTGCTCGATGTCCGTCCCTGTGGTCTCATTCTTCACCGTCCCTGTCACACTTGTCTTTAAGGTCCCAGCAACTCTAGAAGACAATCCGTGGAGACAGAGCGCCTCAGAAGTCTACATCCCTCAACGGGGATCGCTGTGTGGGAGCATCCCAGCCCTGCTTTGCTTGAACCAAAGCTCCTGTTCGGTTGTCAGGTGAGCCTTCTCAATAAGCCTTACTCAGTTTCCCTAATGAGCATCCTCCCTCAAGCACCTCTAACATTTTACAAAACTCGAACCCGTCTCTCTGTACATGTGCTTTTTCTTTACCCTGTGCTTAGTTCTACATGTATGTCCAAATGCAAAACTTCAGTTTCTCTGCCTCTGTTACTGGAAGGCAAGTTCTCTGATGACAGAGAAAGAACCGCCATACTTGGTTCGCAGTGCAGAGAAAGCCGTCTGCAAGCATTAGAAATAACTTGTGGTTATTTCTCTACGGTAGTGTTGCATGTAATCATGTTTGTATGTCTGCACATGGAGGCCAGAGGTCAACATCAAGTGTCTTCCGTCAACCCCTCTACCCCTACCACACACACACACACACACACACACA
>NW_022196897.1:157230934-157232030 GCF_008632895.1 Mastomys coucha | reverse complement strand
ACCCCCCCACACACCATACTCCCCCACACATACACACACCACACCCCACACACATCACACATACACACACGCACACACACATACACACACATACCACACACACCACACTCCCGTCTCCTACCCACACACACACCACAAGTGTTCAAGTTCTTACATTTTTTGAGATAGAATCTCTCAGTGAACTGAAGTTCACCAGATCATTCAGACAGCTGGCCAGCAAGCCCTTACAATCCTCCTATGTCTGTTGCCTAGAGCTAGGATCACAGCCTTATGCCCACCATGTCCAGTTTACTTTTTAATTGGGATTTTTCATTACTTTTAATAATGTCGTACATGTGTACAGTAAAATGTGATCATGTTCACTGCTCATTTCCCTCCTCCAGGTCCTCATGTCCACCCAGCACAGCTGCCTCCCCACTTCATGTCTGTCCTCCCCCTCCCCCTCCTCCATCCAGGTTCCAGAGACAAAACTCAAGGTCTCAGAGTTCTGCACTTCAGCAATAAGCCACCTCTTCACCCACTGATAATGTTTGCTATCTTCTTCCATCCTGAATGAATCCGAATGATGTTTCCCCAGGATTTTATGATATTTCTGGGATTTTAACATCTGCTCCTGAATATGCAAATGTACACATACTTTTTCCATGAACTTTATGGAATCCTTAGAACCCTGAGATCCTGTCTGTCTCTATTTCCTCTTAGCTGTTATATGCAATCTGTTTGTACTTCCACACCATCCCTTGCCAAAGGGACTAAGAAATAGATTAATAATCCTTCCTTCCCTCCTTCCTTCTTTCCCTCCTTCCTTCTTTCCCTCCTTCCTTCTTTCCCTCCTTCCTTCCTTCCCTCCTTCCTTCCTTCCTTTTTTCCTTCCTTCCCTCCTTCCTTCCCTCCTTCCTTCCCTCCTTCCTTCCTTCCTTCCTCCCTTCCCTCCTTTCTTCCTTCCTTCTTTCCTTCCTTCCTTCCTTCCCTCCTTCCTTCCCTCCTTTCTTCCCTCCTTCCTTCCTTTCTTCCTTCCTTCTTTCCTTCCTTCCTTCCTTCCTTCCTTCCCTCCTTTCTTCCTTCCTTCTTTCCTTCCTTCTTTCTTTCCTTCCTT
>NW_022196897.1:157210442-157230379 GCF_008632895.1 Mastomys coucha | reverse complement strand
TTCCTTCCCTCCTTCCTTCCCTCCTTCCTTCCTTCCTTCTTTCCTTCCTTCCTTCCCTCCTTCCTTCCTTCCTTCCTCCTTTTGTTTTTCTTTCAATCTTGTCTTTCTATGTAGCCCAGGATTGCCTGAAACTTCTAGTCCTCTTGCCTCAGACTCCCAAGTGCTGGGATTACAATGTGGTACTACTCCTAGCTGATAAAAATGCCCCAGTAAGAAGAGGGTTTCCTGGCCTCTCTTCACTGCCCTTGATAAGTACGTGATGAATCAATGATTGAGCAAATGAAGAAATGCAACTCTCATCTTCTGAACCTCATCAGAGTCCTTTGGATACTAATGACATCCTAAAGTATTGATGTCCCCACTAGCAAAACTGCCTTGTAGATATTCAATAAATATTTGTTGAATTGAATTATTAAGTGTTTTAATAGTTTCCACCAGAGTTAATTCCACAGTACCTACTTTATAAGAAGTGGGATGTGAGTTATGGGAATCTGGGTAGAATTTCAAAAAGCGTCAGTGGGAAGCTGAAGATTGGAGATCACAGCTTTTGATTCATGACCAAAAATTTACTCCAAAATGTCACTCAGCCCCTTTAAATTATATGTAGTCAGCTCCCCATTATACTGCATAATATTAACCTAATGCATTATTCATGGGAACCTTGATTTACTCCCCCTCATTGATTCCCAGCTGGCTATCATATTGCCAACATCAAGGCCAGCACTGAAGAGCCTTCAGACAGTTTGAGGGAGTCCGAGCATAAGTCCTCAGAAAGAATAATATCCCAAGCACTTACTGCATGCCAGGCGGCATCTTGGGTAGTTCATTTGCATAAGCTCATTTCATCCTCTGCAAGCCTGTGGGAAAGGAATCTGGTGCCATAATTAAGGAGGTTATTAGACAACCAACCTAGCAGGCAAATGACAAGGTTGCAGGTACAGCTCCTCGTGCCCAGACTGCGACCTGGAGGAAAGGAAGCACTGGTGAAAATGCACTGAACAATATAGAAAGCTATGAAGCTGGGGACACGGGTGCCGGGGTACAAACTGGGTGCTCTCTTTCTTCCATCGAGTGGCGTTCAAATGACCACCACCCCACCATCATTAGCATCCCTCATTACAGGAGGATGTTACACCAGAATATCTGAGTTAGAATCTGCCTCTAACAAGGGTGCCAGGTGAACCTCGTGCTTATGGAGGTTTGACTGTGTAACCCAAATTCAGCAACAGTTAGTTATTCTCCTAATGGCCCACTTTTTTCCTCATTCAATGAAAGAAGCCAAGATTGACTGTTCAGAGTCAGAAATTTTTGTGCTCAGTGATATCAGTGAGTTATGCAGCAGCCTCATTGCGGCTGATAGTGACGCCTGCAGCTAAAGGGACAAAACCCAGTAAGGATAATTTTACTCAGCCTTAAGCCCAGAAGTCTGCACAAAGATATACAATCTGAGAGTGGGGCGGGGACTGGCTCCCCTGTCATCTGCGGCCTGCCCTGGGATCAGCACATGGTCCTTTTCAGCACATGTATGCATGTGAACACATTAAGGTGTTTGAGGCCAAAGCAGGTAAAGTCAGTGTTTTAAATAACAAACCGAAGAATTACAAATGAGCCACAATGAGTGCATAGATCCAAATCACTTTTTTTTTAAAAAAAATATCCCCCTTTCCTATAGTGCCACAGTCACTACAATCAACAGAAACATATACATAGCATATAGAAATTATATACATCTATACATTCAATGCATATTAATATTTTGAATAGGGCCAGTCCTGATTGCCATGGTAAGAAAATAAATGGACATACAATAAAACCTGGCACACAGTAGGCTCCTGCCACACAGTAGGCTCTCAACAGGTATTGCTGATTGCTGCTGTATCTGCACCCATGATAACTAATGGCCAAGTAGAAAGAGCATACCTGTATGCATATATGCTTTGTACACATAGGTCTGCATACTTTATTACATATACTCACGTATGTTCACTTTCTGCTATTGTGATAAACATCAAGACCAAAAGCTACATGGAAAAGGAAAGAGCATGTTCTATTTTACATGTTATACTCCATGACAGCAAGAACTCAGGGCAGGGGCTTGAGGCAGGAGGATTGCTGCACACCGCCTGAACCCCTACCCCACCCCAGGGCAGGAGCTTGAGGCAGGAGTATTGCTGCACACTGCCTGAACCCCACCCCCACCCCAGCTCAAATTTGGCTTCCTTTCTCCTAAGGCCCAGGCCCACGTGCATGAGGATGTCACTGCCCACAGTGACACTGTCTACAGACTAGCCCCATCTACATCAATAAATGTTTCTCTGACCAACCCAGTGGAGATACTTCCTCAGTCAAGTGTCGCTCTTCCCCAGTGTGTCAAGATAACAACCAAGATTAGCCATCACACTATACACATATAATATATATGCCTGTTCATAAATGTATATATACATATATATGAAACATATACATTCAAACACAAATATATTACCGGTCTCAAACCACAGTAGAAATTATTTCCATCTCTATTCTTTTTCCGCTCCTGTGTATCCCATAGCAACCGGCTCTGCCTTTCTAAGGCAATCCAAAACTATATGCATCCAAGCTACTAGAAAGGCTCGTTAAGAATTCAGACACCCGAAACCCTCCTGAACTCACCAGGAAAAGTATCTCCAGGGCTCAGGAACATGTAGGAAACTTCCCGAGACGCAGTTCTGAGGGTTGTAACCCTTAACTAAATTTGGGAACACATGGTCTGCAAGGGCTTTGCTGCAACATTAAGTGCCTGCAGATTAACTGGTGGCTCTGAGTGTAGCTTCTAAGTCCAGCAACTCTGGGCTCAGGCCTGACGTTTTGGAAAGGCTGCAGCTGCTACTGCTGCTGCTGGGGGTGGTGGTGATGGTGCTGGTGGCAATGGTGCTGGTGGCGGTGGTGGTGGTGGCGGTGGTGGTGGTGGTGATGGTGCTGCTGGTGGCAGTGGTGGTGTTGCTGGTGGCAGTGGTGGTGGCGGTGTTGGTGGCAGTGTTGGTGGTGGTGGTAGTAGTGGTAGTGGTGGTCTGGGCAGCAAACTTTATCACTTTATTTAACTTTTATTTTACTTCAGGACCCAATTTGCATGCTAGGAGCAGCATAGAAATTTGGAAACTAAATCAACTTTGTTAGAAGGAACACCCCAGGCTCCGGAGCAGCAGAGTGAATTTTTGCTTTGCTGTGTGTTGGTCCAAATCAACTTCTAACAGGTTCTGCATTCCAGTCAGGAGGACCACTGCCTGTCTTTAACGTGGGTGTTCCCTTTGTCACCTGCCAGCATGATGCCTTGCTAGAACACAAAACGGTAATCTAAATGTTAACAAGTTGTCATTAAAGAATGATGACCCTGTTCAAAGTACAAGCCACCCTAGGCAAGCAGGGGAGGTGATGGAAAGGGTGATATTTTATTCATCTGCAGGCCTCATTAAAGATGCTTCTTTAAGGTACCTGGGACGCCTGGTGTCTTATCTAAAAAGTCCTGTGTGGGGGTAGTACTACTAGGGTAGTAATTCCTTAAACTCAGTGATCGTGAGGGCGTGTTGGCAAGGCGTGAACTGAGTGTGAAGTTTAAGAAGCGCCCTTGGAACAAAATCATGCCAAGTTACTCCTTACTACCGCACACTGCAAGGCTGAGATCACCTCACTGGGGGAAGGCTGAAGTGAGCAGCCACTGCTCTCAGCAGGGGAAGAGCAGAGTGCAGGAAAGAAATGGAGTGCCTGCCTGTGCTTGGAGTAATTTCCAGTAATCCCAGAGCAACTGCCATGACAGAAATACCAGCTATTACCATCCTCTTCACCAGGCCAATGACAAAATCTTCAACCCTGGTTGATTTACAAAATGACTGTAAGATTACTGTCCTATCACCAAACTCAGGCTGAGGGAGGGGGTTATTGCCACATTTATTATTTGGGTGGATCTGCAGATGTTTGGAGGCCAAAGGAAAACTTGGGTCAGTTCTCTCTTTGCACTGCATGGAATCCTGGGATTGAACACAGGCCTGTCAGACTTGGCTGCAAGACCCTTGTCTTAGGCAGGGTTTCTATTCCTGCACAAACATCATGACCAAGAAGCAAGTTGGGGAGGGAAGGGTTTATTCAGCTGACACTGCCACACTGCTGTTGATCACCAGAGGAAGTCAGGACTGGAACTCAAGCAGGTCAGGAAGCAGGAGCTGATGCAGAGGCCATGGAGGGATGTTCCTTACTGGCTTGCTTCTCCCGGCTTGCTCAGCCTGCTCTCTTATAGAACCCAAGACCACCACCAGCCCAGGGATGACACCACCTACCCTGGGCCCTCCCCTCTTGATCACTAATTGACACTTACAGCTGGATCTCATGGAGGCATTTCCTCACCTGAAGCTCCTTTCTCTATGATAACTCCAGCCTGTGTCCAACTTGACACACAAATGCATCACTATTAAGCCTCAACCCTTACTTTCTTATTCATCCCCAAGATCTAAATAACTTTAAAAGTCCCACAGTCTTTACATAGTAAAAGTTCAATCCCTTTAGACTATCTAATATCTTTTAAAATTCAAAGTCTTTTGAAAAATTCAGTCTCTTAACTAAAATACTTTATTCCTTTAAGAGGGAAAAATATCAGAGCACAGTCACAATCAAAAGCAAAATCGGGCTCCAACGGTCCAATGTCTGTGCAACCCACGATCTTCTAGACTCCTCCAAGGGCTTGGGTCACTTCTCCAGCTCTGCCCTTTGTAGCACACATCTTGTGTTCTAGGCTCCAGCTGCCTGTTCTCCACTGCTGCTGCTGTCCTTGGTGGTCATCTTGTGGTAATGGCATCTCCAAAACACTGCTGTCTTCTGCTGTAACTAGGCTTCATCAATAGCCTCTCATAGGCTCTCTTCATGGTGCCAAGCCTCAATTCCTTTGCATGACCCCTTCAGTCCTGGGCCATCAATTGCAACTGAGGCTGCACCTTCACCAATGGCCTTCCATGGCCTCTCACTGTGCAGAGCCTCAGCTGCTCTTCATGACCCTTTCATGCCTTCAAAACCAGCACCACCTGGGTGACTCTTACACATTCCCAAGTCCTGTGGCAGCACAGGGTACAACCTTGGCTATCTCTGGAACACAGCCTCTTTGTGCTCTCAGAAAACACTTTCCAGAAATCACTGCTAATTTCTTAGCTCCAGCTAACCAGCATCAATAGTCCCAGTAATGCAAAGTTTTAACTTTAGTAGTTCTGGTATCTTGTTAATCACAGCTGATTCTTCAGCCCCAGCTAACCAAAACCACAGAATCTTCACAATCAAAACAACATGGCCCTGATAAGAGTCTTTAATCTTCCCTCTGAAATTTCACAAGCCAGACCTCCATTTCTGCACTGTACTCAACATAATCTTCTAAGCTCCTACACAATATCCCACAGAGCTCTTAACACCAAATGGATCTTCTAGCTCAAAGTTCCAAAGTCCTTCCATAGTCCTCCCCAAAACATGGTCAGGTTGTCACAGGAATATCCCATTCCCAGTACCAATTTGTCTTAGTCAGGGTCTCTATTCCTGCACAAAACGTCATGACCAAGATGCAAGTTGGGGAGGCAACTGCACCCTAAAAGAGGAAGAGTCATCCTCAGAAGCAAGGGCGGGCCCTGGGAATCACTTCAAATCCTGCACTCTATGAACAGGAAAACCCAGGAATTAGCAATGTAAAATGTTCTCCTTTTGAAGTAAGAAAATCAACCACCATACAGAGTGATCAGGGAAGAATGATATAAAGAAACAAAGAAACAAACAAAAGTAGCCTTATCCCAAACAAGAGAAATGCCTGTGCTACACATTCTCCAGAGAGTGTGGAGGGAACCCAGCAAGCCATAAATACCTTCAGTACATTCGATGATTGTCGAATTCTTTGGAAGGATAACCACCGACAAAAGGAGCAGGAGACAGAACAGAAAATTCTGAGTAATTTTTAATCTCAAACAAACATGAACTTGCAACAAACAAACTCTCTGGCAAAGCAAATGCCACAACCAAATCCCTTCGCTGATGATTAAACATTTCAAAGGACACTATCAATTTTACATAAAATCTTTCAGAAAATATAGGAAGGCAACAGTCATGGTGACACATGGCTGTAATTCCAACATTCGGGAGGCTGAGGGGAGATATGATCATAAGCTCAAGGTTAGTCTGGGCAATTTTGTGAGAAGGCCTCTAAATTCATGAACTAATCAGCTCAGTCCAATTGCTTCATATCTCAACTTCTGACCCCTTCTCTCCAATAAACCTCCCTTGTAAAGTTTTGTTGAGTTTAATAAGGTAAGGAAGGAAAGCAAGGACTATAAAGACTGAAATTTAAACATTCTCCATAATCATTTATATGCAAATGTCTCTTTAAGACAATTACAAAATTAATATATCAATTAATCAAGGTTGCTAAGTACAATTTCAAGCCTGAAATATTTATTTTTACTTGTTATTAAAAAAAGAAAGAATGAAAATTTAGAAAACACCAATAACAATAGCATCAGGATACATGATATGCTCAGAAGTAAACTTGGAAAAATATAAACAAAATCTTTATACTGAAAAAGGAAACAGAAACCTGAGGCTGGTCTAGTCAATGCTGAGATAAAAGGCACAGTTCTGGGTAGAGCATCTGATGCCCTTAAGGCTTGGCTCTTCCTGCATATACAGAGCATGATCCTACAATCACAACCCTGCGGGGGTACTGGTGTTTTTGCTTTTAGGGTGTAGGGGGATTTTTGCTGTGTTTTGTTTTAAATGTTTTGTAGAAATTTAAAATTTGTATGGAAAATTTCAAGAATCTAGAAGACCCAGATAATCTTACCAAAATAAGAATGGTTTAGACTAGAAATCATGGGGCTGGAGAGATGACTCAGCAATTGAGAGCACTGGGTCTTCAGGTCCCAGCATTAACACTGAGAGACTTACAACGGTCCACAACTCTAGTTCCAAAAGATCTGATACCCTCTCTTGACCTCTACAGATACCAGGCACGCATGTGATGTGCACACATACATTCGAGCAAAACACCCATACACATAAAATAAAATTTAAAAATCTAGATAAAAAAAAAAACAATTGTTTTTCTTTCTTGTTAATGACAGTTTGTCTCTCTTGTAAAACCTGGTGATGTTCCAGAATCATCAGGCTTTATCTAGATTCATACCTATAATATACCTCAAATTAACCTTTATACTATGAACTATGTGTTGAATTTCCTTAGTCTTCTATATAGATATCCAGATTGTACAACGCTGATAGAAGTTTGGTTTCTTTATTTTTTTAAATATTTATTTGTTTAATGTGAGTACGCTTTCTGTTTTCAGACACACCAGAAGAGGGCATCGGATCCCATTACAGATGGTTGTGAGCTACCATGTGGTTGCTAGGAATTGAACTCAGGACGTCTGGAAGAGCAGTCAGTGCTCTTAACCACTGAGCCATCTCTCCAGTCCGAATGTTGGGTTTTTTAAAACCCAGTTATGTTATGTGAATGTTTTTGTTTTAATCCCAGGTGTGCAGTAAGGGGCTGCTTCACAGTTGGTGATTATGATTTGCCTCGTGCATTAGCAGGGGCGTGGTTTTGCCAACTAGGATAGTTTATTTAATTCTGGGAGACTCTGGGGAAAGTGTAAATGGGAACTATGGTGGCCGCTGCTCCCCTGGCTGCTGCCCCTGCTTGTCCCTACTGCTGCATTTGCTGGATTGCTGGACTGTTGGATATTCTGACAATGAAAATTGGACTTGTCCCTAGGTACCCAACACCCCTAATCAGCAGGAAGTATCCTAAGGAGGTCCATGCCCCCTTTCTCCTCCAACCTTCCTTCTCTTCTCCCTAGTGTTAGGGGGGAGTGGAAGGATGGTAGATATAAGAACCTAAGAAAGTAGCCAAAAAAAAAGTCAAGAGTTCTGTGTTTTAAAAACTGCTTGCTCAATACCTGTATTGGTCATAATGCTTTAATAAGGATATATTAGGATTTAAATTGATTCAATATTTTAAACAGTATAGCCCAGTTTAAAAAAAAAAAAAAAACAATTCAGGGACTGGCAAGATGGATCAGAAGCTGAAGGCCACTGAGCCTGGCTACCTGAGTTATATCCCTGGGATCCACATGGTAGGAGGAGAGAGCAGATTCATGAAGGCTATCCTCTAAGCTCCACACCTGTGTCATGGTGTGCTCTTACCTGGTGTGATGGTTTGAATATGCTTGGCCCAGGAAGTACCACTATTTGGAGGTGTGGCCTTACTGGCCTAGATGTGGCCATGTTGGAGTAGGTGTGTCACTGTGGGCGTGGGCTTGAAGACCTCATCCTAGCTGCCTGGAAGCCAATATTCTGCTAGCAGCCTTCAGATGGAGATGTAGAACTCTCAGCTCCTCCTGCACCATGCCTGCCTGGATGCTGCTATGTTCCCGCCTTGATGGTAATGGACTGAACCTCTGAACCTGTAAGCCAGCCCCAATTAAATGTTGTCCTTATAAGAGTTGCCTTGGTCATGGTGTCTGTTCACAGCAGTGAAACCCCAAGACACCTGACCTCCATAAATGAATAAATAAACATTTTCCTTTTTTTAATGTTCAGTAAACACAAGTCGCCTAAGTTCAACTCACTTTCAATTCCTTTCCTCTACACCTGGCTTATTTTCATTAACAGTTAGCTTGTGCTTTAAAAAATAAAAAAAGATATAAGTGGCTAGTAAGCACATGAAAATATGCTGAACACCCTTACCAGAGAAATAAAAACTAAATGCACACTTGGTTCCCACCCAGGATCCTGTAACATGTAATTATCTAAAAGAATGTTCACCAGAATTTCCCTGATTTTACAAACAGCAATGGAGCTGACTTTCCAT
The DNA here is from genome assembly GCF_008632895.1 of Mastomys coucha. Classification (NCBI taxonomy): domain Eukaryota; kingdom Metazoa; phylum Chordata; class Mammalia; order Rodentia; family Muridae; genus Mastomys; species Mastomys coucha. The sequence continues at coordinate 157,221,513 of NW_022196897.1, read as the reverse complement.
CTTTATTATTAGAACACAGAACGTGGCTGCATGCACGTGTCTTAGACCGGCAGGAACTGGTTTTTATTAGCAGTTGGGCATCTTTTATTTTTCCCACTTTCTGTGTTATATTGTTCCACCGAGACCCTCAAAAGCCCAAGCATGGCATCTCTGTCCTCTCTTCAGTTCTCTTACCCGCTCTGGGGCACCCAGTCTATGCGTCTTGACACTACGGAACATTTCAGAGAATCGTTGCCTTAACTACCTCATAATCCCAGTTCTGATGTTAGCTGGAACATGCCATGAGAGTGAAAGGAAAAGAAAATGAAGATAAAAACAATATTGTCAGAAGAGAAAGCCTTTTTCACTTGGAGTCACATTTCTGCCCCCCACCTCACTACTGTGTTAGTCAGGGTTCTGTAGAGTAGCATAGAGTATGAACTTCTCTCTCTCTTATATATATATATTTATTTATATGTACATATTTATTATATATTTATATATACATATATTTTATATAGGATATAAAATATAATATATAAAATATAAAAATAATATGTAATATTTAAAAATTAAATTTCTATAAAATGTTTAAAACAAAACGCAGCAAAAATCTCCCAGCCACCACAGGCCTTCTCAGGATGTTCCCATTTATACACTCTCCAATGTCCCCAGAATTAAACTATCTGCAGCTTGAATTTACATATATAGTTTATATATATATATATATATATATATATATATATATATGGTGTGTATATATTTACATTTATATATATTTACATGTATATGTGTATATATGTATGTATACATGTATACACATACATACATCATACATACATATATACATACATCATACATACATACATCATACATACATACAAAGGGTATTTATTGGTGACTTACAGACTGTGGCCTTCCAACTACCCCAACAATGACAGGCTATGAATGAAAACTCCAAGAACCCAGCAGTCATTCAGTCCTTACGGTTGGATGTCTCAGCTGGTCTTCAGTAAACACTAGACTCCCCAAGAAGTAGGCTCTGATGCCAGTGAAGGAATGGATGTGCAGGGTGAGGGTGTGGAGGCAAAGAGCAAAACCTCCTTCTTCCATGCCCTTCTGTAGGCTTCCAGCAGAAGGTGCGGTCCCCATTAAAGGGATGTCTTCCTGCCTCAACATCCTATCAAGGCACGTGTCTTCCTGCCTCTGATGTTCCAACTGGAAGTGGATTCACCCACTTCACTGAGCAAAACGTCGCTTATAGGTGTGCATTGCAGTTCATTTTATATGTCTTGGAACTGACAACCAAGAATAGCCCCACACATCCCAAAGTCCCCAACCACCCCTACTGAAAAACAGTGAGTCTCTAACAAAGGGTATAAAGGAGATATCACAAACACTGGCAAGCATTAGCAAGTGTCTTGTCTACCACATTCTGCATATAGGAATGGGTGGAGGCAGTTTCTATTTGTTGAACTCAGTAGTGCATATGTTGAAGATGCCCCCCCCACCATAAGAAATACAGAACCTCCACCCCCCACCCCCCACTGGGTCCATGCTATGTTCTCATAGACATTTCCTCTCATGCCCACCCCTTGTACATTAGCTTAGCTGATTTGTTCTTTTCAGGGTCTGACTAAAGCTCTAAAACCCGATGAAAGCTGTTTAAAATAATTTAAGTCTAAGCATTATACTTTTCAATGTAAGTAAGCTTTAAGAGTTTTACTTTGTGTGTCTGGGTACAACAGTTCAAACAGATTAAACTGATGTGCAGCTCAGGGTGGAGTGATTAACTGCTAAATAACGGCCATAAGGAGGGGGCTCAGGAGGCTGGAGGGACTTGGTTAACATGGTTGAAGGCTCTGGAAATCACATAGGCTGTTTCCAGACATAAGCATGTACCAGACGGAGCCGGACAACGCTGAAGGCAAGCGCTTGCTCACGTGCTCCAGAGCAAAGGGAACACGCATCTAGGCCCAGGGGATGGGATCTTTGTCGCCACTTTACTGAATTATGGTCTTCCTGGAAGCCCTTTATAACAGATGGCATTCAAGTGTCATTATGTCATACACGAATTTGACTTATTTTCCTTCGAATTATGTAGTGAACCACCAAGAAGGTAAGTTTGCCTGCAGAAAATGGTTTGCGTAAAAAGAAAAATCAGCCTTGCCTGTGAAATATCACTCCTTCCAGGCGTCTCTGGCATTTAGAAGTATGTAAGATTGAAGGGAAAGAGTCAGAAAACAAAACAAACAAACAAAAAAAAAACAAAGAGGAAACTTTACAATGCCTCCTGTTGGAGCCTGTCCTTTTAGAGAGGCGGGTCTCATCCCTCCTAACTGCTGTGACCCTTTAATAAGGCTCCCCATGGTACCATAGCCTCCAGCCACAAAATTATTTTTGTTCTACTTCATAACTAATAGTTTTACTATTGTGGTGAATCATAATATCAATATCCGTTTTGTGATGATGTTAAGAGCCCCTGTGAAGAGGTCCTTTGACCCCCCCAAAGGTTGGGAACCATGGTTTTAAGGTCTCCTATGTGTTTCCCACCCAGGCGTGGAATCTGCCCTTCTAAGTTTTGTATGTGAGCCTTTCTGTTGCTGGAGCGGGTAGGCAAAAGTTTAGCTTATGCCTCGAGGTCTCTACGCTCCAGTGTGGATGCGCTCTATATCATCTTGGGTGTCTGCTTTACCTGTGAGGGTGTTACACTGTAGAAATGTCACAGATGGTGACAGCCGAATGACAGGTCCCTATGTGTGCCTGAACTAATCAGGTAAGCCCTTCACAAGCAGAATTTCACCAAGTAGTAGGGTAGAAGTATCATGGATGTAAAAGAGCAAAAGGAGAACACTTTGGACCTCACCAAGCCTGGCCGCAGAGCACAAAAGCTCTACCTTAGCGAGCGCTGCCAGCTATCTTGTGTCTGCTTTCATTTGCTTCCCCACAAGTTATTCCCACTGGAACCCCAAAGTCTGTCTATTCTACCCTCTCATGTCTCTTACATGTACTCTTTATTGATGAAGACGCCGTCTGAACTAGAACTCAACACCACCTCTGTGAGAACTGATCATGCTAAAGTCTCCCACACATACGTGAGGTGTATATATATATAGTATTATTCAGGGTTCTCTAGAGTCACAGAACTTATGGTAGTCTCTATATAGTAAAGGAATTTGTTAATGACTTACAGTCTGTAGTCCAACTCCCAACCATGGTCAGCAGCAGCTGTGAATGGAAGTCCAAGGATCTAGCAGTTGCTCAGTCCCACAAGGCAAGCAGGAGCAGAAGAGAAGGGGGAGGGGAAGAGTGAGGGGGAGGGAGAGAGAGAGGGAGAGGGGGAGAAAGAGGGAGAGGGAGGGAGAGAGAAAATAAATCTCCCTTCTTCCAATGTCCTTATATAAGTCTCCATCAGAAGGAGTGACCCAGACTAAAGGTATGTGCTGCCACATCTTTAATCCCAGATGACCTTGAACTCAGAGATCTTTCTGTTTTCATCTTCTGGGATTCATAGCCACTGTGCCTCGAGATCTCCACGCCAAGATCCAGGTCAGAAACTTGCATTTCTCAGCCTCCAGATTAGGATCACAGGTGAGCCTTCCAATTCTGAATTGTAGTTCATTCCAGATACAGTCAAGTTGACAACCAGGAATAGCCACTACAACACTGTTGATCTAAACCTTTGGATGTCAAATGACCCTTTCACAGGAGCCTCCAAACACCATAAGAAAACACAGATATTGACATTATGATTCATAACAATAGTAAAAAATAGTTATAAAGTAGCAACAAAAATAACTCCTATGGGAGTATTTCTGCTAAGCACACGTGGGAATTATTATGCCCCTATACCCACCTGGAGAAACTATTGAGATGGTAAATGGATACTGTGTGTAATGGCTATTCCTGGTTGTCAGCTTGACTCTATCTGGAATAAACTACAATCCAGAATTGGAGAGCTCACCTGTGATCCAGATCTTTAGACTGGAAGACACAAGTTTCTGATCTAGATCTTGAGGCATAGTGGCCATGAAAAGCTTAGGCCCAGGCAAGGTAGTACACACCTTTAATCCCAAGAGACTGAGAAGATCTCTGAGTTCAAGGTCAGCCTGGGACAAAGCAAGTCCCAGATCCAGGCCTGGAGGTGCACACCTTTAATCTGGGCCACACCTTCTGCTGGAGATCTAAGGACGTTGGAAGAAGGAAGACTCGCTCTTCTTCACCCGCTTGCATTGACTTGCCAGCACATCCTTTGGAACCCACTTCTACAGAAGAACAGTTAGCCTCATGGAACTGAACAACTACTCAATTCTGGGAGTTCCCATTCTCAGATGCCTATTGTTGGGTTAGTTGAACTGCAGACTGTAAGTCAATACAATAAATTCCCTCAATAGAGAGAGACATTCCATAAATTCTGTGACTCTAGAGAGCCCTAATATACTGTACTACACTTCTAAGTGTGTGGCCACCTTTTGGGCATCACAGAACACTCACAACATTTCCAGCCCATGGTCACTAGAGTCTGCAGGGCTAACTTAGCGGTCTTTCTCCTTGGGAGAGCATTCTACGCTCACTGAGTCATCCTGTGGAACCTCAGAGTTCTCAAAGGTACAGGCCAGGCTGGCTTCCATCACGGCCCCCTGGGGAGATTACCAGAACCCTCACAGAACTGAGGAGGCCCTTCTCCTCACAGGACTATGAGTCTCTGAGCCACCAGGGTCCCAACAATGCTGCCTATGCCCACAACATCCAGGCCTCGGAGAAAAGCAGATCTGGCCACCATCTCTTTCAGGTCACTCGTCCCATGGGACATTGACCTTATTTTGAACCTGGTTGATGTATCCATTTTACCTTCTTCATATCCCCTGCCCATGCATCAGAGCCAGAGGAAATCTGATTCTCAAGTTTTTCTGGCACTAGTCGAAAAAATATGGCATGTAAATATATACAAATATACACACTTATGTTACACAGTTAGGCTTCCTCTGTATCCATCAAATTCACAAATAGAAACCCCAGTCTCCCATTCAGTGATGTTCAGGGGTGATGCCCTTGGGTAGCAGTTGAGTTCGTGAGTGTGAAGCCCCTGTGGTGTGGTTACCACCATGAACGCCATGTGCAAACATGAAGCTCATATAGGCTCCTGCCCATTGCCAAGTGAGGGAAAGTCCCCAATGCTATTTAGATGCTGCTTCTTCCTTGGGCATGCATTCAGTGCTCAGTAGGTCATCTCTTGATGCTGCAGAGCCCAAGAGATCTAATCAGCTGGCATAATGATCTTAGACACGTCAGCTGTCAGAACCACAAGAAATCAGTGTGTGCTGTTATAGTTACAGAATCTATAGTGTTCTGCAGCTGCATTACAGACTGACCAAACTAAGAGAATGTCTCTTGCTCTTTTTATTCCATCCACTGTTGAAAGGATCCTGGGAAGCATAGAAGAGCCCAACAGTTCACTGCCACCATCTTCACAAAAGCTGGTAGCTTAGTTTATTTCCTGTTTCTCTGACAAAATATCTGGACAGAACATAACTTCGGGAAGAAGGGGTTTCTTTAGCTCTCAGTTCCAGGTTATAATCTACCATAGCAGGGATATCAAAGGGGCAGGAGAGTGACAGACTGGCCACATCAAATCCACAGTCAAGAGCAGAGAACAACGAATTCACATGGGCATGCCAACGCTTAGCTCTTTCTCCACTCCTACACAGTGCAGTCTCCCTTCCTAGGGAATGGTGCCACCCACAGTAGATAGTTCTTCCAACTAATCAAGATAATCCTCTACAGATATGCCAACAGTGCAACATAATCCAGACACTTTCTGGTTGAGACTCCCTCCCCAGGTATTCTACATTGTGCCAAGTTGACAAGCAAAACCAACCCTCACAGATAGCCTGAGAATAAGGCATCATATGGAAGAAAGAGCAAAGAGAGGGAAGGAGAGAGACTATGGACCAGAAGCAGCTTCGTCTGGACCTTTTGATACAATAAAGTATACAAAAGCTAATGCAAATTCTTCTGCTCAGTCGCACTGTGTCATGTGATAAAATAGATTCGAACCAAACAGGTTCCTCTGAGGAGAATCCCTACCAGCCTCCTCACTCTTTCTTAACTTCCACTCACTCAGGTCTCCTCTCTGGCTTTTCTAATTCCTCATCAACTTGCTGAAAGATCTGGCTCACTAATAGGCCTTTATTTTTAGCATCTCACACAGTCCCTGGAGATTGCTTGCTTGTAGACACAGACCCTTTTACTTTATTTAACTTATTTTTTTTTTTACGCTCAATAGTCATTCATATATATTTCTCCATTATCCTGGGCAAATATCAACTAGAAAAAAAGTTCTCCAATACCTTTAATTAAACCTCACGACCGATTTCTTAGAGAACATTAGCCAGCTACCATGGTCACATATTTTATGATCTTTCTGGAGCTGGAACTGCCTGAGAAAGGAAGACGTAGAACACCGTAAACAAACAGTCGCCCATGGCACTCGATTCAGGAGATGAGGCTGTCAAGGGAGAAATAGTACATATAAAAGTAAAAAACGACCTTGATTCTGGCAAGGGTGTTTGTGTTGAACTTATGCTGGCAATTTGAGGAAGCACTGTGAAGGCTTTAAATGGAGAAGAAATGCCACCAAGATGTGAACTCTACAGATGCATCCTTTGTGTGAAAGAAGAGTCCCAGAGAGGTGCGGAAGAACCTTAAGACAGTTCTAATATGACGTCCCTCATTACTCAAGTCATCCCACTGGAGTGAAGTTGAAATGACCCTGGGAGACATCACTCCGAGATCACTCAAGAGAGGGCACGACAAGATTCTCATCTGCCCCTTCTTCACAGAACAACATCTATTGCGGACAAGACACTTGGCAGACTCCAGGGAATCTCACAAAAGACTAAGAAGACAGCTCACACTAGCGTACCCACTTTCCTGATGAAGTTACTCTGGCTTACCTATGCTGATCTGTGCCTGGGTCATGGTTTAACCTATGTCTGACGTCAACAGCCTTTGTCAAGAGGGAGATCTCTTGAAATATACATACATTCTTTAAGGGCAGCTGTTTAACTCATACTGTCACCTTTGACAAACACCAACACATCCGCACACACACACACAGACACATCAACACATGAAGAGCCTCGTGTCTACATATTTGTTTCCTTACCACCGGGGCTCCAATGTTTTCAGTCTTCACTGGTTTTAGGCTGAGAAAATGACACAGCTGTGTCAGTATTAGTGAGTTTAAGCCAATTACTTTTCCACCATGCCCCATCCTTGATTGGCTGGAAAAGTGATCGCTACTGAGTTCTGTTCAATAAAATGTGTTAGAAGCCTGTTGCCTGGATTTCTTCAAAACATTCCTTAGCTTTCAAATACAGAAAAAAATTCAAGGAAAAGGCAAGAACTTTTTCCTATTCCTGGCTAATGATGTGTGCCCAGGAGCCACCTCCAGCACTGTGTGAACACAAGGGAAATGAGAGGCTTGTCAAAGGTGGTAAAAGCTAAAGTCACAAGGGACTCTTTTAGACTCCTTTAGACTCTTTAGAGCATCGTTTGCATCTATCTGAATTACAGGAGCTGGAAGCTGCACCAACATTTCAGGACAGAACTCCCGGTTTTCATGAATCGTAGTGAGTTAGATCTGGAATGACTTGCAAGTTACACACTTCTCCAGCCACCACTAAGGTTCCTCGGAATGCTGTGAAGGTTCTAGAGCATGCAATGCTCACTGACTTACACATGTTCCCTCTTCTCCTCACATCTGACTCTTTCTGGCTTGCAGGCCACAGTGGTTCGCTGTTCACTGCAATCACTTTTTAATATAAAATATCAGAATTCTGGGCCCAAGCTAGCCCATGATTATTAAAAACAACAACAACAACAACAACAACAAAAAGCTGCATGCATCCTGTCATGTAACCCAGAGTCTCCCATTCCCCTACGGGATTTAAGAAAGGAAGCAGCCATGTTGGAAAAACAGACATAGTAGGCACGAGTGAGTAGGCTCAAGGAACCTGAATGGCCTTCCAGTGACCCCCCACCCAAGCAAAAAACTGGAATTCTTAGCCTCCCAACCACAAAATGAGTTGTGCCAAGGACATGAATCTGGAAATGGAGCTTCCCAGCTTCCCGGCACGAAGGGAAGCCAGGTTCATTACCACTTTAACCCCAGCTTTGCAGAAGACCTAGCTAGTCTGAGACAAGCCACCTGCAATAGGGTGAATTCACAGGCAAGGGGAGACAACGCATTCAGGACTTGTCCAGCACTTGGCTTGTCCCCTTGACTTCTGCACACCTCCCTCTGACTCCACATCCCCGCTGCTGTGGAGCCTTGGAGGAGCTAAACAAAAGCTGACTCATCTCTTGGGCTACCCTGGTCTGCCCAGCTAGGGTGCCTTTGTTTTTGTTTATCCATCTAAAGCATCAAATGCTCAAATGACTGTGAACAGCTTATAGTTCGTAGCTCTGTCAAGCTGTGATTTACATGTTCCAGAAACCACGATGTTGTTGGAGTGCCAGAAATTGCTTAGCTTTGTTTACAACTGCTTTCAAAACCCACCATTTGGAAAAACCTCAGAAAACTCTACTTTGAACTGTTTCACCCTGTAGAAACCCAGTGATGGAATAAAGAGTTCAAGAGGGACAGAGCTGCCCACTGTGGTGGCCAGGATGGCCAAGCATGCGTCAATGTAAACATGTTAGAAGACAGACTGCAGGCAGAAAATACTCGGCTTTTGTCCTGGCTGTTCTATCTCACTGTCTGTGACTTGAGAAAATGACTTTCTTCTAGCCTTGGGCCAATTATCTGAACGATGGGGAAATGGATTCTGTCTACCACAGGGGAAAGTTTCCAGTGAAATAATGTCAGTTAACTTCCTGAGACCTGCTTTGGCACCTAGTATGCAGTGAACCCAGCAGGAAGCTGGAGTCCTCAAGTGAATAATAATGAAAATATGTACAAAAAAAAATAGGAGCTATGTATTAGATACTAAAGTGACAAATTTATTCTACTTACACATTGGGCTGCAGTACTAAAGGGTTAATTCCAGCTGTGAGTAATGCTACTGTCCTATAATCCCAGCTACTCCAGTGACTGAGGCAGGAGGTTCACATGCTCAAGGCTAGCCTTGAGCTTAGTGAGTTCAAGGCCAATCTGGGCAGCATAGTAGACCTTGTCTTAAAAAAAAAAGGTTTAAAATCTCTAAAAATGTGACCTCCATGGTCCTGTCCTGCCTAGCATGTGGGGGACCCTAGAAACACTCTTTAGTGCTACAAAAATAATAATTTAAAAAACTGTAGCTCTATTACATGCATTTTTACAGAAAGGGCTAGGAAGCTCCTAGAGAAAGCAAGAAGTAACTTACCCAGCCTCCCACGGATCAAGTCCTGAGTGATTCGGAGAAAGTCATTCCAACCCTGCAGCTGACTCTCCCCAGCACAGCCCGCCCTCCCTCATGCCCGCCCTTTCATCCCTGCTTCGTGGCGGCAAAGATTTCACTTCTTCATCCTTTTTTCCTCCTTCTTCTTAGAACGCTGAGTTAACCTGCTAACACTTGAACGGGCTGGTTATGATTCAAGAGCAACTGGTCCATGTCTGTGCGCTGAGGTCGGACACTTGGTCATGAGTGATGTCCGTTCCCGTTTACTTCATCTTGGAGGAGGTTTGGGCTTTACTTAACACCACTCCGTGTCTCGACAACCTGAGTCACGAAGTTACAACACACACACACACACACACACACACACGCACACGCACACGCACACGCACACGCACACGCACACGCACACACACACACACACACACACACACACACGGCTGAGGTCGCAGGTGGGCTGAAGGGAAGGCAGCCAGCTTGCCAGCTTTCCTTGTGACAAATGAGGACCCTTCTCTCTTGCTGCTTCCTGCCATCTCTGCTTGTTGCCTCCCAGTCAGACGCTGGATTGTGGCTACTGAAAATGAAGAACAGGAAGCCTACAATATCCCCTGTTGTGTATTAAATGCCACTTGAATAAACAGGTTATTAACAGGTATATTTTGATGAGCAAAAACAAACAAAAACATGTCCTGAAGTCAGAAAGACTATAAAATACAAGGCTTGTAAGGAGCAATGGGAAGCAAGCATGGCTGCTGAACAGCGGTCATGCGCTTCTTTTATGTCAGAAGTATATCCTTGTGCCTTGGCCCACTGAGGTAGAAAATTGATTCAGCTGCCCTGCCAAGGTGTATTGAGTGTGTCCTCCATAATCCAGGGGAGATCTTAATTGATGTAGCAGCACCTGTTTCGTGTTGGACACATAGTTACAACCGGGCTTGTATAAAATAGTTTCTGTTGCAGGACGGTAGGGCAAACAATCCACAGGTGTTACACTGAAAAACATCATTAAGTTACCTACCCAGCTTGTCTTCAAGCCGATTCTGTGGCTTATTATTTTTGTAAACAAGGATGTTCAGAAAAGGGGACATTGGAGTGTGACACACCACTGATCTTACCATGCAGCTCAGTTAAAAGGAGGGCTAGGTTATTTTTCTAGAGAAATTTAACTCAAAAGATACAACGAAGGGCCGGACACATGGCTCAGTGCTTGAGAGCACTTTCTGCTCTTCCAGTGGACTAGAGTTTGGGGCCCAGCATGCAACTGAGGCAGCTCGCAGCACCTGTCACTTCAAACTTCAGTGTCCTCTTCTGGCCTCCACTGGTGCCTTAACTCATGTACACAAACCACATGAAGATATACCCCGTCTTAGTTAGGGTTTCATTGTTGTGAACAGACACCATGACCAAGGCAACTCTTTTAAGGACAACATTTAATTGAGGCTGACTTACAGGTTCAGAGGTTCAGTCCATTATCATCAAGGTGGGAACATGGCAGCATCCACGCAGGCATGGTGCAGGAGGAGCTGAGAGTTCAGTATCTTGTTCCAAAAGCTCCTATGAGAAGACTAGCTTCTAGGCAGTCATGATGAGGGTCTTAAAGCCCATGCCCACCGTGACACAAAGCCACACCTCCTAAAAGAGACATCCCCTGGGCCACACAAACACACATTAAAAAAAGAAAAACTCGTATCTTGTCTCTTCTGCATTCTCTC